>NC_138886.1:9998493-10553493 GCF_965194825.1 Balaenoptera physalus
GTCAGCTCTTTGCAGCTTGGTTCTGGAGGAGTCCTTGATTCATGAGACCAGGATTCTGTTACTTACTATATTACTAGCTTCCTGTGTGACTTTGAATGCATCATCTCACATTTTTGGGCTGGTTAACCAGTCAGTAAATGAGAAGGATGACCAAGGTCAGACCCATCATTAGAATTAGATAATTTTAGGGTCAATGTGAGACATTTAGGAACATCTGTAGACCGTTAAGTATTTAGGTTCTTTTTATGAGAATACTATAGGCAAGGCAGATTCATTCATCAGGAATTTGTTGAATGTTTACCTTCACATTGGCAGAGTAAGAGATCCCTGGGGTGCGTTGATAAAATGATAGTCCATACCCTCAAAGAACCAGCTCAGAGTCTCATGAGATGAACAGACCATTAGGATCCAAGGACAGGAGGATTTGGAAGTGTAGTTGGCCCTCCATATCTGCAGATATGGAACCTGCAGATACAGAGGGCCAACTGTTCTAGGCATTTTATATATGGGACTTGAGCATCTTTGATTTTGGTGTCTGTGGAGGGTCCAGGAACCAATCCCTTGTGGATACTGAGAGACAGTTGTATAGATGAAGGATCCAGGCCTAGACCGAAGTCTTGATGGAGAAGTTAGTAGAGTCTTAACCCAGTCTTGAAAGGTGAGGAGGTTCTGGTTGGAATCCATTTAGTTTTTCAGTGACTGCCCACACACCTGCCCATGTGCAAGTATGTATTCCCCAGATGGAAGGTAAGCCTCTTACTGCCCCCTTCATCGTATCCTTTTAGGTAGCTGTCTACCCTTCCTAGAAACCTAGAAATGCTGATTCAGGTCTGACATATTAGAAACCAGAATATCTGCTGCCAGGTAAAATTCTTTCACCTGGAAAATCCCTATTTGTCCTCCTCAAGAGCCAACTCAGCATTGGCTTCCACACCATTTCCTTGACCTCCCTGACAATGGCTCCCTTTTCTCTACTTCCACAATACCTTGTTTATGATTCTTCAGAGTACAGATCTTTCTCTTTCTGTGTCTCTTTCTCCCTCTTCTCTTTGTACAGAGTGCCCAGCATAGTGCTCAATAAGTATTGGGGTGGGGGGCAGATAAATCTGCATCCTGCTGGGTTATATTTGGTAATTCAAATGACCCTAATGATAACAATAACATTAATAATACCAACTTGCATATATTAAGAATTTACTATGTGCTAGTCACCATTCTGAGTGCTTTGCATGTAATGATTAATTTACTTCTCACAGCAGCCCTGCGAAGAGTTATTACAGTAATCCCCAGTTTGAGAGGTGAGGAGACTGAGGCCCAGCAAAGTTACATAATTTGCCTTAGGTCGCACAGCTAGGAGGTGGGGAGTCAGCATGTGAGCCCAGGCAGTCCAGCTGCAGACGGCGTTCCTAATCTCTGCGTTATGCTTGCATGAGGTGTGAGGGCTCCCAAAGGTCTCCTACTTGTTATTGTGAGGTTAGTTCTCAGCCAGTTTTTAAGCGGCTCCATGTTTTCCCCAAGGGGTTGGCCGAAGAGGTAGGGATCATTCCTTTTGCCCTGAGGTTTTCATAAAGTCTTTTTGCCAGTGGAATATTTGTAGCTGAAGCCATTTAGGAGACAGTGAGGTGCTTAGGGATAGAGTGCTGCTGTTCTACTGATGACACAATGTTTTATGTTCTTTGGTCTTAAAGTGTACAGGCTCTGTTTCCTCAGGCCCAGATGATTGAGGGAAATGAGTGAGAGTAAGCTGATTGCAGTTTAATCTTGGAAGGATCGAGGTAATTTGTACAGCCTGGTAAGTATTTAGACTCGACTAGGAGGAAGGGTGTTGCTTGTAGAAAAAGCAGAAAAATATTAAAGTGTATTTTGTGTGCAAAACAAAGGGTCTTTCTGTGAAATCAGTAATGTCTAGGTGATTATTTTCAAAGAAAGATTATTTCCAAAGTGAGATTTAAGCCATTTAAGATGTGAATTGATGGGAGTACTTTTCTTCTTTTTCACCACTCTCTCCTCACGATGTGTCCCTAAGGTCATCCAGTGATTCCTTCTCAGTGTCTGTCAGATTTGACACTTCTCAGATTCACTCCTTTGTTCTAGGACCTTCTTGGATCCCGTTTATGTTACAGCAGCAGCTTCCAGACGGGTCTCCCTGCCACCTGTCCCCTCTCCTTCTGTGTGTCGTGTATAGCAGTGGCCAGATTAAATACCCCCACTGCCCTCCTGAGGTAGCAAACCTAAACTCCACCTGACAGAGCCCTTCAGCAGTGGCAGCCTTTCTCCCCACATACTTTCCAACTTAATTCTTACTGTTCAGTGAAGTTTGATCTTTATTTACCCATCACCTACCTTCCTGTTGTAGGTATGCTACTTTAATTAATACATCATTTCTCATTTCAGCCCCAGGATAGCCCAGAGAGATAGAGATTTTTATTCTTGTTTTCTAGATGAGGAAACCAAGAGGCAGAGAGGAGAAAAACCTACAAAGGAACTTCATGTGGGTGCAAAATAATTATTAGTGGAACGAATGAATGAAAGCCAGTAATTAGGAAAGCTTGTGCAGTACTTGAACCTGGGTCGGCCTGATTCTAGATCGTCTGTCACCCTGCCTCCCAACAGAACCCCACTTTGCTGATTACCTGACAGTTTGGTAGTCTGACTGCAAATGATTTCTAATTTTTTCACACCTTTGCTCCAGTCATTTCTTCAACCCGGACTGCAGTTAGCCCATTGCCTCATTGTCTGCAGAAAACAGAACAAAATTCATTCTGGTTAGCACTTTGATACTTGAACCACTTTTTATCTTGCCATTCCCTCTGCACTTTTGTATCATTTACATTATACTTAGATACTGATTTGTGACGTTTCTAATCAGATCGTGTGTGTATGTGTGCTTCACAGTGGGCTCTTTGGGCAGGGGTCTGGGTGTGTTGGGTTAAGTGTCAGACAGTCTTGGGTCCTGGCTTTGCCACTTGGTGTCTGTACAATTTTGTGTAAATAAGAGCTTAACTTCTCTTGGACCCTAGCGTCCTCTCCTTCCAGCCTTGCTGGTAGGAGTTGTGAGACTTATCGGAAGGATCATGCATGAGAAAATGTTGCTGTAGTCACTGGCACATAATAAATGACCAACTCATATAGATTAATTTCTTCAATTAATTAGTGCTTTTCAGTGGTGGATGGTCTGGTAGCTAGACACACTAGTACACCCACTCTGTGTGCAGTATTTTGTTTAGACTCTTCTCTCTAGGGATGATGACCATTCTGGCAGTGTTAGATGGACTTTTCCAGCTCGCATGTTAGAGAATATGCAGTTATCTGGCAGATGTTATAGTTATAGAGTTGTTAGGTGTACAGGAGTTTTGAATTATCTACTTTATTTCGTTTGCCTTTGTTGTATCTTTGATATATATACATTAACATTTTTTCTTACATACTTTTTTCAAACCAGTACTTCCCTTAGGTTAAGTGTTTGGTTTAGCTTTTTTCCTTCTTTCTATTCAGTTTTATTTTTGTTCCCATCTGCACATCTCTTTCAAGATGTGTTTTTCTGTTCTAGGCACAACACCTGTCATTGGAGAGGTGTTTTCTGCCTTTGCTTGGCTCACAGTCGAGTTGATCTTGGAGCCGGTCTCCTCTTTTCTGTTGTTTGGGAGTAGTACCCTAGAGCTCCTGCCGACACAAATCAGTGGAGGAGGAAGACTTGGGAATAAGGAATGTAGTCTCTGCCATGGAGCTGTCTGTCCTTTAGGGGAAGGCATCTCGGAGCAGCAGCTGTTCCCACCACACCAGCCATAGGTGGTGCCCGGGGGTTGTATGTGTGCCAGACTGAACTGAGCTGCTCTAGGTGGGCCGTGTTTAAGCAGGTACAGACATGCCCCCTAGCAGTTTTATTTCATTTAATTTAGTGAAAACTTATTGAGCGTCTACTTTCTAGGCCCTCTGGATACATATATGAATAAATTCCTACCCCTGCTCTGAAGGAACTTGTATGTAGACTAATAGTAAACAAACCACAGTAAGGAGCATTAAGAAAGTTCTAAATTAAAGACAGCTTAAAAATCCAAGTTTCATGTATCTCTTTTTGAGCAGTAGATGCTAAATTATCTTTAGCATAATTTAGTTTTAGTTTAGGTGTAATTTTGCATCATGCTTGTGCACCTACCTTTGTAATCTTTGAATTTTTCTTTTTATATAATAAATACTCCTTTTCATTGACTAGCTTACATTCCTTTGGCAGATATTGCAGAGTTTACATACCTCTTTCTTAAAGGCTGCTTCATGAACAGTCTTGTGGAGAAGGCAAGGGCGGGAGTGTTTTATCAAAGAGTAGAGCAGTGTTCTTCTTGGTGAAGATGCAGTGAGTGATAGGAGTCATTTTGGCCTGAATATATAGTGGAAGGGAGTTGTTTTTTCTTTCTTTTTTTTTTTTAATTTGAGCAGTAGCTGGGGAACATATAGAGAAAAAGATAGTTTGGGAAGTGGGGGGAACCTAGTGGTAGTTCATATGCTAGGAGTTTTAATTCAGTTTGTGAAGTATTGGGAAACTTCCCCAATCATCTGAGAAGAGGTGCGTGCCACTACTGATGTATGGGGTGAGTGGGGCTATTCTAAGCTGCTGGCTCTTGGTGTAAATAGACATTTGAGAACATCTGATAAATCTGAGGGTAAAATTAGTAGGACTCGATGTATGCCTGGCCCTCTGGGAACAGAAGGCTTCCTGGTGGAAAGGCTGGAATTGCTGAAGAACGGCATGCCTCTGATTAAATGGAAAAAGACTAAGGCTTAGAGCTAAAGAGAAAGACTCCAACGTTAGACTGGTTAGCTTTATCTGTGGACTAATTAGAGAGGGGATGACTTTTCCATCCAGTAGATGGTGATGGAGAAAAGCAGAGGACAGGCAGTCACAAGATGTGTTTTCCTATACCAGAGTTCTGCCCTTTTCTTGCTGGTAAGTCCTCATGAACTCTTCGAGCCTCAGTTTCCTCATGTGAAAGAAATGGGGATAATAATACCTACTGGATGTGGTTATTTTGAAGGTTAAATGGAGAACACCGGTGAAAGTGCTGTAGAAGCCGCCTCCTGTTACTCTAATAGGTTATTATATTAAGCATTATGTTCTGCAACTTTGACTTTCTATCTCCCCTGTAACCCTTCATCAGGCGTTCTCAGGATTATATTCCAAGGAGAAATTTAAACCATGCCTAGCTTCACCAGTACTCATTCTGACCACAGAAAATGGGTTCGTGGGGCTGTGTAGTGTTCATTTGCCAGTTAGAAAGGAAGCGAAACCGTAGGTATTTCAGTGAGATTTTTTTCCCTCTTCCCCACTTTGTGAAAAGTATATTCATATGTTTTATAAGACTCCACTACAAGTCTAAGTTGGTGACAAGAATCACCATTATTGCTAAATTTATTATACTCTCACCTCTTTTCCCTGAGTGACTCATTGAATCCTGGAAATGCAACTGTGTTTTTGTTTAGGAGGAGGTGGTAGTGAGGGAGAACTTGGGAATGACTTTTAAGTAAGAGAACTTTGTATTATATTTATCTGTCTGGAGGCAATAAATCTGTTTCAGCAGATTAAATACAGACTTCTTTATAAAGCCCTGTTTTCTCAAACCTCTTATCAGCAGCACTTGGCAGTAATCACACCTACGGAAACTTGTAATTTTCCTCAAGGAGGTGACACTGACAGAATTAAAAATGAAGGAGCCCCCCTGAAAAGCAAGTTCATTACAAATTAACAGTGGTCTTAGCAAAGCAGTGGGCTAAGGCGTGTCAAATAGCGATATGGATAAAGAAACCCAGCATTTTAAACTGTCAGAGCTGGGAGCAGGGCTAGCCTGAGAACAAATTAATCACATATTGTCAAGGCAAAGTTGCATCAAATTAACACATCGGATTCCAGCATATTAATGTTAGAATGCTTTCACCTGATTATTACTGCAAACCATTGCCACTCTTTGAATGCAAAGATATAATTAAATTGCTAAATAGAAAGTGCATATAATATCTCCACATGCATTTAGGATGCATGAGCTGAAAAGTGCACATCCTAGGAAGTGACAGATTCTATTTGTAGGGGGAAAATTTTACTTTTTTTCCCTTTTATTTACTTGGGAGTACTAGAGTATGAAATTAGAAAAGTTAGTTATGTTATTCATATCCTATATGAGTTAGATGAAATACAGGTTTAATTTAACTGATTTGCTACACTGGCTATGAGTACATAATTACCTCTGCATTTTTCTGGAACAGAAATGGAAAATGTTGCACAGTAGTCCTTTACAACAAAATTGCCCATTACACGTAATCCTAGTGGTGAATCTGTTATCAGAAGGTTCTTAGGAGAAACTAGACTGGCCATATCTGACAACTGCCTTGTACATAGGAGTTACTTTCTGGCTCTGCTTGATCTAGTGTGTGTGGTTTACGATATTCAAAACAAGAATTCTGGCAGAAGGCCAACTGTAGTTGACCATTCTGATCAAGGAAGCAGCCAAGAAAGAAGAACTTGCTTTTTGTTAGTCCCTGCTTGTCCCAGGTTATACTCGGGCCAGGCCTTCTGGCTTGCTGTCTCTGCTACTCACATCCAGCCTTGCTGTGTCTGTTAGTCACACTTAGGCTTGACTGTTCTCCCTCTGTCCTCTAGCAAGCTCTGATGGTCCTCTGCATTAAAATCTTCCTTAAAACTCGCCTACTTTCATGAAGCCTCCTTCAGCAACCCAGGCATTCACAGACATCTCTCTTCAGCTTTGGGATAAGGCAGTCTTGAATTACAAATCTCACTTAGGAAGAGCTTTGGGGCTTGTAAACCCGGAAAAAGGAAGTAATGATCACTAGGAGCCAGTGTGGGTTCACTCAGAACCAGGCAGGTCAGGATAACCTCATTTCTTTCTCCGGTAGTGTGATTAGCTAGAGTACTATGGTCATGGTGTTCTGAATTTCAGTAAAGCATCTGACTGTTGTAGCAGAATCTTGTACAGTATTCTTGTAGGCAAGCTGAAGAAACGTTGGCCAGTAACATTGTGGTCAGGTGGACTTGCACTTGGCCTGAGTGACGAGGCACAGTGTGACTATAGACACGTGTTGATCTGGATAGCTATCTGTTGTGGCAGGCTGCAGGACTCCGTGTGTTCAGGGGCTTGGTGAGAACATTGATGACAGGCTGATCACATTCACGGAAGGCAGAAACTGGGGAGAATAGCAGGCATGTGCTGTAACAAAGTCAGGGACCGAAGTGGCCTTGACAAGACAAAATGGTACACTTGCGCTTACGTCATAAAATGCAGTTGTTTGTGTATGGGGGCGGTGAAAGAGAAGGGCAACATATGGTTTAACCAAGACGTACATGGAAGAAAGTTGGTTGTAAGCTCAGTATGATTGAGCACAGCCAGAGAGGTAGAAGAACAACTCATTCGTTCATTCACTCTGAAGTATTTCTTGAGAGCCTATATGTGCCAGGAACTTTGCTAAATGCTGAGGATACAATGGTGAATGAGATAGAAGCCCCAAACTCATGGTATGTGTAATCTTGTAGGAGATTGAGACAATTACAATAAAATGTACTAAATGCTATGGGAGGAAAAGTTCAGTAGGCTGAGCTCCTTAAAGGAGGGGCACCTGGCCGGGACTTGGGATGGGCAGGTAGTAGGGAAGAGCCCTTAGATGAACCCTAAGCCCAACTTTGAAGGTTGGGAGGGGGTTAGTTAGGTAAGAAGCTTCCAGGCAGGGGAAATGCTGGTATAAAAATCTGAGGTGAGGGCTTCCCTGGTGGCGCAGTGCTTGAGAGTCTGCCTGCTAATGCAGGGGACACGGGTTCGAGCCCTGGTCTGGGAGGATCCCACGTGCCGCGGAGCGACTGGGCCCATGAGCCACAACTACTGAGCCTGCGCGTCTGGAGCCTGTGCTCCGCAACAAGAGAGGCCACGATAGTGAGAGGCCCGCGCACCGCGATGAAGAGTGGCCCCCGCTTGCCGCAACTAGGGAAAGCCCTAGCACAGAAACGAAGACCCAACACAGCCAATAAATAAATAAATAAATAAATAACAATTAAAGGTGCTAATAATTAAAAAAAAAAAATCTGAGGTGAGAGAGAGAAATTCTGGTGGATTCTGGGAGAATGAAGGTAGTTGAGTGTGCCTGCAACATAGAGGGTGGAAGAGGCAAGAGATGAGGCTTGATCAAGAAGGTTTTGACCTGATCCTGTGAGTCATATTTTGAGCAAGGGATTGACATCCTCAGGTCTGAATAAATCACTATGCCTCCATTTAGCAAAGGTAGAGAGTTTAGTGTGCGGGAGTAGTGTGTGCCTATAAGACGGACTTTGGAGACTAAAAACAGCCTGTGTTCAGACAAAGGCTGCCAGGAGGAGGTGGAGACTGGGAACAGGGTGTATGAGTTGGGATTTACAAAATCTGCCCGGAGAAGAGAAGACGCAGGAAGATCTGAGCATTGCCTGAATGTGGTAGAAATGTTCTCAGGTAGAGGAGGGCTCTGCATGGCTCTGCCAGGCTGGGCACAGCAAAGGGAGTATTAACCATCTTTCCATGGCTAACTGTTCATTGTTGCTGTTTGTGGGAGGCAGTGTAGTAAAATAGAAGGAGCCTTAACTCCCTAGACTCGCATTCTATAGTCTTGGACCTTACCTTTAGGTCTTTAATCCATTTTCAGTTAATTTTTGCGTGTGGTGTAAGGTAAGGGTCCAGCTTCATTCTTTGACATGTGGATATCCAGTTTTCCCAGCACCATTTGTTGAAGAGGCATTCTTACCTTACGTGACTTATAGTGAAAGCACAGCTCACAAGTAGAAAGATAATGGTCAGAGTTTTATCCTTCATATTTATGTGACTTTCCTTGATAATCTATATAGTAAAGCCTCTTATTTGAAATACACTTTTTCTTATTGTGGTAATCATTTTGCAATATATATATAGATAGATAGATCAAATCGTTATGTTGTACACCTTAAACTAATACTCTGTGTCGATTATATCTCAATAAAGCTTTGAGAAAAATACCCTTTCCCTCATCTCATCACTTGTTTCCATATTCTGTCATATCATGCTTCCCGTTCTTTGTATGTTCTGTTCTCTGTGCCTGGAATGTCTTCCTTTGTCAGTGAATTCCTGTTTATCTTTTAAGATTCAGCCCACATATGACCTCCCTTGACTCCCTCAAGTTCACTCCCACAAGTTGCACTTATCACACTCCATTGTAATTATGTTTACATATCCTTCACACACACAAGAATGTAAGCTCTGTGTGGGCAGGGACAATGTTCAGTTTGTCTTTATAACCCAGCGACCAGCGCAGATCCTGTCATCCAGTAGTCATTTAGTAACATTAAATGAATGAACAGGCCACCTTTGTCATAGAGACTGTAAAATGGTGAAGGGTAAGATGCCTCAGTTTTATATATAATGAGCTGAGCTTCTGTCTCCTCACTTCTAAAATTAGGAGATAGATAAGTTCTCTGAGGTCCCTTCTGGCTCCAACAATCTATGAAAATTGTATAGGGAATTCCTATCCAAGTACTCCCAGAGCTTCATTACCACAAATCTCACAAGATCTACCGTCAAGTGAGACCAAATCTTAACTGTTTTTGGTTGGGGGGCTGGGGGCCCTAAGGAATTTTGCCGTTCAAGGGTCAGGTGAAGTAAAGTGTGTTGGCTGAGCCTTACCAGTGTGTTCTGGTTTCAGCAGTTCTGTCTTTCATTTCAGGCAAGGCATTCCCACCCTCTTTTGGCCTCACTGTTCTCATTTCTAAAATTGGGAAGATTGGACAGAGTCATCAGTTTTTACTGATTCAGTATGTGTGTGTTTGAGGGGGTAATGAATGTATTTTGAAAAAGCATATTCAATATTCTAACATTATGTAAGGAAAATTTAAAAATAATTTTTATACAATACTTACAAAGAAGTAAAGCCTCATTAAGATTTGGCTGTTGGAAATATGCAGAAGATAGAATAAATTTTAATGGCCATGGT
The DNA here is from genome assembly GCF_965194825.1 of Balaenoptera physalus. Classification (NCBI taxonomy): domain Eukaryota; kingdom Metazoa; phylum Chordata; class Mammalia; order Artiodactyla; family Balaenopteridae; genus Balaenoptera; species Balaenoptera physalus. Next base: position 10,008,478 of record NC_138886.1, read on the forward strand.
GAGGTGCACATCATCTCTGGGGGAGTGTGAGATTTTTATAGTTATCAGAAGGGGTTGTGGGTTAAAGATGGTCATGAAACACTGCATTAGTTTCTGTTCCTATTCTAATTTTCTATGATTCTGTAATGATGAAAATTTCACGGAAGGCTTCAGTGGGATGAGCCCTACTTACTTCTAGTGTATGTATGAGTTGTACCTACAGTTTTTGTTTGCTTGTTTGTTTTTTAAAATTGAATCCTGACTCTGTTACTTACTAGCCATGTGACCACGGGCAAATCACTTAATCTCTCTAAGCCTTACTTTTTTCATTTGTAAAAGGGATATGACGGTTAACACCTTCTATATAAGATTATAGTGAGAATTCAATAATTAAAGCTCTTAGTGGATGGCACATCATAAATGTTCTGTTCATATTAGTTATTATTATTAGAGATTTGGAGGTGAATATTAACCACACCTCTCCCTGATCTGACTTTGGTACCTTGAGAGTTCCAACGTAGAAATCAGAAAAATGGAATTTTAAATGTTCATTTTATTATTGGCAAATCTGCTTATGATTTGCAACCCTAATACCCTAATACTTCCTCCACTGAGTGTAGACCAGCACTAGCTGGTAGAAGTTTCTATGTTGATGGAAATGTTCTATATCTGTGCTGTCCAGTATGGTAGCCACCACTCACATGTGACTGCTAAGTACTTGAAATGTGACTAGTGTGACTGTGGAACTGAATTTTAAATTTTATTTAAATTAAATTTAAATGGCCACATGTGGTTAGTGGCTACTGTATTGGACAGTGCAGGTCTAGACATTAGGATGACTCACCCAAGGCAATATCTGATCTGCAGAGGAGACAGACTTTTCAGAATTGCAGTCTCATACTCTTTCCATGCCAGTAATGGAATTAGAGAGATCTGGGCCCTCAGACCTGCTGCTAGAAAGCTGGCCAGGTCCCTGACCCCAAAATTTTGAACACAGAAGCAACTTCTGAGCAGACACTGAGTGCCTAGAACGGGTAAGGCCATGTCAGTTAACTCACTCTTCCTGGGACAAAGAGAAGGAATCTGATTTTCCCCAATATTTCTAAAAGGGCAGAGAGACCTATTTTGTGGCTAAAGCTAAGAAGCCTGGAAATAGAAGGAATAGTTCCCCTTATACTAGTGACTACATGTTGTACAGAGCATTTTCTTAATAAATTTTAAACTTTCAATGCTTAGTGATAAAGACTTGTTTATATTTTGCTTCCTTCTATACTTTAAATATGACCCTAGTTTTTTCCTTCTATACTTGTGGTTTTTTTTTTACCATGTAGTTGGATGATTCTAAGTGTAGCTTATTTTTAGACAGAATGAAGACAAATACTTAAGACTACAATTAAAATAAAATGTTTTGTAAATCTCTGCCCTGAATTCAGTCTTATCTCATTTATATTGACCATGGCTTTTGGTAAGCTTATGGAAAGTCAGTTGCTTCTTTGTAGCTCTTTTTTCTTCTTCTTCATGTTCTTTTTGTTGGGCTTAAATATTAAACGGAATCTTATCAGTATAGCTTGTTTCTATAGAAACAAGGGGAAAGGGGAAAGTTGATGTTTCTTTTGAAACTTCCCCAAAGGAACATCTTGCTTATAGCCTAGCAGCATGTGTAGTGATTGTGTAGTTTCAGGGTGTGGGGACATCCTGTTGTCCATGAGTAACTGAGTGAATTTGAAATGGCAGTATTTTGGAATCAGATCTTACATTTGGGGATTTATCTTGAAGTCACCATCACATGTACAGCACCCCCCCTTTATTGAAATAAACATTGGTTATGCTTCTAAAGTTTTCCATTGATATCCTTTCTCATTAAGTATATTCAGCCTATTAAAGAGTGGCCTTAAAGACCCATGTATCATTATGGGATATGAGCAGTTATTTAAATGACCATGTAATTTATATCATGAGGATATAGCATATCTAAAGCAGCCTGCAATTAATTAGAAGAGGCTATTTAACCTACATGTATAAAAATTTCAATTAAAACATCTTTGCTAAACTTCTTGTCTGATTTTATTGTATTTTATATGGTTCAGTTGATTGAAATATCCTTAAAAATAGTTATTGTCTTGGAATGGTAAAGCATTGATTAAGCATTTACTGTGTGTCAGGCATGTGCTAAGTATTTTGTATATATTATTTCATTTAATCCTCACAACAGCCTGTGAGGTAGGCGGTGTCACTGGTTTACACTGGTTTACAGATGTGAAAATTTCTCTGGACCTCAGTCCTCTATATTGGAGTTAATATTACCTACTTTAGTGTGCTATGAGGATTAAATGAGATAATACATGCCCACCTTGAAGCAGGTACTCAATAAATGATAGCTGCTATTCTTGTTATTTTTGATTTCATGTTTTAAACAGGTAATGCTTCTTATGATTCAAAATGTAAAAAGATATTATACAGTGAAAAGTCTCTCTCCTTCCTGTCCTCCATTCATCTAGTGCCTACCCACACCCATTTTGCTAGTTTGTTGTAGATCTTCCAGAGTGTACATATACAAATATGAATTTATATTCTTATTCTTTCACCTTTTACACAAAATGTAACATACTACTAACACTGTTCCAGAGCTTCCTTTTTTTTTACTTAACAGTATAACTTGGAAATCTGTCTGTATTAGTGCCCAGAGAATTTCTCATTCCTTCCTATTGCTGCATAGTATTCCATTGTTTGGAAATGTTATAGTTTATTTAGCTAGTTCCCTGTTGATGGAGACTTGAGTTGTTTCTAATATTTTGCTATTATAAACAATGCAGCAGTGAATAATCTTGTACATATGGCATTTACAAGTGTGCAATTGTATATGTAGGATAAATTCCAGGAAGCAGAATTGCTGGGTCAAAGGGAATATGCATTTGTGATTTTTGTAAGTGTTGCCAAATTGCCCTCCATAGGGATTGTGCCAGTTACACTGCTACCTGCAGCAATATGTGAGAGTGCCTGTTTCCTCACAGCTTCACCACAGAATTTATCAAATGTTTGGATTTTTGCCAGTCTAATAGGTGAAAAGTGAATCTGTGTCATTTTAATTTGCATTTCTCTTATGAGCGAGGCTGAGCTTTTCATTTGTTTAAGAACCTTGGCAGTTTTGTGAATTTCCCAGATGTATTGGATTCTTGATCTTTTTCTTATTTGCTAGGAGTTCTTTATATGTTAGGGAGATTAGTCCAGTTTATTGTGTATCTTTTGATTTTGTGGATTTTGGGGGGCTAGATATACTTTTTTTAATATAGTGAAATTTGTCATTTTTTCCCTTTATAGCTTCTGGATTTTGAATTCATTTGTTTGGGGAAGTATTTTTCATATTCTTGCATAATTCTTAAGTTTATTCCTAGATATTTGCAGTTATTGCTGTTGTAAATGGGGTCTTATTTTCTGTTACATTTTTATTATGTGTGCGAAGCCTGCTGATTCTGTGTTAATTTTGTATTCCTTTACATTACCAAATTCTCTGTTTATGGTAGTTTTTCATTAGTTCTTATGGGATTTCCATGTACAAGAGTATTATTAATACAGAGTAATATAATATAGTGATTTATTTTTACCTCTTTCATTTCCATTTTTGTATCTCTGACCACTTTCTCTTTCCTAGTGTTATCTTTATCACTATTACCACTAACACAGTACTTGGCATTAAGCTAAAAGTTGGCATTAAGTAAATGTTAATTCTCTCTTTAAATTACAAGCCATAAATATCTAAAATGTAGCTAGCCAGTGATTATGTCAAGCAGAAAATATTAAGAAAAAATTTAATGAGTGAAAAAAGGGAGGGGGAGTTGAAAATGTCTTTGTAGTCTATAATACTTTCCTGCAATGCTTGTAACAGCCTGTATTAAAATAGGGTGGGGTTTTTGTTTAGTTTTTGCCATTGTTGAAAAGATAATCATTTGAGATGTGTATTTTGAGTAACTATGGGTCTTTTCTCCCTTAGAAATCACTTGGCATTCTTTTTTCTTTCACTCTGAAGAAAAATTAGCACTTGACAATATACTATAAGATTATGTCTTTGTGTTCTACGAGTAATAACCGTGCATTTTATTAAATATAGACCAGCATTAGAATTAGCAACTGATGGACTTCCCTGGTGGTGCAGTGGTTAAGAATCCACCTGCCAATTCCGGGGACACGGGTTCAAGCCCTGGTCCGGGAAGATCCCACGTGCCATAGAGCAACTAAGCCCATGCACCACAACTACTGATCCTGTGCTCTAGAGCCTGCGAGCCACAACTACTGAGCCTGCCTGCCACAACTACTGAAGCCCGCGCACCTAGAGCCCATGCTCTGCAACAAGAGAAGCCACCGCAATGAGAAGCCTGCGCACCACAACGAAGAGTAGCCCCCACTCACGGCAACTAGAGAAAGCCCACATGCAGCAACGAAGACCAACTCAGCCTAAAATAAAAATAAATAAATACACTTAAAAAAAAAAGAATTAGACCCACCACCAGAGCCTCCCATCAAGCCTCTTAGATAGCCTCAACCACCAGAGGACAGACAGCAGAATCAAGAAAAACTACAATCCTGCAGCCTGTGGACCAAAACCCACAGTTACAGAAAGATAGACAGGATGAAAAGGCAGAGCGCTATATATCAGATGAAGGAACAAGAAAAAACCCCAGAAAAACAACTAAATGAAGTGGAGATAGGCAACCTTCCAGAAAAAGAATTCAGGATAATGATAGTGAAGGTGATCCAAGACCTCGGAATAAGAATGGAGGCAAAGATTGAGAAGATGCAAGAAATGATTAACAAAGACCTAGAAGAACTAAAGAACAAACAAACAGAGATGACCAATACAATAACTGAAATGAAAACTACACTAGAAGGAATCAATAGCAGAATAACTGAGGCAGAAGAACGGATAAGTGACCTGGAAGACAGAATGGTGGAATTCACTGCTGCGGAACAGACTAAAGAAAAAAGAATGAAAAGAAATGAAGACAGCCTAAGAGACCTCTGGGACAACATTAAATGCAACAACATTCGCATTATAGGGGTCCCAGAAGGAGAAGAGAGAGAGAAAGGGCCAGAGAAAATATTTGAAGAGATTATAGTCGAAAACTTCCCTAACATGGGAAAGGAGATAGCCACCCAAGTCCAGGAAGCGCAGAGAGTCCCATACAGGATAAACCCAAGGAGAAACACGCCGAGACACATAGTAATCAAAGTGGCAAAAATTAAAGACAAAGAAAAATTATTGAAAGCAGCAAGGGAAAAACGACAAATAACATACAAGGGAACTCCCATAAGGTTAACAGCTGATTTCTCAGCAGAAACTCTGCAAGCCAGAAGGGAGTGGCATGATATACTTAAAGTGATGAAAGGGAAGAACCTACAACCAAGATTACTCTACCCGGCAAGGATCTCATTTAGATTTGATGGAGAAATCAAAAGCTTTACAGACAAGCAAAAGCTAAGAGAATTCAGCACCACCAAACCAGCTCTACAACAAATGCTAAAGGAACTTCTCTAAGTGGGAAACACAAGAGAAGAAAAGGACCTACAAAAACAAACCCAAAACAATTAAGAAAATGGTCATAGGAACATACATATCGATAATTACCTTAAACGTGAATGGATTAAATGCCCCAACCAAAAGACATAGACTGGCTGAATGGATACAAAAACAAGACCCATATATATGCTGTCTACAAGAGACCCACTTTAGACCTAGGGACACATACAGACTGAAAGTGAGGGGATGGAAAAAGATATTCCATGCAAATGGAAATCAAAAGAAAGCTGGAGTAGCTATACTCGTATCAGATAAAATAGACTTTAAAATAAAGAATGTTAAAAGAGACAAGGAAGGACACTACATAATGATCAGGGGATCAATCCAAGAAGAAGATATAACAATTATAAATATATATGCACCCAACATAGGAGCACCTCAATACATAAGGCAACTGCTAACAGCTATAAAAGAGGAAATTGACAGTAACACAATCATAGTGGGGGACTTTAACACCTCACTTACACCAATGGACAGATCATCCAAAATGAAAATAAATAAGGAAACAGAAGCTTTAAATGACACAATAGACCAGATAGATTTAATTGATATATATAGGACATTCCATCCAAAAACAGCAGATTACACGTTCTTCTCAAGTGCGCACGGAACATTCTCCAGGATAGATCACATCTTGGGTCACAAATCAAGCCTCAGTAAATTTAAGAAAACTGAAATCATATCAAGCATCTTTTCTGACCACAACGCTATGAGATTAGAAATGAATTACAGGGAAAAAAACGTAAAACAGACAAACACATGGAGGCTAAACAATACGTTACTAAATAACCAAGAGATCACTGAAGAAATCAAAGAGGAAATAAAAAAATACCTAGAGACAAATGACAATGAAAACACGACGACCCAAAACCTATGGGATGCAGCAAAAGCAGTTCTAAGAGGGAAGTTTATAGCTATACAAGCCTACCTCAAGAAACAAGAAAAATCTCAAGTAAACAATCTAACCTTACACCTAAAGAAACTAGAGAAAGAAGAACAAACAAAACCCAAAGTTAGCAGAAGGAAAGAAATCATAAAGATCAGAGCAGAAATAAATGAAATAGAAACAAAGAAAACAATAGCAAAGATCAATAAAACTAAAAGTTGGTTCTTTGAGAAGATAAACAAAATTGATAAGCCATTAGCCAGACTCATCAAGAAAAAGAGGGAGAGGACTCAAATCAATAAAATCAGAAATGAAAAAGGAGAAGTTACAACAGACACTGCAGAAATACAAAGCATCCTAAGAGACTACTACAAGCAACTTTATGCCAATAAAATGGACAACCTGGAAGAAATGGACAAATTTTTAGAAAGGTATAAACTTCCAAGACTGAACCAGGAAGAAACAGAAAATATGAACAGACCAATCACAAGTAATGAAATTGAAACTGTGATTAAAAATCTTCCAACAAACAAAAGTCCAGGACCAGATGGCTTCACAGGTGAATTCTATCAAACATTTAGAGAAGAGCTAACACCTATCCTTCTCAAACTCTTCCAAAAAATTGCAGAGGAAGGAACACTCCCACACTCATTCTGTGAGGCCACCATCACCCTGATACCAAAACCAGACAAAGACACTACAAAAAAAGAAAATTACAGACCAATATCACTGATGAATATAGATGCAAAAATCCTCAAGAAAATACTAGCAAACAGAATCCAACAACACATTAAAAGAATCATACACAAAAAAAAAGAAAAAAAAAAAAAAAGAATTAGCAACTGAAATCAGTTTAAGGTTTTCCAGAGCTTCTTAGCAGGAATTTTTTATTTTTATTTTCCTGCTAACTAACTTCCTGTTTCTTGATTCATAGTAGTCCTATAATGAGTTGTCTCTAGCATTAAAACTTTTGCTTTAAGAGGGTTCTGTTTTTGTTTGTTTGTTTGTTTTTTGTTTTTGGTAAACTATAGGGGACCAGAAGAATTTGAAGGAGGAAAGAGTATGAAGAAAAATTAAGAGTGTTTTAGCGCATAATGCATTTCTCTTTTCTTCCCTCCATACCTCCCTCCCTATGTCCTTAAAGGAACTTGTTGGTTGCTTGGGAATAACTGGGTTCTTTTCTTCTCCATATAAGCTGAAAAGATTGTGAGGCTCCTCATTCATCTGTGAAGTAGAGAAATGGATTCACTTGTAAATATGTCTTAAATTTTTAAAAATTAATTGAGTAGATACAGAAAAGTATTTTAAAGGTATAAAGTTGTACAATAATCACTCATGTACCACTCAGTTTGGGAGTAAGAACATTACTTTTACTTCTGAAGTCCCCTCTGTATCTTCCTTGCTTTCTTCCCACTCATAGAAGGTGTCTTTAATTCCCTTGCTTCTCCTTATAGCTTTATCCCATGTATTTGTATCCCTAAACAATATAGTTTTGAACTTTATATAAATGTATTTATATTTATATATATTTATATATAATTAAATATTATAAATGTTTATATTTATAATAAATACTTAATTATGCTTTAAGTATTCTTCGGTAACTTTTTTCTCTCAACATTAGGTCCCTGAGATTCACCCATGTTGATACCTGTAGCTGTATAGTTAATTCATTGTACAAGTATACTGCAGTTTATTTATCTGTTTGATTGTTGATGAACATTTGGGTTGTTTACAGTTCTTGCTATTACAAACAATACTGTTTATAAATATTTTACATGTGCAAGAATTACCCCAAAAGCAGAGGCTTAAAAACATTTTTGACCATGAATCACATATAATAAGAGAAAATACATTTTAGATCCTGACCCAGTACGCACATACATTAAGTACATGTGCACATATACGTAATACATGGAAACAAAATTTTTGTGAAAGAATACTGACCAGAACCAAGTGTAAATGCACTCTGATATATTTTATTCTAATCTATTCTATTTCATTAAAAAAAAAAATGCTTGTCAAAAATGGCTAAATTGATTTCCCAACCCTCAGGACCATGGTTTGAAAATTCCTGTTGCAGAATACATGCAGATGTGGAATTAAAGGGTCACAGCATATGTGTGCAGCTTCAACCTTCATAGATAATACCGAATTGTTTTCCAAAGTGGTTATTCCCATTTACACTCCCTCCAGCAGTATGTAAGTGTCCCATTTATCCCATCAGACTTAATTTTTTCATCTTGTAGATGTGAAATCATCTCGTTGTGATTTGAGTTTGTATTTCTCAGGTTATAATTGAGATTGACCATCTTTTGTGTGTATTGATTATTTATGTTTGCTGGTCTGTGAAGTACTTTTTCAAATCTTTTGTCCATTTTTGTTTATCATGTCTTACTGATTTGAAGGAATTTTTAAAAATGTATCTTGGATAGTAATCATTTTAATGTATTTGGACACTAACCATTCTGTTGCAAATATGTTCTCCTGATTTGTGGCTTGTCTTCATTATCTTTATGGTGTTTTTTGATGAGCAGAAATTCTTATTTTTAATATTGAATTTATAAGTCTTATACTTCATTATTTATACTTTGTGTCTTGTTTAAGAAATCCTTCCCTACCCCAAGATCATAAAGATGTTTTCCTATATTGTATTTAAAGTTTTCATATTTAAATAATCCATCTAGAATTCATTTTGTTTTTAAATGTGTGGTGAGAGGTAAAGGTCCATTTTCATTTTTTTTTCCTGGATGGTTGATCAGCTGTCCTGGCATTATTTATTTATTTTTTAAAATAAATTTTATTTCATTTATTTTTGGCTGCGTTGGGTCTTCGTTGCTGCACATGGGGTTTCTCTAGTTGCAGTGAGTGGGGGCTACTCTTCGTTGTGGTACGTGGGCGTCTCATTGCGGTGGCTTCTCTTTGTGTAGAGCATGGGCTCTAGGCACGTGGACTTCAGTAGTTGTGGCACGTGGGCTCAGTAGTTGTGGCTCGAGGGCTGTAGAGCACAGGCTCAGTAGTTGTGGCACAAGAGCTTGGTTGCTCCGCGGCATGTGGGATCTTCATGGACCAGGGCTCGAACCCGTGTCCCCTGCATTGGCAGGTGGATTCTTAACCACTGTGCCACCAGGGCAGTCCCTTGGCATTATTTATTGAAGTGTCACCTTTTCTTGCTGATCTGTGGTGCTAGCTCAGTAATACATCAAATTTCGTTATGTGTATGTTTCTCCACCCTCTCTTCTGTTCTCATGGTTTAGTTGTTTTTCCCCAGGTTAATATCACACTATTTTAATTATTTCGGACTTAAAGCAATTTCTGATATCTGGTAAATCATGTCCCCTCAACCTCCTTTTTCTTGGTCATGAATGCCTTGTGTATTTTGACCTCTTTACTGCCCTAGCATGTAAATTTTGAAACTGCTTGTCAAGTTTTTCAAAAATTCCTATTGAGATTTTGATTAAAATTGGACTAAATTTGTAGATCAGTTTGGGAGAGCTGACATCTTTAACATTTTGAACATGATATATCCCTCCATTTAGTTAAGTGATATAAAATGTCTTTCATCAAATTTTGTAATTTCTCCATAGAAGTCTTATATGTCTTTTGTTAGACTGAATCACACATACTTAATATATTTTGATTTATTCTCAATATCTTTTAAATCAGTGTCTCCCTGTTTGTTGCTAGTGTTTAGAAATAGCAGTTGATTCTTCTACATCAATTTAATTTCAACAACCCTATTAAACTCTTACTAATCATATTTTATACCTTTTTTTTGTAGTCTGGAGTCAGTCACTTGCAAATAATAATAGTTTTGGTTTGTTTGTTTTTTTTGGCTGTGTTGAGTGGCTTGCGGGATCTTAGTTCCTGATCAGGGATTGAACCCGGGCCCCAGCAGTGGAAACGCCAAGTCCTTACCACTGGATTGCCAGGGAATTCCCAGCTTTATTATTTTCTTTCCAATCCTTGTACTTTTATTTCTTTTTCTTGCCTTACTGAACTGGCTAAGACCTCTAATACCATGCTGAAAAGAGATAGTCTTGTTCCTGATATTAAAGGGAATACTTTCATTGTTTCACCATTAAGAATGATGTTTGTTGTTTGATAGATGGCTTATGTTGGATTAAGAAAGGTCCCTGTTATTTCTTAGTTTGCTAAGATTATTATTTTTTAATCATGAGTGAATGTTGAATGTACTGAGTGCTTTTTCTATATTTATATAGACTACTGTATATTTTTCTCCTTTAATTTCTTAATCTGAGTAATTATATTAATTTTCTTTGTTTAACTGACTTTGCATTTGATAAGATAAATTCAACTTTGTTCATCAACTATCTTAGTTTTAATATATTGCTACATTGGTTGGTTAGTTTTTTTTTTCCTATGGATTTGCATCTTTGTTTACACTGGCCTGTAATATTCCTACCTTATACTCTCAGGTTTTTTTTTTAAAGACAACCCAATTAATTAATTAATTAATTAATTATTTTTGGCTTTGTTGGGTCTTCATTGCTGCACGAGGGCTTTCTCTAGTTGTGGCAGGTGGGGGCTACTCTGTTGCGGTCACGCTCTCATTGCGGTGGCTTCTCTTTTTGCGGAGCACGGGCTCTAGATGTGTGGGCTTCAGTAGTTGCGCCACGTGGGCTCAGTATTTGTGGCTCTCGGGCTCTACAGCGCAGGCTCAGTAGTTGTGGTGCACGGGCTTAGTTGCTCCGTGGCATGTGGGATCTTCCCGGACCAGGGCTCGAACCCGTGTCCCCTGCATTGGCAGGTGGATTCTTAACCACTGAGCCACCAGGGAAGTCCCTATGCTCAGGTTTTGATATGGAGGTTTTCTAGCCTCATAAAGTGATTTAGGAATTGTTCTTTTTCAGTACCATTGAACAGTATGGTTAATACTAGCGCTCTCTATATTTTGAATGTTTGGTAGAACTTGCTAATAAAACTAGTTGTCACAGGCTGGGTTTCCCTTGGAAGCAGACTCTGAAATGGAGATTAGCATGCAGGAAATTTGTCAGAGAGTGCTTTCTGGATCATCATCTGCTGGGGGAAGGGAAGGAAACAGGATTGGGTAGAAGGAGTTGGACAGTAGGGCTTATACCATGGAGCACATTCTGAAGCTAGGATGGCCCTTCAGAGTTGTCCCAAGTTGGGATAAGGGGGCCAGACCTTAATATTCTTGCAGTGACCATGCCAGTCTATCCTTTGTACTGCTTATGTTTACTTGATTCATATAAGTAAATATGCATTTCCTGGGACCACTCCTTCATCTCTATGATGGGCTTCTGGTTTGGGGGGAAGCTTATACAAGGAAGGTTCATAGAATAAACTACACTCCCCATTTCTGCAACTGGTCTTGAGGCTAGAACTGATACTCATCTCTCTCTTCAAGTATCCATTCTAGTCCCTTAAATCTCAGTTAGCATCTCTGCTGGTCTAGGTGGCTTTTATGGTATGATGGCCCAGACGCTTATCCCAGAGGTTCCAAGCCCTGGTTACCTTTCAAAGGCTGTGGCTGCTTCATTTGTCCATCTACCATCAAAACTGGGCAAAAGAGTAATAAAATATGTCCAGATGGATTTACTGACCAGACCTGTTCCTTCCTGCCTGCATTGTGTAATAGCAGCCCTATCTTGTCCTGATGAGAGTCCAAGTACTCCTGTCAGGGTAGTGATTTTTCTTCTTGCCTGACGTCCCTTGGCATGAGGAGCCTGACCAGCAGACATAGTGTAACAGTTAGTGGGACTCCTGCTGTGTCTCTTGGTAGAAGTGTTTTCCATTTGGGAGCCAGGTTCTCTAAATCCACAGAGCCCCAAATTCTAGGGATGGGGAGCATAAATTCCCCAAGTGGGTCACTGGGAGTAAGATGAGTGGGGCCACTCTTGCTTCCTCTCCTTGGTTCCTAGACCATGTATCTTACCTACTGGGACATAATGCCATATAATGGTTGTTTATATTATTTTGTATATGTATTGCATCCTAGAGATGGCATCCCAGCCTCACAGGGTGTCATCTCTGAGCTAGTGTCTTATCTGCACCTTCAACAGGTTGTGCAGTCACTATTAGACTGAAAGCTTTTGGGTAGTATGGTGTGTAGTATGACCAGACAATCCCATGGTTATATGCAAGTACTGATTCTCCTTTGCTGTAAAGTGGGTTCCTCAATCTGGTGCAGTGTTATGTGGGCTGCCATTTTGGTGAATCAAACACTCTGAGATAACAGTGCTAGCTGAGGCATTACTGGCAGGAAAGCCAAATCCATATTTGAACATGTGTTGATCTCTGCCAAAACCACTTTCAGAGTGGAAGCGGTCTAGTACATTCAACTTGCCACAAATGGCTGGTTGGTCTCCTTAAGGGATGATGATCTATTGGGGGCTCAGCATTGTTGTGTGTTGCTGTCGGATTGGATATTTGATAGTGGGCAGTAGCAAAATCAGCCCTGGTGAGTGGGAGATCATGCTTTTGGGTCCATGGTAGCCTCAGTCTGCTATCATGGCTAACTGTTCATGTGTCCATTGTGCCAGCACTGGGAGACCAGTAACTCTAACCTGAAGGTAGAGTAGGTTTGTGTTGGGAGTCCCCAAGAGAGTGATTCACTAGGAGGACTCACAGGACTCAGCATATAGTTGTGCTCATGTCTTGTTAATTACAGTGAAAGGATACAAAGCACAATCAACAAAGGGAAAGGCATATTGGGCAAAGTCTAGAGAAACCGGATACATACTTCTAAGAGTCCTCTTCCAGGGGCATCACACTGGACATGCTTAATCCTCCCAAAACAAGGTGTGTCAATGTAGGTAACATTGTCTGCTAGGGAGGCTTATTAGAAACTCAGTGTCCAGGGTTTCTACTGGAAGCGGTTCACATGGGCACCCTCTGCCTAGCATGTATCAAATTCCAGAGTCCTAGAAGGAAGGCAGGTGTTCAGTGTAAACCACGTTGTTTGCACAGTTTAGGCACACTTGAGCTGCTCTTATCAGTTAGGGTAGTGAGAACTCTCCTGAGGTCCACGTTCCCACGGGTCTACATATTTTAACCTCCTGACACATCTCCTTCCACACAAAGGAGAGGAACAAATGCATTGTCCAAACTTTGGCTATTGAGAACACTTCCTATCACTGTCGTCTTTTAAGGCCACTCTTGAGTGGGGCTGTATTGCAGCCTTGGTCCATTTTCAGCTTCAACAGTGGTCCATTTTCAGCTTCCCCAGCAGTTCTTGAAATGTTGGTGTATGGCCCTTTCTCTGTATATGATTGCCTGACTGAATGGCCATCGGTCCCTTTGGGGGAATCATTAAAATGTTTAGTTGCTGTGGGGGTGCAGGTCCTTCTCCCTTTAGCTTTATCTCATAATCTCACATTTTTTGATATGTTTGCCTCTAGATATTTCTAATTTGTATTACTTCTTATCTGATACATGAATTATTTATGAGTGTTTCTAAATTTCCAAACCTAGAAGGTTTTTCTAATTTTTCTTTTTGATTATTGACTCTAACTTAATTGTTTTGTGGTTAAAGAAGATGGCCTGATGATACCAATTACTTGAAATTTGTTGAGCATGATTTTATGCCCATTAATGTAAGTCACTTTTCACAAATATTACCTCTGAACCTAGAAAGGCTGCTGGAACAACTTCTGCTGTTGGGTGCAGAATTCTGAATATATCCATTAGGTCAAGCCTGTTAATTGTGTTAAAACCTGTATCTTTTTGTCTGCCTGATCTATCAATTAGACAAAGATATGTTAGAATCTTCCCCTATGTTGATAAATTGTTTATTTTCTCATGTAGTTCTGATAAATTTTCCTTTATATATTTTGAGGTTATGTTTCTGGGTTCCTACAAGTTCAGAATTGTTACTTCTTTTGGTGAATTGAACCATTTGTCATTTGGGACTATATCTCTAGTGAACTCTTCGCCTCCTTTTTTTTATGTAGCTATACTAACTCTGTTTGGTTAGTATTTGCCTGGTATATATGCAGTTTCATTATGTTTTGAGATATAGATTTTTTTTCCCCCCTGTGTTTCCTCTTTGGATTTCACTGGGCTTTCTGAGTCTGTGGAGTAGTGTCTTTCATCAGTTCTGGAAATCTCTCAGCCAGTCTCTTTTCAGACATTGCCTCTGTACCATTTATTTTTCCTTCCTCTTCTGAAATTCTGGGTAAACTTGTTAGAATGTTACTTTTGTCCTCCTTATCTCTTACCCTCTTTTCTATTTTCTTTCTCCGTGTCTCTTTGAGTTGCATTCTAGGTAATTTCTTCAACTCTATCTTCCAGTTCATATGTTTTCTCTTCAGCTGTGGAACCAATACATTTGCAGTTTTAGTCATTGTATTTTTCATTTCTAGAAGTCCCATTTTGATCTTCTAAAGATCTGTTTGGTAATTTTTAAAACTTTTTTATCATGAAACATTTAATAATAATTTCCTTAGTTCCTTAGTTCATCCTTATACGTACCACTTATGTTCATTGTTAACATTTTTCTATATTTGCTTTATTTATGTTTTATTTAGCCATTTCAAAATTGCCATTCACTCTTAAATACTTTAGCTTGCATCTTCTAAGGATAGTGGCATTCTCTTACTCAGCTACAATATCAGGTCACATCTTGAATAATATTTTACAGTCTCTTGTTCCTACCCACACTTTAAAAAAAATTTTTTTTATTGGAGTATAGCTGATTTACAATGTTGTGTTAGTTGCAGGTGTACAGCAAAGTGAATCAGTTATACATACACATATAGCCACTCTTTTTTTTCTTTTCTTTTTCTTTTTCTTTTTTTTTTAAGATTCTTTTCCCATATAGGCCATTACAGAATATCCTACCCAAACTTTTAATACTTTAAAATTTTTCTTTAAACATTTATTTTATATTCTGTTTCTGATCATTCTGTTAACTCTAGTGTTTGTGTGTCTTTTATATAATGCATTCTGCGTTTTATGATTTGGGGCTGTAACTCATTTCTTGCAACTTTTTTTGTTGGAATTATTTGAGACATGTAGGTTCCTCCTGAGAGGGTTTGTTTGCTTCTGCCTGGTACCTGGGAGTACTGTCAGCCCAGATCGACTTTAAATTCTTGGTTAGGGCTTCCCTGGTGGCACAGTGGTTGAGAGTCTGCCTGCCAATGCAGGGGACACGGGTTCGAGCCCTGGTCTGGGAAGATCCCACGTGCCGCGGAGCAACTGGGCCCGTGAGCCACAACTACTGAGCCTGCGCGTCTGGAGCCTGTGCTCCACAACAAGAGAGGCCGCGATAGTGAGAAGGCCCGCGCACCGCGATGAAGAGTGGCCCCCGCTTGCCGCAACTAGAGAAAGCCCTCGCACAGAAACAAAGACCCAACACAACCATAAATAAACAAATTTTTTTAAAAAATGTAAATTCTTGGTTTGAGTCTTTCTGGTCCATCAGGTAATGTCAATTTGGTATGAAACTCTTATATGAATATGAATGTTGGATTGTGGTTATAAAGTCTCAGAAAAAACAAAAATTTTTTTGGACAGACATTTTTCCTCATCGGGTGGGGAGGCCTTAATTCTAATTTACTCTCACGTGTAGGTCTTTTGGGTTCCAGCTTTATTATAGATTATGAATGCGCTATCCTGTGTATCCAGCTGACCAAAAAAGCAGACACTTAATATCACCTTGCTTGGCAAATACCATCATTAAGGCAAAAATTGTGTTCTGTTTCCCTTTCTGAGTTTCCCTTTTCATTTAAATTTTGGGCCTTTGTGAATTCCTTAAACACTTGCCAGCCTATAGGGTAAAATAAATGTTTTTATATTATATATATTTTTTATATTTATCAAAATTTTTAGTTGTCTTCTTTTAGATGGTTGGTCAGGGTACATACTTTGATATGTGGCTGAAATAGAAGTCCTTTAATAAAAAATTTTTAATGTGTTGTATTAAATGCTGTGGAAAAATACATATTACAGAAGGAAGAGAAAGATAAGAGACAACTTATATATAAATATATCATAGTTCTTGATTTCATGAAAATGTTGATTCAAAATATAATACAAGGCTCCCTCCCCCCCAGAAAAAAAAAAAAAGCTTTAAAATATATTGGTTTGAGAGGGAGTTATAGCAGGTAAAGATGGTGATCTTTTGAGTCAGTCAGACCTGGGTTTCCACCTGAGTTCTCTCACTAGCTGTGTGACCTTTAACAATTTCTTTAACTTCCTAGGAGTTTATTTATCTGTAAATTGGAGTGATGGCAGTTTTGAAGATCAAGAGAGATACGTAGAGGGCTCAACCTAGTGCCCGAGTAAATGTTAGCTCTTTTTAATTTTTGTTACTCTCTTTCCAGAAGTGTTCACCGTGCTAATACAGAGTGTTAAATGTGAAACATCTCACATTACCCATGTAATAGTGTAAAATGGAATATGGGTACGTGGGAGAGACAACCATAAAGGGAAAAACAAGAAAGGTATGACAAGGTTAGAAGATGAGGAGGAAAGCAGTAAGCTTGGCAGGTGACCAAAGCCAAGGAAACCCTCTGGCTTCCCTCAGTTTTCCAGGAGCAGGATTTCTTAAGGATGTTCTCTATTCTGGCTTTTTCTTTAGTGTTCTGTTCAGTTAGCTGTACATCCCTACACCTCTGGGTCAGAGGGAGCTCTTACTTCCTGTGGCCCAGTGGAGTTGCCTAGGGTACTTTAGGAGAAGGAAGCTTGTTCTCTTCTACAGGGATCTCAAGGGTAGTTAGGGATTTTCATTCTCACCAGTTCAGCAAGTAACCATTTGGTATCCCCAGAGTTCTACAAGTACCTTATTAGAAAAGAAATACAGTTGCATTCTTCTGAATAGAAAAATTTATAATCAGCACAAATACAGAAATATATATACCATGCAGCATCAACATATAGTAGATAGTAGCTTTTAGACTTTTTTCCTCTTCTCCTCGGTATGACTCAAATTCTTGTATAACTTTTTCATTAAGCCCCACTGTGGAACATCAGAAATAAGGGAATTGTGTAGCCCACTTCCATCTAACCTTTTGCTCTGTATTTTTGCATGCCCAAAGACAAGAAAGGTGTGTCTTATTCATTCATTGTCTTTATATATTTCTCTTGGTACTACTGTTGTCACTTTGGTTTTTTAGTAAAGGAAATTGGCTTATTTGAAACGTTTGTCTTAATCCTCTATGGAAATATCAGTTTACGGGAAGGTTAAGGCAGCTCCTTTAGGTTCCTCTCAGAGTCTCTGCTGCAATTGTCCAAAAGGAAACCCCAGGGAAACCCCTGAGCACAGGCGTTGGAAGAGCAGTGGCTGCACAGAAGACCACACTCCGGATGCTTTATCAGGTGCTGTATGGAGAGCAGAAATAATGGTTTGAAGGCGGGAATGCTGATGTCTCCACTTTCCCAACTTAGCACAAACATCTTCTTTATCTTTGGTGGGTTTTGGTGCCACAGAGGCGGCTCCAAGAAGCCTTAAATGCAAGTGTGATTGTTTTTACAATCCTGGCTTTGACAGCATGGTGTTTGGGGATTTTCTTGACTTGAAGGGAATGGATTCATAGCATCCACTGTCGGTGCCATTTCCCTTTCTGTGATGACTTGTTCACTGTTTACACGAAAGGATTCAGGCGGTATGAGAGGTATATGTAAATAGGTAAATGAACAAACAAATAAATAAAAAGCTTTGCTGCCTTTGTCACATAGCAAAAAGGCTTGACTATGACATAATGGGAACACAGCAGCTGTTTGATTACAACTTTAGGATTTTTCCTTGAAACTTCCAAACATGTCTGATTTTTTTTTCTCTATTTTAAACAACACTGTGACATGGGAGAAGAAGTATCCTAGAATGCCGGGTTGCAATGGGACTTCTGAATGCATCGTCATCCCAGTCACTGCAGGTGCTGGTGTGAAATACTCTCACTACTGGTGCTTGCTTGCCCACTGGCATGTCCATCCTTTGGAAGGCCCAGAAAATGATTTGTAAATTATTTGCTTCTTGCCCAGTACAGTGTTTGTTTGTTGGTTTGTTTTTTAACCAGCCTAACCATTTTTAAGTGCACAGTTCAGTGGTATTAAATACCTTCGTAACGTTATATAACCATCACTACAGTGTGTCTCCATAACTCTTTTCATCTTGTAAAACTGAAACTTTATACCCATTAAACACCGACTCGGCATTCTTCCCTCTCCCCAGTCCCTGGCAACCACCATTCTACTTTCTGTCTCCATGAATTTAACTACTCTAAGTATCTCATGTAAGTGGAATCATACAGTATTTGTCTTTTTGTGTCTGGCTTATTTCACTTAGCATAAATATCCTCAGGGTTCATCCATGTTGTAGCATACTGCAGGATTCCCTAATTTTTTTTTTTTAGTTTTTTAAAATTTTATTTATTTGTTTATTTATTTTTGGCTGCGTTGGGTCTTTGTTGCTGCGCGCGGGCTTTCTCTAGTTGCGTTGAGTGTGGGCTACTCTTCGTTGCGGTGCGCGGGCTTCTCACCGTGGTGGCTTCTCTTGTTGTGGAGCATGGGCTCTAGGAGCACGGGCTTCAGTAGTTGTGGCACGCGGGCTCAGTAGTTGTGGTTCGCGGGCTCTAGAGTGCAGGCTCAGTAGTTGTGACGCATGGACTTAGTTGCTCCACGGCATGTGGGATCTTCCCAGACCAGGGATCAAACCCGTGTCCCCTACATTGGCAGGCGGATCTTAACCACTGCACCACCAGGCAAGTCCCTCCCTTATTTTGTAAAGCTTAATAACATCCCATTGTAGGTGTATACCACATTTTGCTTTTCCATTCATCTGTCAGTGGACACTTGGATTGCTTCCATTATTAGCTATTGTAAATAATGCTGCTATAACATGAGTGTACAAATATTTCTTCAAGCCCCTGCTTTCCATTCTTTTGCATATATACCCAGAAGAGGAATTGCTGGAACATTTGGTAATTCTAATTTTTAATTTTTCTAAGAGCTTCTATACTGTTTTCCACAGTGGCTGTACCATTTTACATTTCCACCAACAGTGCACAAGTTTACCAGTTTCTCCACATCCTTGCCAACACTTGCTGTTTTCTGTTTTTTTGATAGTAGCCATTCTGATGGATGTGAGGTGGTATCTCGTTGTAGTTTGTTTTTTTTTAATATAAATTTATTTATTTTATTTATTTTTATTTTTGGCTGTGTTGTGTCTTCGTTGCTGCCGCGGGCTTTCTCTAGCTGCGGCGAGCGGGGGTCTACTCTTCATTGCGGTGCACGGGCTTCTCATTGCGGTGGCTTCTCTTGTTGAGGAGCACAGGCTTTAGGTGCGCAGGCTTCAGCAGTTGTGGCTCGCGGGCTCTAGAGCGCAGGCTCAGTAGTTGTAGCGCATGGGCTTAGTTGCTCCGTGGCATGGGGGATCTTCCTGGACCAGGGCTCGAACCCGTGTCCCCTGCATTGGCAGGCGGATTCTTAACCACTGTGCCACCAGGGAAGCCCCTCGTTGTAGTTTTGATTTGCATTTCCCTACTGATAAGTGATGTTGAGCATCTTTTCATGTGCTTATTGGCCATTTGTATATATCTTTGGAGAAATGTTTATTTCAGCCCTTTGCCCACCCATATAGTTTTATTAAAAGCAAAACAAGTAGCTTTGCAGTGCGGCCATGCAATTATAAGTGACGAGTAAGAACTCAGGCTCTGGAGTTAGAAAGCTCCCAGCTTCACCAGCTGTGTGACCTTGGGCAAGTTACTTCATTTCGCCAAGCTCCCATTTCATCTAAAATGGGGAGAATAGTTGACTCTATCTCATTAAATTGTTTTGGGATTACATAAACTAATATTATGGATGTCAAATATATGGGCTAATATTTGACCTATAGTAAGTGTTTAATACATGTTAGCTGCTGTATTGTTGGAATCATGAGCCAGTCATAAAAACACCTTTTATATCTTGGTCGTCTTCCTATATTGATAGTGTAAGTCATTCCGTTTTTGAAAATTTTCTGTTGTTTTTCCAGTTCATGCTACTCATTGTCTCAGTCACTATATTAGGTAAAACCATATGGAACTGCAATTTTTGTGGATCATAAATGATTGAATATCAGAGTTTCATGTGATCTAACTTAATGTAGTAGAAACTGAGTGTCTAATATATGCCAGAGTGCCTAGTATGCTATTTTATTCCTTCTTCCCAGATTCCCTACAAAGAATATATTATTTTCCCTACTTTGGGTTGGGGAAACGAAGGCTTAGAGAGGTGAACAGATTTGCCTGAGTTTACACAACTTGTAAGTAGTTAAGCCAGAACTCAAACCCAGGTCTGCTGAATACAAAGTTCATTGATTTTCTATCTAATTTCTACCATATGAACAGTCTTAAAGACACCCCTCCCCTATCTCTGTGTCCAGTAAAGATGAAAGTTAGAGAAACTACACCATTTCTTCTTAGTTGCCAGTGATGTGGGTTTTCTTTAGTTCAGTGAGGATCATGTTCTGTGTTCATGTACATTTGGGCTTTTGTCCCTCTTTTTCACATTTGAAACACAGCATCTGCAGTGTTGGCTGTAGTCACCCAGGCTCTGCCTTCCTCCCATTTCTCATTGCCATCAGCATCACCATCATTTGTTGAACATCTGTTCTGTGCAGGGAATGTGCGAGTTGCTTTATCCATAGTATCTCAGTGTCCCTATAATTATAGAGAATAGGGGCTAAAACCCTTTACAGGATGGAAGGAACTGAGGCTAAGTGGGATTATATGATTTAGCTGAGGGCACAAGTCTATCTTGCTTCAGGGTCCTCATCTTTTCTGCAACACGTCATTTCCTCCTCCCATTCTTAGAGAGAAGGGAAATGAGGATAGCCTTTTCTACAGAATAATCTGTAGCATACCTTGGTGTGTTATCCCTACTGAATTTTTCCTTCTTTCTTTTCCCACTCCTTTCCCCTTAGGCCTTTCCTTTCCCTGTCCCCCTTTCTTTTTCTCCCTCCCTCCCTCTTTTCCTTCCTTCCAGATTAGGAAACTGCTTAATGTATTTCCTAAAGGAAATTGAATTCTTTAGATATTCCCATTTGATTTTTTCCCCCTGACACTAAAAATTATCTCCAAGTTTAATTTGCTTTCAGAGGAATTATCATCTTTTATTTTTTTTAGTATTTATTTATTTGGCTGCACCGGATCTTAGTTGTGGCATGTGGGATCTAGTTCCTTGACCACGGATCACACCTGGGCCCCCTGCATTGGGAGCACAGAGCCTTAGCCACTGGACCACCAGGGAAGTCCCTCAACTTTTAAAATATGCTACTAAAACAAGTTAGATTGAATCCTTTTTAGTTTCAAAAAGAGTGACCTCCTTTTCAGATTTTGAATGGAGTCTTTTAAATAATAGGGTTTGGAAGTAATTGCATAATATCTGAGTTCAAGATAATGACATAAACATGTTTGAGTTCTAAGGCTTCCACCCTGCTTATTCCTAAACTAGATAGCTGGAGCCAACTTTCT
This sequence comes from Balaenoptera physalus, assembly GCF_965194825.1. Classification (NCBI taxonomy): domain Eukaryota; kingdom Metazoa; phylum Chordata; class Mammalia; order Artiodactyla; family Balaenopteridae; genus Balaenoptera; species Balaenoptera physalus. The sequence goes on from NC_138886.1 coordinate 10,030,352, forward strand.
TACTCACTCCATGAACTGTGTTGGTGAAACCTCTTCTCTTTGCAGCTGGAGGTTGCACTTTATTCCTTTGTCGTTTCATTGTTTCCTTTAGGGTGAGGGAGAATAATTAAGGAGAACATCTTTTCTGAGCAGCTGGAATCAAATTCCAGCTGACTGCAGCACCTGTGAAGATGGCACCTCTGCCCCCGGGTGGCAGGGTGGGATGCCAGCCGTGGAGCCTGGGACAATGGGCTCCAAAGTGCAGAGACGCGGCCGTGCTGCACCATTCCTGCCCTTCTGTGAGCTTCAGATGGCAGTTAACACCAGTGAATGCAAAGTGTCTGTTTTAGACTAATTAGAGGGATGATTTGTGAAACGGTGGCTATTTATTTAATTAATCACCAGCACAAAGCCATAAAATTCATATTTTAAAAATCCCTGTTAGTTTGCCATGTGGTTAATAGATTGGGGCACATTAAAAAGTGACATGGTGATGTATTAAAAATGTTCCACCTAAGGTTCCTTCAGGAAAGAACGGAAGCTGTCTGCTTTCAGATGCTGAAGTGTAACCTGCTAGGATTTGACCTGTCTGAGGTTTTAATATTTGTAAAGACATTTATCTTTTGAATAGCATCTTCATTAGGACATCTCCTTTTGGAATATTTCAAAATATAAGTATGTTTGTAGAATAATTTTTAAAATTACAATTAAAGTTAAGTTTGTTGCAGGTTCTCTTAACAATGAGGAACTATATTTTCCCATTAAATTATACTATGTTTACTAAGCATAACAGTATCTCTTATAACAGAGGTTATTGTTTTCTATTTTTAGGTGGGAGAGTCATTTAATTAACTCTTTAATTAAATCTCTTTAACTATTTAATTAAAAATTATATTTTTGTTTCAGCTGTCAGAATTGCATTTTGTTCTGCTCATATATATATATTTTAATCAAATGGGCACAGGGATAATTGCTATACTTGGTCAGTCTCAGGTGAGATGAATTGTCATTTTTGAATACTAAGAATAAAGATAGAGTTGACTCATTCAAGAGATAACACTGGCATTAAAAATGAGAAGAAATGGCTTAGATTCTAACAGATGATAGTGGTTTTTACACATACAAACTTCTAGTTGATTTTCAGTATGCATAAACGTGTGTATGTGCAGACCATCTTGCATTTTAATACTATTTGACGCTAAGCTTGGTATGGCTGTGATTCACTCTCTTTATTTAAAAAAATTATTCTGCATGATCAGTGTTCCTGCTAAACAGTCACCCCAGATTTTTAAGAAAATGTGTTGCTCAGGTGGATGCTTGTAAGGAAACTGTCCGGCCCTTAGGATTGTGTTTCTCCACTGTGTTGTATAATTACCTGCTCTGTTAGAAGGGGAGCAGGAATAAAACATGAGTATGTTAATGCAGCCTGGAGCTGATGTGGTGGCGATGATTACAATGCAGATAAAGCATTTCTCATAACTGCTGTTGCCTACTGGAGCCTTTGAAACATCTGGACCTTTAATTGAAAAATTGTGTGATGCTGTGCAAGGCAGACATGCTAAGTGAAGTCACTAATTTAGAATACAAAAATATAATTGATAAAGTGTTTTATTCACATTGTATTTAAATATTCATACTCTGTTATGCTTTGTATAACAGGGAATTACTGGGTTAAATTTTCATGAACATAGACAGTTTAAACGAGATAAATTAAGTGAAAATGTTAATGGAATTTTACACTGGAACCATAATACTGTTTGCTCCAGGAGGGTGTGTACATTTGCATCTATTGGGGCCTTTTAGGAAAGCAAGGTTAGGTCTTATTCTTTGGGTTTTGCATTTTAGAAGAACTAACCACCAATTGGCAACATTGTTGCATTTCATTCTTGTTATTGCTATCATATCTTGTTATTTAGGTAAAAAAAAAATGAAATGTTTCTTGGCATAATGGTAAACGGCTCTAATGGCAACATTATCACCCAATAAACTGAAGCCTTCCCACCTCTCGGGGGCAGGTTATCAGTGCCTGCCCAGGAGAGTAGAAGAGCTGGTGAAGGGCGTGCAATTAACCTTTGTCCTGCATTTCTCAGCAGGGGAACTGACCTAGCAGCCTTCCGAGGAAATCCAATTTAATTTAAAATGAATTTGAAAAGACAAATTAGCCATATCTATTTTAATAAGATAAAATCCCGATCCTCCCTGTGTCTGGTTTAGTTAGGACCTCAGAGGAGATTGGACTGACTAAGACTCAGGACGAACAGGAGGGAAATAATGCCAGAGGGCTGAGGAGAAACCCGGGAGACCTTGGTACCCGAGTGATTTGTCAGTTCCTGCAAGTGAACAGGCCTTGCGCTGCCTGTTTCCGCAGAGAATTGCAGCCTGAGATGGGCCTTTGTCTCATCAGACCTTTTGCTTGCGTTGGAGCTTGTGCCATGTTGATGTCATAGGCAGCTTGCCTGTCTCTCCAAGGACCAAACTGTTTTTTTCTTCCTTTGTCATCATCAAAGCACATTTGGGTACTACCACCTGGGTAGCCACTTTTAGTACAGATACACCTCACAATTACTGATGAGGCTCTTAACCCAAGAGTAAGGATTCTCTGGGCCCCATGAGTTGGCACTTGACCACTGCTTTTTGAGAACAGAAGCAGAGGGTTCTGCCTACTCTTAAGGGAGCTGGTGTTCCCCTGTGTTTTTAACCTCTGAAACATGGTGAGTGAGGATTTATTGAGCCCCTTCTATGTACCCAACAGCAAAGAAGTATTCCTTTTATTGTATCTGGGAGACGTGGGATAAAGGCCTGAGAGTCAGACTTCTTGGATTCTTCTCAATTGTAAATTTTATGTATAGTTAGAAGTGAGTCTTCCCAACAGGAAGTGTTGTTCTAAATAAATAATAATCTAGTTCTTTTACTTGCTCCTATTTATGTTTCAATATGTACTTTCAAACTGTTTAATGCAAACTTTCTCAGTTGGCTCTTTGCAGTTGTATCATTTTCATAATGTAAAAAACATGTATTTTCTGCTGCAGACAAGCATCTTTCTCTGTCACCAGGGGTGTAGGTCCTTTGTGTGGCCTTTTCCTATTGAGAATAACGCCTATCCCACTTATTTCACATGTGCATTTTGAGGATGAAAGTGAATGTTGTAATTGGAGAAATATAAAGCTGTTTATTTCCATTTTGTCTGATGTTTTTACATTGTTTGCTAGGAGTTGCAGCAGGGACTTGAATTCATTATAATTACTGAAGAGACATACACTGATTGAGCAAATAAAGTAGTAAGCCCATTTGCACCAAGGCCATCTAATTAAATTCTAACTTTGGATAAGCTAGATATGCGTGAAAGATTAATTTTAAGAGGTTTTTATGACTTACTGAATTATGATTCAGTGAAATTTTTGAATTATATCATTAAGAAACATTGAGTCTTAAAGTGCTAAAACAGTCATGAACCTACTACAGTATATAAATTTGTGGGTTTTAAAAAACTATTCAAAATCAAGGACACAATATAACTTTTAAGTTGTATATTGACATTTAAAACTTTTGAAACATTTACCCAACTGAAACTCTGCAAGAAATGAATATGATCGATGCACCTGAATTATTTCCTTCAATATTTATACAATTTTATATTCTCCAAATACTCCACTATCTCTGGAATTAAATTGTCCTTGGGGTACTTGGAGGGTTGTACCAGATTTTCCATATAATTTAGGAGGATGATAATGGCTATACTGTAACTTTTTCTAAAGATACATCATCTAGTAATGGAGCCAAGTATACATTCCCCACTGAGTTTTAATTTTAAAAGTTGATATTAAATCTTAAAAAGACTCATTGTATTATGATCATTGATAAGAGTTTAAAACATGTAACTCTTCTTTATGGTTTTAAAAAACCTATTTTTACTTTTAAAGCATATTGACTTTATTATATAAATGATTTAATAATGAAGAGGTCCCTAAACTTACCCTAGGTGATGGGGCTTAGTTCATGCAAATTACCTTTCCCTGATAGTCTCATCACTATAGAACCCATTGTTTGTATAATTAAATGCAAAGTGCTGTGTAACATTAATGATCTAAAGAATCCCACAATGGCCATGAAAATTCAAAATGGACACTTTACATCCCATTATGCTTTCAGATGACTGGATTGTGCTTGTGTGAGAGCACCTCCTGGTACAGGCTGTAACCATCCTGAGGCTGAATGAGAAGAGAATGCTATGGCTCTTCTCTCTTAAAGACTGAAATAGAGATCTTTTCCTCTCGCCTCCGCTTCTCAATCTTGTTTGAAGGGACTTTTTGTTGAAGATCTGCCTGGTCTGAGCAACAGCATAAGTAACAATAATAATAAATAATTGACATTGTATGACAATTTGCAGTTCACAGAGCATTTTAACATGCTTTATTTTTGCTTCGTACGTCCAGTGAGTCTATTGAGGTAGTCTCATCCGTGTTTCATGGCTGAGGAAATTGACTTTCAGAGAGGTTATGGGCTTGCCCAAAGTTACACAGCTCAAGTCTGGAAGGGATGGGTCCAGACCAGTTCTGTAGACTCTGCAGAGAGGTCCCTAGCAAACATAATCGTAAAATGTCATGGTAAAAACAAACATTTTCAAGGACTGCTTTCTGAATTTAAGACTTCGAGAAAACGGTTTTTATTCCAGATACCGTATGGGTAGGCTTTCTTTTTTTCCCTTCATCCTCCCTCCCCACCCCACCCCCCCCATTTTGTAAAATTTCTTACCTGTATTTAAACATGAATGATTGCTGGTCTTTCACTTGATGTCTTGAAAGAAAGAATTATTCAAGGCTATTACTCAAATTTCACTTGATAGCAGATTGCTTAAACCAGTAGCTCTAGGCATTTCTTCCAAAAGTGAGAAAAGACAAGGCATCAAGCTATGGCGGGTTTATTTTAAATGGGGAGGCTCTTTACTTGAGAGCAGCAGCCCCCTTTCTTGTTTCAGGTTCGGGACTATAAGTTTATATTTGTCACAGATGTTACAGAAAGAAAATTCAAGAAAATCATCAGCCTGGGAAAAGCCGAGGGAAATGAACTTTCTATTCTGTGCTGTACGCTGAGAAGGGTTACAGCGTGGCTTGTACCGCAGTGTTTAGGAACTGAGCTACTTTGTTTGAGGTCCTCATGTATGTGAAGGGGTGTCTGTGGAAGTGGAGGTAAGTTTGTTCCAGGTTTCTGAGGGCTAGAACTAAGATCAGTGAGGAAAATCTGCAGAGAAAGTGTCCCTCAATGAAAAAAAAAAAAGTTCTAGCCGTCAAAACGGTTTGCCTGCAGACTGAAGCCAAGGGTCCACTTCAGAGGGTGACAGGGACCTCATCAGTGGAAGGTGTTCAGGAGACGTCGTAGGACAACCATTTGCTGAAACTGTTTTGAAGGGGATGACCCTTAAAATTCCCTGCAGTTTTTTTTTTTTTAATTAATTAATTTATTTATTTATTTTTGGGTGTGTTGGGTCTTCGTTTCTGTGCGAGAGCTTTCTCTAGTTGCGGCGAGCGGAGGCCACTCTTCATCGCGGTGCGCGGGCCTCTCACTATCGCGGCCTCTCTTGTTGCGGAGCACGGGCTCCAGACGCGCAGGCTCAGTAGTTGTGGCTCACGGGCCCAGTTGCTCCGCGGCATGTGGGATCTTCCCAGACCAGGGCTCGAACCTGTGTCCCCTGCATTGGCAGGCAGATTCTCAACCACTGCGCCACCAGGGAAGCCCTCCCTGCAGTTTTAAAAGTATGAATGGTAATAAAGTTTTTTTGTTTGGTTTTTTTTTAAGTCTATGAATGTAAAAGTAGAGGGGAAAAAAGGCAACTTAATGAACAGCTAGCATTTCCTGAGCATTTACTGTGGACTAGGCACAGTGATAAGTGCTTTACATGCGTGGTCTCATTGAATCCTTTCAACAAATCCATGAAGAGGTACTTTTTTTTTTTTTTTTTTTTTTTATTTTTGGCTATGTTGGGTCCTCGTTTCTGTGCGAGGGCGAAGAGGTACTTTTATAATACACTATTTCTGTGTGGAAATAGTGACCCAGAAAGGTTAAATAAAATTGTCCAAGGACACACAGTAAGTGGCATTGCTGAGAATTGAACCCAGGTCTTTCTGACCCTACAGCTTATGCTTTTAACCACCACACTGCAATGCCTCGCTTGTCCCTATTAATAGAATAAGAATCCTGGAGGTACCCAGACCAGAACTTGACCTTGTTAAAGAAAGAGTGACAGTTGACGTTCTTAATAATAAAAGCTTAATGGAACCAAGGTTGGTGATTGAGAGAAAATTAATGAGATTTTGTCAATTTTATCTTAAACTTAACTTGTCAGAAAATACAGTGTCCAGTGACAAACTGTAGGAATGTTTTTGACAAATTAACTTGACTACAGGTGCCAGATCAGGGAAATGTTACTTTAATAGGCTTTAAGCATTCCTGATTTATTGAGGGTTAAGATAGCACTACAAAGCCAAGCCCCTAGTTCTGAATGGATTTGTCATAGAATTTTATACAAAATCTATTCATAAGTTCAGTGCCACCATTTTGAATGTACAAAAGTGAGTTCTTTGCCTGAGCTCATAAAGCCAGCACTTATTGAGAGCAGAATGCTGCAGTATGGGGTTTGGGGTTTTTGTTTCCTCTTCATGTAGCCATGGTCAATTAAACCTGGCTTCGACCAGAATTAGGCTTGATTTTGTTTAAAATCCTTACTCTGATTAAATGAAGTCCCTAAATCATCATCAGAGTAGTGATAATCTGAGACCCCTGTACCAAGTCTGGGTATCATGTTATTAAAGACTAGGCCATTGGTAGACTATAGCATCCTTTGGTCCTTGTTGAGGGAAGAAGGTACTGGTGGAATGGAACTGCAGCCATTCCTTTAAGAGAGTTTTAAGTTTTGAAGGCTACAAATAACCCTTTTATCAATTTGCATCATTATATTGTCTGGATACACTGATATATTTATTTCTACATTAGAATTACATATAATGATCTGCTTGTGCAGTTGTGACTAATGGAATAATGTTGCCTGCTTTTTGTCTCTTTAATTGCAGAAGCCAAGCTGTCTATCCTTACTCTGTTCCTTTCCCTTGACAGAGAAATTGAACACTTAGCAACAGTTTTGAGATCTGATATTCAATTTATTACTGACAAACCTTGATGTTAAGTAGTGCTGTTAACTGAACCTTCTGTCCTTAAGACTTAATTCAGCTAACTCAGTTGATATGGATGTTTCTTAATTCAAGATGATTTTGAACTGAATGCTATCTATTGTTCTTCCTGCTTCCCCTATTTTGGAAACTAGCAGGTACATAATTTTGAAATTAACTTTATGATAGGCAGCAAAATGTATATTATTTTAATTAATGGGATCAGATGGGAAAAAAATCTGGAACAGACGTAATGTTTTAATTCATCATGTTCAAATTCTGTGTATTTCATTTCTGTACCCATTCATATTCCATATATAGAAGTTATTTAAAATTTTTTATCTTTACATTTCATGAACTAATTATTAATTGGGTGACCTATAGTTCATAATACTGATATTTCATGATTGGCATAGAGACAGTTTTTTAAAAAGTGAGCTTTTGCAGTATATATCACAAGCCACAAAGCATTGATACTCTTTGGCCTAGTAATCTCCTTAGAATATGTGTACAAACATTTATATAAGAGAATGTTTCTGAGAATATAATTCACAATAGTGAAATATTAGAAACAACATCCATTTAATAATAGGGAAATAGGTTGATAGTACCTCTATATGCTATAATATAATGCAAGTGTTTAAAAATCATGTGTTAAAAGAATATTAATCATTCACTCCATCAATATGTGTAAGTAACTACTATATGTCAGCCCTATGTTAGGTGCTGGGGATATTTTAGAGGAGAAAGAGGGCTCCTGAAGAATGGCCTGGGAAGTAGAAGAGGTATAGCCAGTTTACCTGGGATACGAGAGAAGTGCTAGGTGTGGTGGGTCCATTTTGAGAGACAGTCTGAGGACTTCTTTCAATGCAGTGAGCTAACACCACACCCCTGCTATGTTCTGTGCCCTTGGAGAATACAAAATGGGTGAGGTACAGTTTTTCCCTTTACAGTTACATGGGAGGGTGGGGAAGGAGGTTGTAATGGTAGGTAGAGAAAAAATGAAGCCATAAGGCTATGCAAGTCAGATTGCTAGGGGGCAGAGAAGAGGAAATTAATTTCGACTTCCACCTTCTAGGAAAAGGAGACATTTGAATTGAAGGACAGAAGAAGAGGTACACTTCTTGATGAGCGGCTATGTGTCAGGCATTTTATATACATTTTATTTGCTTTTCTAAGTAAGGGAATGGAGGTTCTGAGAAGTACAGTTACCTGCCCAACGTCTCAGGTCTAGCAGCTAAGGAAGTGGCAGAGTCTGGATTCAAACCTGGATCTGGCTGACCCCAAATCTATGCTCTGAACCTCTCTTCAATATACTTTATTAATGATACATTGAGACCAGATTGCAAAGGGTATTAACTGCCATGCTAAAGAGCTGGAATGCTAACACTGGGGAGAGCCATCGTGTATTTCTGAGTGATAGGCATGTTCAGTGATTAGAGAAAAATCGCTTTGATAGCAGTAAAGAAATAAAGATTTGGAGAGAGGAGAGATTTTAGAGACAGGGAGATAGTTGGGAGACTGCTGCAGTAGTCTTGCTGTGAGATGATGAAGCTTGAACTAGGGCAGTGGCATTGAGGAGGAAGATTTGAGAGATATTTCAGAGACATTTGAAAGATGAGACAGAAAAAAGAGTTAAGGTTCTTAGCTTGAGTGACAGAGTAGGTGGTGAAAGCCTTAACTGAGATCAAATATAGAATGAGAGACAAAGCTGAAGGAGGAAACAGGTCTTGGACATGTTGAGTTTGAAATTTTGGCTGCATCTGCTAGGCCATCAAGTCATGGACAGGCCATGTGGTATGAACTCTGGAGTCTAGTTGGTCTTTATCAGTTGCAGTTGTGTTGAGGAATAGTTTTGCTTCAGGAATACTTTTCTTTTTGTTCTAAAACCTGAATTAGGGCCATTTCCTGATTTAGGGGCTGCTCTGGAGAGAGTTGTTCAACTCCAAATTAGCTCAATATGGGTTTATTACTTTTCATTTTTCTTTGGTAAAAATTACTTAACTTGCCATTGAAAGGTGTCTGAGTTAGATTTTCAACTTATTTTTTCCAACAGCCTGTCACAGCAACTGGCACATAATGTGTCCTTAGTAAATTCTGCTGGATGCCTTAACATAGGCTACATTTTCAAAGTTGATCCTCTCTTTCTCGTACCTAAAACTCTTAAGCTCTGTGTAGTAGTTCTTTTTATCTCCATTTTTGTTATTTAATTATAATATTTACTATTTTGTTTCTAATTATAAAAGTAATAACATGCTTAGTATAGAAAGTACAGAAAAATATAAAGCAGAAAATTAAAATTAAACACTCATAATCCTTTGTCTCAGGGAGAACTCATATTCACTTTTTTGTATATTGGTATAGAAGGTGTTTAAATACAGTAAGTGTCTTTTCCTTGGGTTAGTGGTTCTGTTGGATGGAAGGGTAAGTTTTTTATTTTTTATTTTTTTATCTAGGAGGCCTTTTCCAACCCCCTTTAGTCTGGGTTGTTTCTGAGCTCTCGTAATAGCCTGTACTTTCCCTCTTAAAGCTTTGATCACAATGTACAGTATAGACCTTCAACAGACCATGAATTTGATGAAGGTCTGCATTTTGTCTTACTTAACTTTGTCTTCAGAGCCCAATATGGTGTTTCAGTGCATGTTTGTTGAATGCATGAGTGATTGGGAAAGATGGAGCTAAACCAGTTTTCCCTGTCTCTGTGGTGACCCTTTCCTTGTGCTCTAATTATGCCTCCATTTCCCCAATTCTGTGGAACACATAAATTGCCATGCAGTGAAATCGTATATGATCTTTGTTTATTGCTAGTTGCTTTTTTTTAAAATTATTTATTTATTTTTATTTATTTATTTATGGCTGTGCTGGGTCTTCGTTTCTGTGCTAGGGCTTTCTCTAGTTGTGGCAGGCGGGGGCCACTCTTCATCGCGGTGCGCGGGCCTCTCACTATCACCGCCTCTCTTGTTGCAGAGCACAGGCTCCAGACACGCAGGCTCAGTAATTGCGGCTCACGGGCCTAGTTGCTCTGCGGCATGTGGGATCTTCCCAGACCAGGGCTCGAACCCGTGTCCCCTGCATTGGCAGGCAGATTCTCAACCACAGCGTCACCAGGGAAGCCCTAGTTGCTTTTTAATAGTTAGATGTTACTCTTTGGAATATTGCTTGCCTTGATGTGTGATGAATACTTTTAATCCTTTGGTCACTTTTTTTTTTAATAAGTTAATTACTTTCTATTATATTGATGGATTGTTTTATGTTTTAGATGATTCTCTCTAAATATTGCAACACAGGGACTATTAGATAGAGCTAACTGCCACCACCTTGAGTTTTTTCAGAAGAGGCTCCTTATTAAAAAATATATAATTTCAAGGTTTGTGCAAGGCACTTTTCCCCCGTCATCAGTGCCTCAAGATGGAATTAGAAGATTAAAAAGATAAAGTGCTTCATTCATTTAATAAGTATCTGCCATATTTATTCTCATAGTTTTCCCCACACTTGCTATTTCGCTATGAAATGAAGAGGGTAAAGGGGTGCGTAGGAGTACCGTATAACTAACTATCTGCTTTCATTTCCTAAACAGTGGTGACCTCCCTGCAGTCAGCTGACAGTGGCAATGACCTCCGGAGTCTCAGTCCTTACCGGTCCTCCTTGGGCAGCTCCTCAGGGTGCTCCTTGTGTAGGAGACTGCTTTAGGCAGTGCTGTGGGCATGTTAGTGAGAAGGAGGGGGAGATGATTTTCAAGCCTTGGAGAGTGGGAATTGATTATATTTAGGAAAACTTCAGTGAAAGAAGGTGTTGATATTTAAAGTAGAGGCCTTTGAGTCAGACAGACATGGCTTTGAGTCCCGGCTCTTCACGTTGGTTATGAGATCTTGAGCAGATGACTGTAGTCTTATAATCCTTAGTTTTATCATTTATATTATGAGGGTAATGATAGAACCCTACCTCTTATAGTGATTTTGAAAATTAAATGAGATAACTTAGGCAAACATTTAGCAGAGTTTATTTAGCTCTAAATAAATGCTAGCTTTTGTTATAATAATAGGTATTATTATTAGGGCTCCTATAGCATCCATCTTTGGCTTCATGTGAGCTTGTAATAGACTTGAGTAATAGAAATGGGTCTGATCATAAAACTTAGGTCCTTTCTAGTGTACTGCGCTGCATTTCTAAAGCACTTTATAGTTTGCAAAGTACATTCACATTTGTCATTTCATTGAATCTTTGTATCTTTAGGTATTGTGATTCCTATAGCCCCTCAGCTCCAGTTCTTCAGAAGAAGGAGGAGGAATAAACAGAAATAAGAAGAGAGAGCAGTGACAGCAATTAGGGGTTCTGAAAATGAGGTTGAGAAGAGAGTGGTAAGAGGGCTATAAACCCACTCCAGAAAGATTGCCACTGTTTTAATTTTAACCTTTTGACTGCCTGACAGGATCAAAACACTTGCTGTTTAGAGACATCTTTGCTAGTCCTTGGAGTTATTACTTCCAAGCTGAAAAATACGCGCGCGCGCGTGTGTGTGTGTGTGCGTGTGCGTGCACGCACGCATGTGTATGCGTGAGAGGGATAGGGAGAGAGCATTATGTAGGAGAATTACTTTTTTATTATTTGCTTTATAACATAGAGAGAAGACTCAGTAAAAAAAAAAACAAAAAACCCAGTGGATCTAATATTAGATGCTGGGTTGTTTGAGAAGTGGAATCTCTCTAAAAATGTTTTTTAAACTGATTTTATGTATTTCCTTACCCTAGTTCTGATATTTTTTCCCACCTTAGATCGATAGAATTCTGTATAGAGTGTTAACGAAGGAACCACTTGATTGCTCAAGTCCCTCCATCTCCATCTGCTATCAGGAAACAGACCCATAGAAAAGGGCAAGTGAGATGGATGGAAGAAACTAACATTTATTGAGTTCCTACCGTGTGTCCCAGTAGGCATTTGACTCATTCATGCATTCATTCTGTAGTTCAACAGATTTTTTTTGGAGAGCCTTCTGTGCGCAAGGCACAGTGCTAACCATTGTGTATAGAGCAGTAAACAAAGCAGACGTTATTATGGTTCCCCTAATGGAAGCTCAGAGGCTAGTGGGGGAGGTATACACTGAAGATGTACATAAATAAATATATAATATCAAATTGTTAAGTGCTATGAAGGAAATGAACAGGATATGTGTGAGAGGATAACTGTGGAAGGGTCTTCTTTCTATAGGATTATCAGTGGAGGTTTCTCTGAGGAGTGGTCATATGAGCTGAGCCTTGAATAACAATAATAATAATCCTCACAAGAGTCAGCCCTCTGATAGATAGCACGTCCTATTATTATCATTTTATGTATGAGGACATGGAAGAACAGAGAGTTAAGTAACCTGCCCGAGGCCACATAATAGAGGATGCAAAAATCATGAGAAAGAGCCTTCTAGATACGTGAATAGCACTTGCTGTGGCCTTAAAAGAGGAAGAAGCAGGCAAGGTACACACATTCAGGGCACTTCTAGAAGGCTGGTGTAGCTGAAGCGCGGGGTTGGGGGGTGGGGGGAGAGTGGCAGTAGATGATGTTGGAGGGCTAGGCAGGGTTCAGATCACACAGTGCTTTGTTGCACACTGCATGGAATTTGGATTTTATTCAAAGTATCATAGGAGCCACTCACTGAAGGAATTTCAACAGGAGTGTAATATGATCACATTTGATGCTGCAGTTTGGTATCCACAGATTCAACAAACTGTGGATCCTGTAGTACTGTAGCCCATATCAAGTGAAAAAAATTCACGTGTAAGTGGACCCTCGCAGTTCAGACCTGTGTTGTTCAAGGGTCCACAGTATTTTTCGTCTGTTGGCAATACACGAGGGAGGGACAGGAGCTGAAGGTTAAGAGGCGAGGTTCATGGGAAGTTTGAGGAGAGAAGCAAAAGTATGCATTAGTGGTCTCAGGCGGGGTTCAGGTTGGATCAGGAGATATAATAGGCTTGCTATACAGTGTTGAGTGTCTGTTTGAGGTTTATCATCATGAATTTAAAGTAAAATCAATCTGTACAGTTATATGATTTTTCTCCATTGATGTTTAGGTGGGCAATGCAGAGGGTTGGGTTCATACAAGATTGGGGTTCTGTGAATTGTGTCCAGTGGAGGAAGAGAGTATTAAAACTGTATTTGCAAAGGAACGATTGTAATGGCTTATGTAATCTGGAGGGTGGCATTGGGAAATAAGGGTGACTGATAGATAATTAAAAGGTGGTGGTTCAACAGATTATAGGTTGGAGAATTTGAGGGACTACTTGAACAGATGAAGTAGAGGTATATTGAAGTGTATTCAGGTTTTAACCCTGTGGTCTAGTGGTTAGGGTTTGGCGCTTTCACTGCCATGGCCCAGGTTCAATCCCTGGTCCGGGAACTGAGATCCCGAAAGCCTCATGGTGCGGCCAAAATTTAAAAATAAATAAACAAAAATAAAATTATAAAAAAAGTGTATTCAGTGAGTGGATGTTCTAACTTGAGATTTTTGGAGTTAGTGCAGATCTCTGGTGTACCCACCACAATAAGTGATTTGAGGTGGTGGATGAAAAGGCACTGGGGATGATGTGGTCTAGGGATTGAGACACTTGCGTATTGGACAGATTGTTCTTTTAGATGAAATTGCCAAGAATGGTGACAGGAATTGGGGTGGGAAAGACTATGAGCCAAGAGCTCAGGCCTTCAGTGAGGGAGGAGAATGACCAAAGAAAGGTTGGTGGGTAACAGAAAAGGAGAGGGAGAGGATGGTGTAGTTGGATGGCTTGGGTCTCAAAGGAACAGCGGTTTTTGTAAGAAAGGAGAATTAATAGTTTGGAAGTAGCAGGAACAAGAATACCTACTCCACCTCCTGGCCTTAAGGATTTTGGGGTTAAAAAGAACAAAGCAAAACAGTCTTCTGGACAGCAGAGGAAGTAGTATCCTCATGATCAGCAGGTTTCAATTAAGGCAAAAAGGTGGAGGGAATGTTTTTTAAAAAGAAGTAATGATGTATGGAAGTTTGCTGATTAGTGCAGGAATTCCAGAGGGGAGTGGAGGGTTTGGGAGGGAGGAGAGAGAGGTGTGTGGGTGTGATTAGGGACATGTAGATCAGTGTGAGTATGGTGATTAGGGCAGTAATAAGACCAGAGACCCTTGAACTTCACTTCAGATGAGTGAAGTAACAGATGTACTGCATAATGGAATTAGCCCCCATCATCTCTGAGAAGGCAAGCCCCTGGTTCCAGTACTGCTAAATGCTTCCTTGGAGAATATGGCAGCTTATCCCAAGGTCTCAAGGAGTGATATGGCAGTTTTCAGGGAAGGCAGCTTATGCCAAGTTCTGATGATGACTTTTCCAAGGTCACACTGAATAAGTAACAAAGCAGATCTCCTGACACCAAACCTTAGGTCTGCCCACTGCTCTAATTTGTTTATTTTAGTTGTAGTGCTCATTTACCTTACTGCTGGCAGAGCTAGATCCATTAGAACATTAGAAAATTAAAATTAAAGAAGAAGAAAAAAAAAAAAACCTTAAAACTAGACAATGTTTCCACTTTGGGACCACCCTAGGCTCATACACTGCTATGTGCAACAAGGATGAGAACACAGGCCCTGGAGGGCAGTCGTTGTAGCTCAGCAGGGTCTGCATGACCGGAACTGTGTGCTTTACCCTCATGCATGTGCTCTGTCCACAGGGTCATGTAGGCACAACAGCAACCAAGAAGATCGATGTCTACCTCCCCCTGCACTCAAGCCAGGACAGACTGCTGCCAATGACTGTGGTGACAATGGCCAGCGCCAGGGTACAGGATCTGATCGGGCTCATCTGTTGGCAGTACACAAGCGAAGGACGGGAGCCGAAGCTCAAGTAATCCTCCCTCTTTTTGGCTGCTCTAGTTTCTGGCTGTCTCCTGGCCACCCATGCTGCATTCTGGGCCCGGTCAGTCTTTCTGGGCTTTGGCCTGGGAGCCAGACGTCCACACTGATCCAGGTCAGGTTGCTCACCAGATCTTGGGCCTGGGTAACTCAGGCTTATCTCAGAGAGTCTGCTTGCAAAACAGACTGATAAGTTTGTGAATCCAGACATGAGGAAATGCATTTTAGCAGGATCCAAACCCTTTTATGATGCTTGCTGATAAAAGGAGCATGGGCGGTAGTGGAGGGAACTAGTGTTTGTTGAGCACCAATCATGAGTTGGGCATGGTGCTGGGCACTTCATACCTGGTTTCTCATTTAATTCTCCCACTTCCTGTGAGGTGAGCATCATGATCCTCATTTTGCAGAGGAGGAAGCTCAGGATCAGAGAGTTGTTATTTGCTGAAGTTTACACCAGTGGGAGATGACAGAGTCAGAATTTGATTTCCAGTCTGTTTGATGCCAAGATTTTTACTTTATTTCCTTTTGGTCTGAATTACAGTTTTCTTTGTTATCAGTCAGTGACCAATTTTTCTCTCAATTACTAGACTCTATTCCTCATTAAACTATTATATAAAAAAACGTAGTGCTTGAAAGTAGAGTCTCTATATCTGTACATCATAACTTGAACTTTAAAGTAGTTTGCTGCATTAGTTCTCCCATACTTGAATTTCCTATCTGACAGGCATCCTCTCCTAGTTTTATGAGCCCTTCCCAGCAGTAGGGTTTGGGATACAGCTAAATGTAGTGGATGCCTTCATTTTGGAAATGGATTCTCATGGAGACTTTCTCTTCTCACATTTTGAGTTAGAATGGTCCAGTCTGTCAGGTGTGTGTGTGTGTGTGTGTGTGTGTGTGTGTGTGTGTGTGTGTGTGTGTGTGTTTCCTTTAGGAACATTAAATTTGCACTTAAAATTATTCTTTCAAGTTCTTTTTTTTTTTTTTTTAAAGATTTATTGATTGATTGATTGATTGCTATGTTGGGTTTTCGTTTCTGTGCGAGGGCTTTCTCCAGTTGCGGCAAGCGGGGGCCACCCCTCACCGCGGTGCGCGGGCCTCTCACTATCGCGGCCTCTCTCGTTGCGGAGCACAGGCTCCAGATGCGCAGGCTCAGCAGTTGTGGCTCACGGGCCCAGTTGCTCCGTGACATGTGGGATCTTCCCAGACCAGGGCTCGAACCCGTGTCCCCTGCATTAGCAGGCAGACTCTCAACCACTGCGCCACCAGGGAAGCCCTTTCAAGTTCTCAATGACATTGCCCTCCACTTTGCCTGAAAAAATTGTGGATATGAAGATAATCCTTATTGCTCCTATGGCAATAGAAAGCCTTTTCAACCAAGATACCACGTAGGCTCAGAAAAGGGTTGAGTCTGCAGCTGTGCTCAAGGCTGAGCTATGGTGTTGTCCCTTTTCAGCGTGAAGTGGAAGCAAGCAAGTGCTAGTTACTTGATGTATGTTGTCTGAGTTAATCCTTAGAACACTGCTTGATGCAGAAACCGAAACCAAGAGAGGCAAAGGAATTTGCCCAGGGTTACACAACAAGTAATAGGAGTTGAACTGTGACATACATCTTACAGATGAGGAAACTAAAGTGTAGAGAGGCCAAGTAACTTTTCTAAATTACACAGTAAGTGGTAGAACTGGTATTTAAACCCAGGATTTTTTTTTTAATTGAATGAACAATTATTTAAATTCTGTAGTGCTTTACAATTTCCAAAAGTTTCACACACGTGATTTCATATAATTCCATAATAACCCTTTTTTCTCCCTTCCCCTATATTGCCCCTCCTTCCCTCTTCCCACTGATAACGTTTGTTCTCTGTATCTGTAAGTTTGCCTCTTTTTTGTTTTATTCACTAGTTTGATGTATTTTTTAGATTCCACATATAAGTGATAGCATATAGTATTTGTCTTTCTCTGACTTATTTCACTTAGCATAATGCCCTCCAAGTCCATCCATGTTGCTGCCAATGGCAAAATTTTACTCTTTTTTACGGCTGAGTAGTATTCCATTGTGTATATATATACCACATCTTTATTCATTCATCTGTTGATGGACACTTAAGTTGTTTCCATGTCTTGGCAGTTGTAAATTGTGCTGCTTTGAACATTGGAGCGCATGTATCTTTTCGAATTAGTATTTTGTTATTTTTCAGATATATACCCAGGAGTGGAATTGCTGGATCATATGGTAGTTCTGTTTTTAGGTTTTTGAGAAACCTCCATACTGTTTTCCACAGTGGCTGCACCAATTTACATTCCCACCAATAGTGTACAAGGGTTCCCTTTTCTCCACATCCTCGTCAACATTTGTTATTTGTTAAACCCAGGAATTTCTGACTTGAGAGCCCCACTCTTCACTATTACATTATAGTCCTTACCATGGAACTCTGTTATAGGTGATATTAAAATATTTATTGAGTTCATGCTTAGTACAGGCACTGTGCTAGATCTGGAAATACAGAAGTGAAAAAGGCAGTTTATGCCATCAAGGAGGTTATTGTCAAAGGTAATAATAATAGGCAATAATAACACAATACACTAGGCAATGATAATACAATATTATAATAATACAATACAGTAGCATGCAAAATCCTGAGAAGATCTGACGCCGTACTTGGTGGCGAGACTGGAGTCATGAAAAGCAGCCTTGCTTAAGTGACATCTAAAAGGAAACCTGAAGGAGTAGGAAAAGGTGATGCAGAGAAGTTGAGAGGAGGGTGCTCTAAACAGAGGGAAAAGCACAGACTTCTGGTTATTGATGACCCTTTAAGTTCACGCTTTAAAGTCTGTATTCTGCTTCAAATACATAGTAATGATAAATGGAGTATGTTGTTGACATACTTGTATTTTAATAACCAGTTAACCATCCTGTGGACTAGGAACAGAACCAAGTTCAGAAATAGGCAGAGTGTGCTGGGAGTTGATTCTTTTAGAGCATTACTTCTAAAGGAACATGCTGTGAATGAGTTTACCAGTATGTGAAATACTGCTTTTTCTCAGGCTTCAGGGCAACTAGGTGGTCTGAGGGTAGTCAGAGCCTCCAGCCATCATTCCTGGGTAGGGAACAGAGCCATCCATCTATCTGTGTGCTCTACACATGCTGTTGTTTTCTAAGTATCCCAAGATGTCAAAAAAAGTGGGAAACACTGCTTGAGGATATAGGAACCAAAGGAACTTCATGCCTGGATGGGGACTAGAGGAAGTCTCACTGCTGGAAACTAGGAGCTGGGGTGGGATTGTCCTGCCTATGAAAAGAAACTGAACAAAGCTGCCTGGGTCTGTGGCTCGTTTCAAGTTGTGTTTCTGGGGTGGCAGAGGAATAAGATAGCACTGTGACCAGGACCTGGCCACGATGTGACTGGGTTTATGATATCCCTAGTGTCCCTAGTATCACCAAAGGATAGGAACCCTGAGCTGCCAGTGTAAGACCTGGCTCTAGACTGGAGGCCTCTGCTTTGATGAAGATGGAAGACAGTGGCATTAGACAGGGAGGCGTGAGAGAGGAAGAAAGGGAGAGAGAAAAAGAGAGGAAGCGTTCCTATTCAAGAAGAGCTAGCAAATTAAAATTCCAAAGCAAACCAGTATAACTAGTACTAAGAAAGAAAGACAGTAATCTGGAGAAAAATTCACACCCAACAAAATTATAATAAAGCAATCTGAAAATAAATTTCAAATAAATATGTTTAAAATCATCAAAATGATGAAGGAGTAACACCCATGGGTAAACTTCTAGGAAATTGTGAAACAAAACTGAGCAGATGAGAATCAAGAGGTGGATTTAGTAAAGAACCAATTAAAAGTTCTGGAAATATAAAATGCAGTTATGAAAGTTAAAAAAAAAAAAGTATGTTGGATAAGCTTTAGACTGGGCCCAGTTAAAGAGGATATGAATTGAAAGATAGTACTAATGAATTCAACTCAGGATGCAACACAAAGATACAAAGAGATACAAAGAAGGAAAGGTAAGTTAAGAGACGTGGGGGAAAGATCGGAAGCCTCCCATATGTGAAGCAAAGAATAGAGGGAACAGCAGAGAAACAATATTTGAAGAGATAATGCCAGAGAATTTCCCGGAATTGAAGGCAGATAAGAATGAGTCTTCATATTAAAAGCACATACAAATTAAGTGGTGCAAGGATAGCCTTTTCAACAAATGATGCTGGGCAGTTGGACATCCATAAGCCAAAAAAATAAACTACAGCCTAAACCACATGCCTTGTATAAAATTAACTCAAAATGAATTGCAACTTAAATGTAAAATGTAAAACCATAGAACTTTTAGAAGAAAATAAAGGAAAACATCTTTGGGACTGAGGGCTAGATGAAGAGTTCTTATACATGACACTAAAAGCATGATCCACAGTAGGAAAAAAAAAAGATAAATTGGACTTCAACAAAATTAAAAACCTTTGTTTTACAAAAGATCCTTGGGGCTTCCCTGGTGGCGCAGTGGTTAAGAATCCACCTGCCAATGCAGGGGACACAGGTTCGAACCCTGGTCTGGGAAGATCCCACATGCTGCAGAACAACTAAGCCCGTGCGCCACAACTACTGAGCCTGCGCTCTAGAGCCCGCGAGCCACAACTAGTGAGCCCGTGTGACACAACTACTGAAGCCTGTGTGCGCCTGGAGCCCGTGCTCTGCAACAAGAGAAGCTACTGCAATGAGAAAATGAGGTGCTACTGCGCACCTCAACGAAGAGTAGCCCCCGTGCAGCAACGAAGACCCAACACAGCCAAAAATAAATAAATAAATAAAATAAATTCTTAATAAAATCTTTTTTTAGTTAGAAAAAAGAAAAACAGAACCTTATTTCCTTCTCAGTCCAAAAGCTGTCAAGCAGACATTCTGCCATCTCCTTTCCCATGGGTCAGTCTTCAGCTCCACCTGGCAAAAGGGGGTTGGGGAGGAGGGTGGCAGTGAGTCAAACAGTAGAATTTAAGGCAAAAACAACATCAATAGGGATATTTTGGTAAACTACATAATGAAAAAAGGAATAGCCCACCAAGATAATATAATAATTCTGACTGTGTATGCATCTAGCAACATAGTCTCAGAATATTTTAAGGGAATTTTAAGGAGCATCCTTGACTGATCCACAGTCAGAACAGGAAATTTCAATACCTGCTATCAGAAACTGATAAACAAAGCAGACCAAAAATTAGTAAGGCTAAGGAAGATTCAAACAATTTAATTACCAATTCTGAACCCCCCAAATAGAGATTATTTCTTGTACTAGTTTGTAAACCTTTGAAGTTGAGTATATCTTATTAAGATTTATATTCCTGAGTGTACCTAGCATGCTGACATTTTAAAACAGTTGCTCTGTAAGTATATGTTGAATTACAAAATTACGTTGACTCCAAAGAAGCCATGGTCTTTTGAAATTTTTTTGCACCTCTTATGTGACAGAGGATTTCTCAGTTCTGTTTGATATAAGACAGTCTATAAAGTAAATACCTGGGATCTCTTCCTGTCAGGAAGTGAAGTACAGGGTTATTTTCTTTCTAGCTTGTTTGTACTTAAGTGTTGGAATAGGTCCTTACTTGATCTTTTCCAGGGGGTTGACCCTGTGGAAGAGCTCTTCATTCACAGCAGGGCAAATTGCTAGATGAATGGGAGAGCTTTCCTTTACTTTCAAGAAAATTATTTATTTGAGAAGGTTGTTCTCCTGGCTCTGTGCCTTGAAAAATGTCTATGGAAGTAGGCTGTGGCCCCTGGGAAGGAATGGAGAATTGGCTGGAATTCTTGGCTTCCTTGACTCTTAACACTTGTTAATTCTTGAGCAAGATTGGAGTGTGGTATTTAAGATAATTTCCTGCTTATTTTGGTGCACTGATTTTGGAGGAAACTAAAATCTATTTGGAAGAAGCTAAATGAAATCATTTCAGTCTCTAGGTAGTTGAATATTTAAATTTTGACTTTGTTATGTAGATTTATGTTTATTGAATGTTGACCAGAAAATGTGCCCTATAAAATTTCTGCTTAGAGATTTATCTATATTTGGGAGGCCTACTATATAATAATGTTTTATAAATATTCTACAGATTCTGGAAAAATTATTCTCTATAGGTTACAGAATTCAATATATACTTATTAAATCAGCATTTTTAATTACTATTATGTTTTTAACAGTTTTTGACTATTTTTGGTCTATGAATGATTAAGAGAAATGAATTAAGTTTTCTGCGTGTGTGTGTGTGTGTGTGTGATTTTTCTCCTGAGATTTCAGCGGTTTCCACTTTATATATATATATATATATATATATATATATATATATATATATCAGTGCACAAAAAGATTCATGCGTTTCATATCTTTATTGTGAGTTGTACCTTTTTCAGTGTAAAGCAGTCCGATTTGTTTTATTTATGTATTGTGTCCTGCCTTTTTCTTTATTTCAGTAACAATGAGCTATTTTTTCCACTGTTCTTCTTTGTACTTGTCCAGTGTATCTTTGTTCAGCCTTTTACCTTTGCCTTTTTGTTTTAGCTATGTTGAATACCTTTGTGAGGTTTTTCCTTTTTGGCCCAGTCTAAGTCACTGTCTTTTCATAGGGAAGTTTATCTTACTAACATTTATCATAACCGCTGACGTGTTGGTTTCATGTCAGTCTACTTGTTTAAGCTTTGTTTTTTATGCTTTCTTTCTTTTC
Source organism: Balaenoptera physalus (assembly GCF_965194825.1). NCBI lineage: Eukaryota > Metazoa > Chordata > Mammalia > Artiodactyla > Balaenopteridae > Balaenoptera > Balaenoptera physalus. Next base: position 10,052,048 of record NC_138886.1, read on the forward strand.
TTTATTTTCTATTTCGAATTTTTTTACAGTTCTAAAGCCGGTTACCTTTAAATCTCTTTAATAGGCTTTATTTTTTAGGGCAGTTTTAGATTTACAGAAAAATTGCCCAGAAAGTATAAAGTTCCCACATTATCTCCTTCCTGCCTCTCATTTTTCCCTATTAGTGGCATCTTGCACTAGTGTGGTACATTTGTTACAATTGTTGAACATATACTGATACATTATGATTAACTAAAGTCAGCAGTTTACATTAGGTACACTTTGTGTATTGTAAAATTCTAATTATTGTATCATACAGAATGGTTTCACCAGCCTAAAAATGCCCTGTGTTCTATTTATTCATCCCACTCCTCTCACCTCTGGCAACCACTCAACTTTTTACTGTCTTTGTAGTTTTGCATTTTCCATAATGTAGGCTACTTGGAATCATTCCATATGTAGCCTTTTCAGACTGGCTTCTTTCACTTAGCAGTATATGTTTAAGGTTCCTTCATGTCTTTTTCTGGCTTGATAGCTCATATTTCATATGATGACTAATACTCCATTCTATGGATATACCACAGTTTTTCCATTCACCTACTGAACGATAGCTTGGTTGCTTCTTCTTTTTTTTTTAACATCTTTATTGGAGTATAATTGCTTTACAATAGTGTGTTAGTTTCTGCTGTATAACAAAGTGAATCAGCTATACATATACAAATATCCCCATATCTCCTCCCTCTTGCATCTCCCTCCCACCCTCCCTATCCCACCCCTCTAGATGGTCACAAAGCACGGAGCTGATCTCCCTGTGCTATGTGGCTGCTTCCCACTAGCTATCTGTTTTATATTTGGTAGTATATATATGTCCCTGCCCGTCTCTAACTTCATCCCAGCTTACCCTTACCCCTCCCTGTGTCCTCAAGTCCATTTTCTACATCTGCATCTTTATTCCTGTCCTGCCCCTAGATTCTTTTTTTTTTTTTTTTTAATTTATTTTTATTTTTATTTTAGTTTTGGCTGTGTTGGGTCTTCGTTTCTGTACGAGGGCTTTCTCTAGTTGTGGCGAGCGGGGGCCACTCTTCATCGCGGTGCGTGGGCCTCTCACTTCCGCGGCCTCTCCTGTTGCGGAGCACAGGCTCCAGATGCGCAGGCTCAGTAGCTGTGGCTCACGGGCCCAGTTGCTCCTTGGCATGTGGGATCTTCCCAGACCAGGGCTCGAACCCGTGTTCCCTGCATTGGCAGGCAGACTCTCAACCACTGCGCCACCAGGGAAGCCCCCCTAGATTCTTTAGAACCATTTTTTTTCTTTTTTTTTTTTTTAGATTCCATATATATATGTTAGCATACGGTATTTGTTTTTCTCTTTCTGACTTACTTCACTCTGTATGACAGACTCTAGGTCCATCCACCTCACTACAAATAACTCAATTTCATTTCTTTTTATGGCTGAGTCATATTCCATTGTATATATGTGCCACATCTTCTTTATCCATTCATCTGTCGATGGACACTTAGGTTGCTTCCATGTCCTGGCTGTTGTAAATAGTGCTGCAAAGAACATTGTGGTACATGACTCTTTTTGAATTATGGTTTTCTCAGGGTATATGCCCAGTAGTGGGATTGCTGGGTCGTATGGTAGTTCTATTTTTAGTTTTTTAAGGAGCCTCCTCCGTACTGTTCTCCATAGTGGCTGTATCAATTTACATTCCCACCAACAGTTCAAGAGGGTTCCCTTTTCTCCACACCCTCTCCAGCATTTACTGTTTGTAGATTTTTTGATGATGGCCATTCTGGCCATTCTGACTGGTGTGAGGTGATACCTCATTGTAGTTTTGATTTGCATTTCTCTAATGATTAGTGATGTTGAGCATTTTTTCATGTGTTTGTTGGCAATCTGTATATCTTCTTTGGAGAAATGTCTGTTTAGGTCTTCTGCCCATTTTTGGATTGGGTTTGTTTTTTTGATATTGAGCAGCATGAGCTGCTTGTATATTTTGGAGATTAATCCTTTGTCAGTTGCTTCATTTGCAAATATTTTCTCCCATTCTGAGGGTTGTCTTTTCTTCTCGTTTATGGTTTCCTTTGCTGTGCAAAAGCTTTGAAGTTTCATTAGGTCCCATTTGTTTATTTGTGTTTTTATTTCCATTTCTCTAGGAGCTGGGTCAAAAAGGATCTTGCTGTGATTTATGTCATGGAGTGTTCTGCCTATGTTTTCCTCTAAGAGTTTTATAGTGTCTGGCCTTACTTTTAGGTCTTTAATCCATTTTGAGTTTATTTTTGTGTGTTGTGTTAGGAGTGATCTAATTTCATTCTTTTACATGTAGCTGTCCAGTTTTCCCAGCACCACTTATTGAAGAGGCTGTCTTTTCTCCATTGTATAGTCTTGCCTCCTTTATCAAAAATAAGGTGACCATATGTGTGTGGGTTTATCTCTGGGCTTTCTATCCTGTTCCATTGGTCTGTGTTTCTGTTTTTGTGCCAGTACCGTACTGTCTTGATTACTGTAGCGTTGTAGTATAGTCTGAAGTCAGGGAGCCTGATTCCTCCAGCTCTGTTTTTCTTTCTCAAGATTGTTTTGGCTATTCGGGGTCTTTTGTGTTTCCATACAAATTGTGAAATGTTTTCTTCTAGTTCTGTGAAAAATGCCATTGGTAGTTTGATAGGGATTGCATTGAACCTGTACATTGCTTTGGGTAGTATAGTCATTTTCACAATGTTGATTCTTCCAATCCAAGAACATGGTATATCTCTCCATTTGTTTGTATCATCTTTAATTTCTTTCATCAGTGTTTTGTAGTTTTCTGCATACAGGTCTTTTGTCTCCTTAGGTAGGTTTATTCCTAGGTATTTTATTCTTTCTGTTGCATTGGTAAATGGGACCGTTCCTTAATTTCTCTTTCACATTTTTCATCATTAGTGTATAGGAATGCAAGAGATTTCTGTGCATTAATTTTGTATCCTGCTACTTTACCAAATTCATTGATTAGCTCTAGTAGTTTTCTGGTAGCATCTTTAGGATTCTCTATGTATAGTATCATGTCATCTGCAAACAGTGACAGCTTTACTTCTTCTTTTCTGATTTGGATTCCTTTTATTTCTTTTTCTTCTCTGATTGCTGTGGCTAAAACTTCCAAAACTATGTTGAATGATAGTGGTGACAGTGCGCAGCCTTGTCTTGTTCCTGATCTTAGTGGAAATGGTTTCAGTTTTCCACCATTGAGAACGATGTTGGCTGTGGGTTTGTCATATATGGCCTTTATTATGTTGAGGTAAGTTCCCTCTCTGCCTACTTTCTGGAGGGTTTTTATCATAAATGGGTGTTGAATTTTGTCGAAAGCTTTTTCTGCATCTATTGAGATGATCACATGGTTTTCCTCCTTCAGTTTGTTAATATGGTGTATCACATTGATTGATTTGTGTATATTGAAGAATCCTTGCATTCCTGGGATAAACCCCACTTGATCATGGTGTATGATCCTTTTAATGTGCTGTTGGATTCTGTTTGCTAGTATTTTGTTGAGGATTTTTGCATCTATGTTCATCAGTGATTTTGGCCTGTAGTTTTCTTTTTTTGTGGCATCTTTGTCTGGTTTTGGTATCAAGGTGATGGTGGCCTTGTAGAATGAGTTTGGGAGTGTTCCTCCCTCTGCTATATTTTGGAAGAGTTTGAGAAGGATAGGTGTTAGCTCTTCTCTAAATGTTTGATAGAATTCGCCTGTGAAGCCATCTGGTTCTGGGCTTTTGTTTGTTGGAAGATTGTTAATCACAGTCCCAATTTCAGTGCTTGTGATTGGTCTGTTTATATTTTCTATTTCTTCCTAGTTCAGTCTCGGAAGGTTGTGCTTTTCTAAGAATTTGTCCATTTTATTGGCATATAGTTGCTTGTAGTAATCTCTCATGATCCTTTGTATTTCTGCAGTGTCAGTTGTTACTTCTTTTTCATTTCTAATTCTATTGATTTGAGTGTTCTCCCTTTCTTTCTTGATGAGTCTGGCAAGGAGTTTATCAATTTTGTTTATCTTCTCAAAGAACCAGCTTTTAGTTTTATTTAACTTTGCTATTGTTTCCTTCATTTCTTTTTCATTTATTTCTGATCTGATCTTTATGATTTCTTTCCTTCTGCTAACTTTGGGGGTTTTTTTGTTCTTCTTTCTCTAATTGCTTTAGGTGTAAGGTTAGGTTGTTTATTTGAGATGTTTCTGTTTCTTGAGGTAGGATTGTATTGCTATAAACTTCCCTCCTAGAACTGCTTTTGCTGCATCCCATAGGTTTTGGGTCATCGTGTTTTCATTGTCATTTGTTTCTAGGTATTTTTTGATTTCCTCAGTGATCTCTTGGTTATTAAGTAGTGTATTGTTTAGCCTCCATGTGTTTGTATTTTTTACAGATTTTTTCCTGTAATTGATATCTAGTCTCACAGCATTGTGGTCAGAAATGATACTTGATACGATTTCAGTTTTCTTACATTTACCAAGGCTTGGTTTGTGACTCAAGGTATGATCTATCTTGGAGAACCTTCCATGAGCACTTGAGAAGAAAGTGTATTCTGTTGTTTTTGGATGGAATGTCCTATAAATATCAATTAAGTCCATCTTGTTTAATGTGTCATTTAAAGCTTGTGTTTCCTTTTTTATTTTCATTTTGGATGATCTGTCCATTGGTGAAAGTGGGGTGTTAAAGTCCCCTTCTATGATTGTGTTACTGTCAATTTCCCTTTTTACAGCTGTTAGCATTTGCCTTATGTATTGAGGTGCTCCTATGTTGGGTGCATAAATATTTACAATTGTTATACCTTCCTCTTGGATCGATCCCTTGATCATTATATAGTGTCCTTCTTTGTCTCTTGTAATAGTCTTTATTTTAAAATCTATTTTGTCTGATATGAGAATTGCTACTGCAGCTTTCTTTTTGATTTCCATTTGCATGGCATATCTTTTTCCATCCCCTCACTTTCAGTCTGTATGTGTCCGTAGGTCTGAAGTGGGTCTCTTGTAGACAGCGTATATATGGGTCTTGTTTTTGTACCCATTCAGCCAGTCTGTGTCTTTGGTTGGAGCATTTAATCCATTTACATTTAAGGTAGTTATCGATATGTATGTTCCTGTTACCATTTTCTTAATTGTTTTGGGTTTGTTATTGTAGGTCTTTTCCTTCTCTTGTGTTTGCTGCCTAGAGAAGTTCCTTTAGCATTTGTTGTAAAGCTGGTTTGGTGGTGCTGAATTCTCTTAGCTTTTGCTTGTCTGTAAACGTTTTAATTTCCTCGTCGAATCTGAATGGGATCCTTGCTGGGTAGGGTAATCTTGGTTGTAGGTTTTTCCCTTTCATCACTTTAAATGTGTCCTGCCACTCCCTTCTGGCTTGCAGAGTTTCTGCTGAAAGATCAGCTGTTAACCTTATGGGGATTCCCTTGTATGTTATTTGTTGTTTTTCCCTTGCTGCTTTTATTATTTTTTCTTTGTATTTAATCTTCGGTAGTTTGATTAATATGTGTCTTGGTATGTTTTTCTAGGGTTTATCCTGTATGGGACTCTCTGTCCTTCGTGGAGTTGGGTGACTGTTTCCTTTCCCATGTTAGGGAAGTTTTCAACTATAATCTCTTCAAATATTTTCTCAGACCCTTTCTTTTTCTCTTCTTCTCTGGGACCCCTATAATTCGAATTATCGTGTGTTTAATGTTGTCCCAGAGGTCTCTAAGACTGTCCTCAAATCTTTTCATTCTTTTTTCTTTATTCTGCTCTGCAGTAGTTATTTCCACTATTTTATCTTCCAGGTCACTTATCCATTCTTCTGCCTCAGTTATTCTGCTATGGATTCCTTCTAGAGAATTTTTAATTTCATTTATTGTGTTGTTCATCATGGTTTGTTTGCTTTTTAGTTCTTCCAGGTCCTTGTTAAACGTTTCTTGTATTTTCTCCATTCTGTTTCCAAGATTTTGGATCGTCTTTACTATCATTACTCTGAATTCTTTTTCAGGTAGACTGCCTATTTCCTCTTCATTTGTTTGGTCTGGTGGTTTTTACCTTGCTCCTTCACCTGCTGTGTGTTTCTCTGTCTTTTCATTTTGCTTAACTTGCTGTGTTTGGGATCTCTTTTTCACAGGCTGCAGGTTCTTAGTTCCCGTTGTTTTTGGTGTTTGCTCATGTTTTTATTCTCTTAACAGCATTTTTAGCAGAGCTGAAGTTTTTAATGTTAATGAACTCCAGTTTACCAGTTTTTTTCATAGATTGTGCTTTTGGTGTTATAGCTAAAAAGTCATCACCAAACCTAAGGTTGCCTACTTTTTCTCCTATGTTATTTTCTAGAAGTGTCATAGTTTTGTGCTTTACATTTAGGTCTCTGATCCATTTAGAGTTAATTTTTGTGAAATGTGTAAGGTCTGTGTCTAGATTTCTTTCTTTTTCTTTTCTTTTTTGTTTCTTCTTAATATCCAGTTGAAAAAACCGTCCTTTCTCCATTGAGTTGCCTTTGCTCCTTTGTCAAAGATCAGTTGACTATATTTGTGTGCATCTATTTCTGACCTGTAAGATTTTTTAAAACATTCCTTAATTTATATTTTTCCACCAGATTCAAGGGTGAAACACTATCTTTTTAGCAACACCCATTTGTAAAAGAGAAAAAAATAAAATTCAGTGAGGTTTTACCTTGTCAAGAACTTGAGATGGGAGGTATGCACTTCTTCTTGACAGAAAACCACATTTATTTTACTTCATAGATAATTTAAGGGATTTTTAAGAATAATTTTGACTAGTCCTAATTTTTTTTTAATAAATTTTTATTTATTTTATTATTATTATTTTTGGCTGCATTGGGTCTTCGTTGCTGTGCGCGGGCTTTCTCTAGTTGCAGTGAGTGGGGGCTACTCTTCATTGTGGTGCGTGGGCTTCTCATTGAGGTGGCTTCTCTTGTTGTGGAGCACGGACTCTAGGTGCACAGGCTCCAGTAGTTGTGGCACGAGGGCTCAGTAGTTGTGGCTCACGGCCTTAGTTCCTCTGCCGCATGTGGGATCTTCCCGGACCAGGGCTCGAACCCTTGTCCCCGGCCTTGGCAGGCGGATTCTTAACCACTGTGCCACCAGGGAAGCCCCGACTAGTCCTAATTTTTATGCAGAGATTTCAGTCATGTGTTATGACTCCATTGTACACTAGAATAGCCATTCCTTTCCTTCTTTTCAGGTGTCCCTTAGACATTCAACATATTTCACTGGTCTCTTATTTACTATTGATCTTCATTAGGCTACTGACAGGTGAAGTACTGATACTAAAAACCTGAAGAATTTTGCTGTGGTATACAAAGCTGGTGTAGTATACTTTGGAGATTATCGCAGTGCTCAGTGAGTGGAAGTTTATGGCTATAGAGCAGTGCTGTCCAAATGAAATGCAATGCAATCACGTCACACCTGTTAGAATGACTATCATCAAGAAGACAAGATATAACAAGTGTTGGCGAGGACGTGGAGAAAAGGGAACACTTGTGCACTGTTGCTAGGAATGGAAATTGATACAGGCACTATGGAAAACAGTATGGAGGTTCCTCAAAAAATTAAAAATAGAACTGCCATATGATCTAGCAATCCCACTTCTGGGTATGTATCCATAGGAAATGCAAACAAGATTGCAAAGAGATACCTGCACTCCCAAGTTCATTGCAGCATTATTCACAATAGCCAAGATATGGAAACAACCTAACTGTTCATCTATGGATGAATGGATAAAGATGATAATGGTGTATATATACACACAATGGAATATTACTCAGCCATGAGAAAGAAGGAAATCCTGCTATTTTCAGCAACATAGATGGACCTTGAGGACGTGATGCTAAGTGAGGTAAGTCAGACAGAGAAAGACAAATACTGTATGATATCACTTATATGTGGAATCTAAAAAAGCGGACACATAGAAACAGAGGTTAGAATGGTGATTACCAGGGCCTAGGGTGTGGGGGGAATGGGGAGGTGTTGGTCAGAGGTTATAAACTTTCAGTTATAAGTTCTTGGGATCAGAGTACAGTGCATTTGAAAAGTTGCTAAGGTTGCCAGATGTTCTCACTGTGATGGAGGTATTGGCTGATACTACTTGGTAGTAATCATTTGGTAATATGTAAGTGTATCATATCAACACTTTAAACCTACACAATGCTATATGTCAATTATATTTTAATAAAGCCGGAAAAAATGCATAATACAAGCTACAAATGTAAGCCACATTTACAATTTTAAGTTTTCTAGTAATCACATATTTAAACATTTCCAAAAAACAAGTGAAATTAATTTTCATAATATATTTTATCTAACCCATTATATCCTAAATATTATCATTTCAACATGTAATTGATATAAAAATTATTAATGAGATTTGTAATGTTCTGTTTTTTTCGTCACGTATTCAAAATCCAGTGTTTATTTGCTATTTACAGCACATCTCAATTCAGACTAGCCACATTTCAAGGACTCAGTAGCCACATGTTTGGAAAGTGCAGCTGTAGAGTATGCCAGCACATGATATAGCCATGCAGTGGATTTCACTGTGGATTCACTTCATTCTCATGGAGCCCTTGGGAAACTTGGTGGACCGCCTAGATAGTTGAGGTTTATCTCATTCAGTATCGAGGTTTCTTTATTTTTGTAATATTTCATAGAAGCTCACTAACATGTGTTAACATTTTCCTCTGCCTTCTTAATCAGTATGTAACATAGTGGTTAAGAGTGTGGGATTCAAAGTCATAGTCTGGGTTTGCATTCTGGCACTAACCATTAGGGTGATCTTGGATGAATTACTTCAGCCCATGTATTCCATTTTTCTCATGTGTAAAATGAGGATAGAAACTTCCTATCAGGGTAGTTATGAAAATAAAATGAGAAAATACATGGCAAGTGCTCAGTAAATGTTTGTTTCTGTTGCTGCTAAATACTATAACTCCAGCAGCTACTACTGCAATGAATACTAGTATTAGTTCAGCAATAGTAGCATAATTTAGCCCTTTCTTGATGACTCAAGTAATTGTACCATGCTATGATACAGTGATGCTCTTGTGGGCTTATGAAAGTATCTAGGAACATTTTACTTTACATTATACGTTTTCTGACAGCTTTGCAATTTGAATTCTTTATACTCCCCACACCGCCACCACCACCCCCACTTTTTTTTTTTTTTTGCTGTCTGCATGCCTGCCACTGTCTACTCTTCTCCCATTTCTAGGTTGCTGCTTCTAATTTATACTCCTTAGAGTCATCATGGAGAACCATTTACCTAAATAATACAGCCTAAGGTGCCCTTCCCATCTGACCCCTAGGTATGCTCCCGTACATTCTAACACATCACATTCTTTAACTGGCAGCTTCTTGACACGCACCATGTCTGCTTTTGCTGTTTCCTTAGAAATGCCTTTCTCACTCTTCTTTTGATATCCTGCTTAATCTCAAAGACTTAAGTCCCTCATCATTTCTTCATTCAGCAAATATTTATGGAGTTCCAGGCCCTGGGTATCGAGGATAAAATGGAGAACAAGAGAAACGCAATTGCTGCTCTCAAAAAATTTACAGTTTGGTGGGGAAGAAGAAATTATCAAGTGTAATAGCATTTTGTAGCTGGCTCATTTCACTTATCATTTGTATTCATTCATGCATTCAGTAAATATTTATTGAGTGTTTGCTATGTACCAGGCATTTTGCTGGGTGTACAGTGGTGAGGGGAACAAGACATAGTTTCTCTTTCATGAATTCTACAACCTAGTGAGGGAAATGGGCAAATAATTAAGCCAAATAATGTTTGCTTAGAAGCTGAGTTAAGTGCTCTGCAGGGAAGGAATGCCATTTGTGAGAGCCTCACCTGGGAACCAGGGAGGAATTCCCTCAGAAAGTGATGCCAGGGGCATTTGGCAGGGGAAGGCTCCTGGCAGATGGAACTGTGTGGCAGTGATGCTGTGGCAGGAGGAAGCATGCTGTGGTCAGGGAACTTGAAGACATAGCAATAGAAACTGTCCTAACAGGAGCTCAGAACAATATGAAGGTCTTGCTTCCACCTAAAAATTAGTGGACATTTTCTCCCTAGAACTTTACCAGGAAATTTAGATTTAACTATTCCTGTCTGAGGTTGCTGTGGCTTGACAAACGTTATGATGTTATTTATCAGTTTTACTTTCCATTTATGGGGGGGTGTGTTTTAGAGAAAAGGAAATCTTGGGAGTCTTAAAAATCTTTTCTCTGACTTCAAAGAGATGAACTTCTGAGCTGCAACCATCAGGAGCTTTCTCTTACTAATGCCTGACACACTCTTAATATTGCTTGTCACCAAAATAAGCAGCAAAGCTCATGTAATGAGCATTCTGGACATTTCAGAATCATGCATTCTTTTATTTTTCATTAAAAAAACAATAAGCATTAATCTGTCTTGTGTTCATACTTTAGTGTGTTTTGCATTTTCTGAAGATAAGAAATGAACATGTCAGATCACATTTGGTAGAAATCTGGGATGCTTCCTGGAATGCTCCTGAATTTTCATATATGAATTAAATACCATCTATTTATGGGCTATAGGCTTCTGTCTCTTCATAAAAGCCATACTGGCCTTTGAACATAAAATTAATATTGGTCAACAATTCAATGCAATAAATTTTTCTAATGAAGAAATTTAGCTTTATTTGATGAAATATGAATAAGGGAAATTCAGTTAATTGTACTCATTAAAGCTTTGGAGATCTCTATGTCTCCCCCAAAAGGATCTCTCTTTGGCAGCGGCTCCATTTTGCATCCACTCATTTCTTAAACTTCCAGTCCTCTTACAAACTCCATGGTACCTAAAAGGGCCTGCTCCTTCCATGCCAACCCAACTCTAAAATTAAGCCTCTTCTTGTGGATCCAGTTGTCCTGTACTTGTTTGTTAGCGCTTTGATCATTCTTCTCCCTCTGGTAGTGACTCACAAACAGGACTTTTAGGTTTCTCTGTCTCATTGCTATCCACCATGCTTCTGTTAGATAGTTAATTCTGCTTCTGTGTAATCAGAAGCTTAAAAGTGGTAGAAGAAATTTTGGCAAAATGAGAATCCTTCTTCATTCCAGGCACTGTGAAGTTAATTATGTCATTTAATCCTTATAAGACCCTTATGCAGTAGTTATGGTTATTTCTTCCATAATTCCAGAACCTAGTAGAGAAAATGAGCACACTTACCAATCAGGCAGGCCATGCTCAGAGTCTCTAGGACAAGTGATTTTCTCTGTGTAGTGGGGTGAGAGATTTCCCAGACTTCTTTGTACTGTTCCATATTTCTAAATTGTCTACAGTAAGAATGTATTAATATTACACTTATCAAAAATTTAATTAAATATTTTATAAAGAAAGGAAAATGAAAGTTATACATACATATTATGAGACATCTGGAAAGTACAGAATTTAGAAAGAAAAAAGTGCTCATTGCTTTAATGTAAATATAATCTTTATGAACTTTTTGGTCCCTTTTCTTCTAATCTTTTTATATGTATGTAATTGAACATTTTTATATAGTTGTAATAATTTCTTGTTGTTTTCTCCTTAAAAAACTGAGATGCCAGTGCTCATATCTTGGTGAACTGTAAGAATGCCTCTTTCATTTTCACTTTGTCCTGGGCCTTCTTCCCTTGTCTTGAATTGCTATCTCTGATACATGTGCATTGCCTTGAAAGCCCCACTTGGCTAACAGGCATCAATGTGACAAGCCAGAAAAAGAAAAAGAAAAGCTTATTACTTCTCCTCTTCTCGTTAACACACACATCATTAATGATACCCTCTATGTTTTTTTCATGGGTAGAGTGATTCAGTCTACACATTCATATATTCATTCATTCAACAAATATTTGTTATAAATGCCAGCCATTTTACTCTTCAGTGAAGATGCAGAGATAGTAGAAGAATCCCTGCTCTTTAGGAGAACATAGATGCATAAATAAGAAAAAGAGCAGTGCGGTAAGTTATATGCAGAAATATCAACCAAGTTCTGTAAGAACACAGAGGAGAATCAGTTGGATTCTCCTAGAGATCCAAATGATTCTCCTAAGGAAATCAAGGAAAGCCTTTCATGGGTAAGAAAATGGAGCTCAGACAGATTTGGTCACATAGCTGGTTTGTGGTTGTGTTGGCATTAAAACCAGATCTCACTGCAAAACCCGTCTTCCTTCCAACAAACTGTCATGAAGAGGCACCCCGTTTTTGTTGTTTTGGAAGCTCTAGGTGTCTGTATTTGGCCAATTCCTGAGTCAGGGACCACAGCTGCCCCTTTTTTCTCTCCCCATTTCAAAATGCCACCAATTTCTGATTTGATCAAAGAGTAATGGAAGAGAAGTAAGGAAACCTGAGTTCTCTGAAAACCAGCTTTGCCACCATTTAACTAGGTGATCATGGGCACCTTATTCTGCTTTTCTAGGTATCTATTCCCCATTTGTAAAAGCGAGGAGATTGAAATAAATTTCTCTAAGCTTCTAATTTTTTATAAATAATATGTCATTGAAATAAATCTCTCTAAGCTTCTAATTTTTTATAAATAATATGTCGTGGTTTCCTTCTCCTTTTTAGCATATGTAGCATTTCCATACGATTGTAGGTTCCCAAGGACCTTGGGAAATCTTGACACACCATGGCTTAGGCAGAGGAGTAGATGGGAGTCAGGAGTGAGGGCTCTTGACTGCCTGGGTTTGAATCTCAGCTCTATAACTTACATGCTGTTTAATCTTGCATGTAAGAGTAACCTCATTGAGCCTCAGTTTTGTAATTTGTAAAATAGAAATAATAATAAAGGACTCACAGAGCTGATGGGAAGATGCAGTGAGCTTATGTGTCTAAACCACTGTGCACAGTGTCTGGCACGTGGTACTCAATAAATGTAGCTAATGATACTAATGGCTGTTTTACTAGTACTAATTTGGAGTCCTGAAGCAGTTTTAGAAGTCAGAATATCACAGTAGCTTCTTTGATTACTGATTCCCCTATAAAGGCACAAAGGAACCAATATCCATGCATAGAATATGGAATTTTAGTCATCTTTTTCCCCTTAGATGTTCAATTAAGGGTTGATAGGGGGTGGAGCACTGTTTACTGCTAAACTTTACTGAAGACCCAGAAAAGACTTCCGTTAGTTTGTATAACAAAGAGTGGATTATTCACTCTTCTCCTTGCTGTGTTCCCAGTGCTCAGGACAGGCTACAGCACAGCGTAGGCACTTTACAGATGTTTTTTGAATGAATAAATGATATCACACTTTATATTTAAGAACTGGGGGGAATAATAACACTTGGCACATTGAGTCTTTTGGCTTTCAGAGCTTAGGCTGTGACATTTGCTGAGTTTGTTTCGAGGAGATTTGGGGGCATCCTGTGACAATCAAAGCAGAATTCTTCTGATACCACTGTTTGGCTTTCTGCTTTGATCAATAGACTTATTATTTGCCCTTGAAACCTCTGTGGTGCTAGGGATTCACAGACATTCCTCAGGATGATTTACACGGCAGTAAATAATCTGTGCTGTCCATTGCTTGCTTCATCAGTGTCTGCCCTGCTCATAAAATCCCGGAGGCTCAGTGGCCCCAAGGCTGGAGCACGGTGGACATGTTCACTCCAGTTACAGATGTTTGCACATAGAACATGTTGCTCACTTTCATTGTTGCTTTGTTGCTCTAATATGCATCCACAATTTGTCTTTAAGGGTTGACCTAACTATAGAAGTTATTTTCCATCTGACTTTATTATAGTTACTACCATTTATTTTTTTACCTCTGTTATATGCTAGGCACTACATATATTATCTCATCAAAACTTCAAAACCCCCTCTAGGTGATTGTACCCTTTCTGTAGAATTGGAATCTGAAGGGAACGAAGCGTATTCTCTGAAATCACGTAGTCCATGAGCAATGGGGCTTAGGTTGAACTCAAGTCCCTTTGGACACAAAGCCCTTAGCTACTACACCATGATATTTTCCTCATCTGAAGGGCTTTCTTCTCCTTCTACAAGTGTTTTGTGTTGAAGCTGGTAACCTTTTGCAAAGATTGGTAAGTTTCCCATACCATTCAGAGATGAATTTTAAGTTTCTTAACAGCATTGCAAATACATGAAATTTATAGTGACAAACATAGACAGATTACTTTCTTGTGATCCATCCATTTAGTAAATTTACAGTTCCCATTAATTTTAATCTGTCCTTATTACCTATTTTATATAATAAATATCTCTTAGTCATGACAGACTGAGTATAGATCACCTGAAGTAGGCTCGCTCTCAATAAGCAGAGTTGCAGCTAAAGATTTGTGAATTAATTGGGAAAATTGCAAATCAGGTAGTCAGTGAAATAATTCATTGTCACATCCAATCAATAAACTTTGTAAATCAACTCATTTAGTTCAAAAAATGATCTATATAGATCAAGCAACCAATTAAACAATTAGCATACACTTTGCAATTAATTAATTTAAGCATCAATCATATAATTAAAACTCCAAATTTAAGCCACAGAATTTAGAGTCCTACCTCCTTGTGAACTATTAGGTTCCTGCTTCTGAATGCTAGCAGATTTGCAGTTTCACAATTCAACTTTGGTGCAGGGTATTTTAAAGTGTTTAAGTTGATTTCAGTTTTACATTTTCTTTATGTTGGTACAGTTTCCCACCCTTTTTCAGCAAATTGACTTTTTTATTTCCCCCAAAGGAGAAGGAGTGTTAATTCTAAATTGGGCAAAGCTGGAATCTGGGAGTACTGACTGGACGTTCTGGGGAAGTGAGACAAGTCCAGAAGTAGCTGAGAAGGCTAGGTATCTGCGTCAGGATGAATTGCGTCATTTGCTTTTACTCTGTTAAGTGTCCTTGGTGTTTGGAATCAGATCCTGCCAAGTGAGCCTGATACTCTTCAGAGAAAGGAGAACTGTAAAGATTGTCTTGGTTACCTTGAGTTCTTCTTCTGATCTAGAGCATGGATATTTTCTTAATCCTGAACATAAATCAAAGGCCTCTGATTCCCTCAAATAATTTTTTCCTCCTTTATAGTTTTGTCTCTCTTTTATGATATTTATTTTATTTACATTTATAAATATTATAGCTAATGTAGTGCTTACTTTTTCCCTTTGCTCTACTCTAAGCTTCCCTTGAGGGATGATACTCAATCTCATCTTTGATCAAAGGGGTTAAGTTCTGGGTCTTATCTATTAACAGGTGCTCGGTAAATATTTGTTGAAAGAATAGAGCAGTATAAATATTCTCCTTTCACATTGTTTTTCTCCCCCTTTGCGCTGCCATCTGTTTTCTCTTTATCAAATGAAGTAGGGTTTGGGAGATCTAACTGTATCACCAGGCTTTGGGGTAAAAAACAGTAGTTTTTGGTAAAACAGTAGTTTTGGTAAAACAGTAGTTTTACCCAGTTTGCTGTACACCATAGCTTTTGGTCTCTGCATCCCTCCCTCACCTTGGTGTTCACTTACCTTTTTGTTTTTTCTTACAGTGACAATGTCAGTGCCTACTGCCTGCATATTGCTGAGGATGATGGGGAGGTTGACACAGATTTCCCCCCACTGGATTCCAACGAGCCCATTCATAAGTTTGGCTTCAGTACTTTGGCCTTGGTTGAAAAGTATTCATCTCCTGGTCTGACATCCAAAGAGTCGCTCTTTGTTCGAATGTAAGTATTGACTCTGTTACTTATCTCAGTATCTCACCTCTACCTTCTAGTAGTTTGGATTTGATTTTGGCTTTGTTCATCAAATGAATGATATTTGGTATCTGGAGAGTCAACATGTAATGATTACTTTCAGAGAGATGTTGGGGGCAACGTTTGCATTGTATTCTGTGCCTCTGCACCTAGATTAAATGCAGACTGCTTTGCAGTAGCAAAGTGTATTAGGTATATCTTGAATGTCATGTCTAGGAACCAGACCTCTGGAAATACTGGGGTACTTTGGGGCCTATGAAGGACAAATTTGGGGTTTCCCTCTTTCTCATTAAGGAATCCAAACTGAAAATGTGCATTGCAGCCACTTCTCTTTTGTGACTTAAAATACTTCTTTTTCTCTCCAACTTTGTTCAAATCAAACTTGATTTTTCTTCTTAGTTGCCTTCCATTAGACTGAGCAGAGGTTCTTAATCTTTCCTGTGCCTTTGGTAGTCTGGTAAAGCCTATAGAAGCCCTTCTCAGAAAAGTGTTTGTAAATGCAGAGAGTAAAATTCACTGGAGTATGAAAGAATTCCATTATATTTAAATAGTTATCAAATTATTAAACAAATTTGTGATATAGTAATATGTACTGGCTTTATTAATACATTAAATGACAAGATCCAGAGGCAGGTCTAACAGTAACTCCTGACGTCTCGTTTCAAAGTAGTGGTAAGTGTAAATGATATTTGAGAAATCTGCAACAATTGTAATGTGCTGTGATGGTATCTGTGGTTTCTGTTCATGACAGAGTCACCAGTACTGCTCATATGACTGTGGTTTGTTGACCGCATTCATAATTCAAGGAGATGCTAAATATCAGTTAGAAGTTAGTTAAAATAAAAATGTAGTTTTTGTCCATTAACATCTGTAGAGCACCTGAGTCTTACACATATGTCCTGGTTGTTAGGGGAAAACCTGCAGCGTTTTCTCAGCTTAAGGTCTTCTAACAGAGGCCGTGACAGTCCCACTCCTGGCCATCTCCTGGGAGCAATAGCGATCCCTTTGGCACCCCCTGCTGTTAGTAACCAGCAAATTCACTGTCCAGAAGAGGGATTGCTTTAGAGGACTTTCCCCCATCTTTTAAAAACATATTGCCTTTGTTTCAGGTTTTTACTAAAAATAGGATTATGTTACCTACGATATATGAGTATTTTGGGTGTTTCTACCCTTGACCAAAGAAAGAAATCTGTGTGCCTGGGAGTGAGCCGGGGGTGGCTCCTCAAGCTTTATTATTGTCATTTCATCCCTACCCTGAAATCATGTTTGGTGTATATAACATCATGTATTTTCCTTCTTTTTACATTTCAGAGGCACTCAAACAGCAACTTTAAAGAATATTAAAGTAATTTAAAAGTTTTCCAGTGATTCCTCCATCCCAGTATAATTATTTTCATTTTTGTATAATCATTTCCACATGTATATATATTACAGTTTCAGTTCTAGCGTACATATTGTGTTATTTTTACTTAACATTATATTACAAATATTTTGATATCTGTTCTTAATTCCTACAATCTACATTTATTATGTAATGTCTCAGACCTTAGGTAAAAACCTGCAGCTGCTTTTCTAACAAACTGTTGATCAGCAAAAATAAAGGGGCTACAGAAACCCTCATGTTTATGCTGTTCCTTTTTGGACTTCACGCAAAGACAGTTCTGTGTAAATGTACAGTTGACTCTGATTTGGAAATCTGAAAATCAGTTCATCCTTGTTATAAAAAGTTTTTTACAATTATAATTATATTGATGTTCATATTATATAAAATAACTCATTTAATAAAGTAGTACTTTAATTTTTCAAAAAAATCTAGACAGAGACAGCCCCTGTTACAGAGCTTAGTGTCTAGTGGGGGGAGAGTTGTCAAACAGATCATTCAAATGTGATGAGCAATACAGCAGAAAAATGTACGGGATGAAATGGATGCCTGTCAGAGGATGTTTAGATTGTTTCCTTGTTTTGGTTTTAACAGGTGATTCTATAATGATAGTCCTTATCTATATCCCTTTTATTTCTGTTGAATAACTTGCTTAGGATAATTCCCTGTGAATAGGATTATTGATCTGGGTAGGAACATTCTTCAGATTCTCGCTTTGTATTGACATATATAGCCTTCTGAAGAGGTATCTATTACAATGCTACAAATAAAATTCATAAAACCATCTTTTCAGTCTTACCATTACAAGGTATCATTAGAAGTTTTTTCTTTTTACTTTAAAAGATGTATATAATGAAATGTCAGTAGTTTCTGCTTGAAATTCTATTGTTTATTAATAAATCACTAGAAGAATTGTTCTCATTAGCACATAATTTTTACTACATAAATATTAACATATGATCATAGCAGTCTTTTGATCTGAAAGTCCTTTTTCAAACAAGAGCTTTAAAATCAGTGATTTTCAATAGAATGAGGTTGGGGGTGCTTTGGGCATACCTTCCCAGGAGAAGCATCTAAGGCTACACAGTGTCTCACTGTGAACCCTACCTTCCAGAGAATGGGAAGAGAGAATGGGAAAACAAGTGCTTTAAACCTGATACTTTTTTTTTTTTTCCTGAATTACTCCCATCCCTGCACTCTCACTCCCAAACACACACACCACAGTCAATCCTTTTTTTATTCTAAAGTCCAGGAGTTTATTCAATATGTCTGGAGTGTTTCTGAAAACACAAGGTCAAGTAAAATCTTTATATGTGAGCATTTAGAACAAATGTCAATACATTTTCTCTTTCTTCTTTTTCTCAGTTGTCTGATGAAATAGTACAAATTACTGACCATTTGCCCTGTGTATGTTTTTTTGGTTCAGCAACCTCCCATTCACCTTTCTGGTCTAAATTCTAAGTTAGAAAAATGTCTCCTGCAAATGCAGGACAGAGCAGACCTTTAGGAGTCTCCAGGGACATATCCAAAGTTTCAGAGAGTGAAGTGCCAGCAAAAGAAGTGAAACCATTGCTCCTTCTCTTCATTCCCTCCCTTTCCTCCTTGCATCTCTCTCCCAGTGGAGAATGGGCAGGAAGTGGCTGCATAGACACTGCACTGAGCCAGGAAGAAGGAGCTAGGTTTGACAATGGGAAGTGAATTAGTATTTACTAAAGGCCAACTATGTATATGTTATTTCATTTAATCTGAAAATAGCCCAGTTTTTATTATGACCATTTTAGAGACATGAAAACTGAGGCTGGGAAGTACTGCTGTCAGGCCTGGACTTAACCCCATGCCTAACTTCAAAGTCCATGTTTTTTCCAACACCCTGATGATGGTTGGGATGTGGGTAGGGGAATCAAGTATTGGTCTAGTCATTCAAGTGAATCCCACTGTCTTAAGGCCAAAGTTCAAGAGCATGGTGGCCCCTGGAGCCACTTCTTGGGTGCCGATTCTGACCTTGCCCTTACTAGTGTGTGTGAAATCTCAGATGAATTACTTGACTTTTCTATGGCTCAGTTAAATGAGGGTAGTAATAATACCTCTCTCATAGAGCTGTTGTGAGGATTGGATGCGTTAATATGTGCAAAGCACTTAGAACAGTGCCTAGCCTAAATAAGCATTATCTAAGTGTTTGCTGCAATTGTTGTTATTATTAATAAAAATCCTCTGAGGGCAAGAACTGGATCATTAGTGCCCCACAACACCCAGCATAGCTCCATTACTATGGTGGTAATGGAGTAAATAGAGAGATTGAGTAAAGGCTGAATTGGAATAACTTTTGCTGAACACGGACAGGGGTGGACATTGGAGATCGGCAGACATCCTTTAAGACAGGGGTCCCCAACCCCTGGGCTGCGGACTGGTACTTGTCCGCGGCCTGTTAGGAACCAGGCTGCACAGCAGGAGGTGAGCAGCAGGCGAGTGAGCGAGCGAAGCTTCATCTGCCGCTCCCCATTGCTCACATTACCGCCTGAACCATCTTTGCATTACTGCCTAAACCATCCCTGCGCCTAGCACAGGGCTTCCTAGAGAAGGAATGAACAAATGAATCTTCAGGTGTCTGCGGGCTGCTCGGGGAGAAGGGGGCCCTTGGGCAAGCTTTCTGTCCCACCTTGCTTTCTGAGCCCACTTAACCTCTTCTACAGCCCTGTTTCTGCCTTTTGAATACCATGAAGCCCCAGGTTGCCTTCTTTTTTTTTTTTTTTTTTTTTTAATAAATTTATTTATTTATTTATTTATGGCTGTGTTGGGTCTTTGCTTCTGTGCGAGGGCTTTCTCTACTTGTGGCAAGCGGGGGCCACTCTTCATCGCTGTGCGTGGGCCTCTCACTGTCACGGCCTCTCTTGTTGCGGAGCACAGGCTCCAGACACGCAGGCTCAGTAGTTGTGGCTCACGGGCCCAGTTGCTCCGCGGCATGTGGGATCTTCCCAGACCAGGGCTCAAACCCGTGTCCCCCGCATTGGCAGGCGGATTCTCAACCACTGCACCACCAGGGAAGCCCCCAGGTTGCCTTCTGTTTTTCAGAGGCCCTCATACCGTTCAACCAGGAGTCTCCAATATACCATCTTTCCCTACTCCAAATGAGGCAGCACAGCCTTTGAACTTAGGCTAACCTGGGTTCAAGTTTCAGCTTCACTAGTGACTTGCTCCATGACTGTGGTCTCAGTTTCTTCATCTGTAAAGTGAGGATGGTAATTACTACCTCATGGATTTGTTGTGAGGAATGTTCTTAAATGTAAGTAATGTACAGACCTCTTTTGAAGGAAAATTAATTCTCCTGAAACTTCAGTGTTTGCCCAAATTTGTTTTATTATAATGTTACTTAAACACATACAAATGTAAGATTCTAGCTATAAATTCCATGTCTTTATGCAATCCAAAAAAATTACAAATTAAATGCAAATAAAACTATAACATTAATAAAATAAAAATTAACAACTTTAATGCAACAGATGATGTTTTGCTGAAGTTAAATCACTGATGTGGGGTTTAATGGATGTTAATTGTTTTACTTGTCAACTTGAATCTTCTGATTTTCATATGAAACATCAGACTATCATATTATTTGTCCTTTTAAACAAGGAATGTATTTTTAGGTACTAGTCCATCATTTTAATGGGCCAATTGATTTATAGTGCACCCTCCACCCCAAATTTTAAATGTTTTTTAATTGGAAAAATAAAGAACATTTCTGCTAGGATGACCAGTTTATGCCAGTCCTACCCAGGATTTTCCCTGTTTTATTTTTTTTAATTTTTTGGCCACGCCGTGTAGCTTGCAGTGTCTCAGTTCCCCAGCCAGGTATTAAACCCGGGCCACGGCAGTGAAAGCCCGGAATCCTAACCACTAAGCCCGAATCCCTTCCCCAGCAGGGAACTGACTGTTTTAAAATAAAAGTCCTAAGTCCAAGAGCACCCACTCAGTCCCGGGTGAACCAGGGTGTTGGGTCACCTTACTTTCTGCTGTCGTCAGTTGGTTCTGTTCATAGATGGGCTCTCTGCCTCATTTGTCCTGTGCACAGTGTGCCTTGCATACTGCAGGGGATGGATTCTTCAGAGATCAGCAAGTCTGTTCCATAAAGAGCCTTGTGTACACTTCTCCTGCCACTTTTCCTCATTCAACAAACTGTTTTGGCACGTAGCTTGCACTGATGCCATTTGGCTTTTCTAAGTCTATTACTGATGTTAAATAACCAACTGCTAGGATACTCAACCCCCCAAATCTCACCAGCTCATCCCACATGTTGGCAAACTTTTTCTATAAAGGACAAGATAGTTAGTATTTTAGGCTTGCAGGCCATACAGTCTCTGTGAGTCAACTCTGCCATCATAGTGCAAAAGCAGCCATAGAAAATCCATAAATGAATGGACATGGGCTAGATTGGTTGACCCTGGCTTTATTATATGTTTATTTCTTGTTCACATCTGTCTAATGAAGGTCAAGTGGCTCTCCTGGGTATTTCTCCTCCAAGCAGTGACTCAGGGCTCCCCCCAGCTGGATGGAGAATGAGGAACATGGAAGACTGGGAATGGTCTATATCCATATCTATCTATCTATTGCTTATATAAGTCACTATATATACATCTATTTATCTATCTATATAAAATTTTGCTTTTCAGTGAAAATCATATGTACATGATTTTCATTGAACTAAAAGCAAAATTTTTAAATTCTGAAACTCAAGAGAGCCTGTGAATGCATCTTTTGACCCTAGGGGGGGGGTCCATGAACCTCAGGTAGGAAATGCTGCTATGAGAAAATTAGCTCAGACCCTAGTGTGTAGGAAGTGTTATGTAGTTGCTATTTGTTATTTTAATCAGAGATTTATCAGCCTGAATAATTCATACTAAGTTGTATATGGGGTTTAACTTTTCTTTGGATTATTTTTTATTGCACAATTAATACATGTCCGTTATATTGGGTTGGCCCAAAAGTTCGTTTGGGTTTTTCCGTAAGATGTTACGGAAAACAGAATAGAAAAATTAGAAAATCTGTTTCTTCATATAAAAGAAAATTTCAAATTTCTCTTTGTTCCATCATGCAGAGATAATGACGTATTATATTATATAATGACTTACATTTAAAAACAGGAGCTAGTTAACTTAAATGAATCCCTAATTGGAAAAGTGTTTTGTGGAAAAGAGTGTGGAGCTGGATACCTTTTGATGTTCTTACTGAGTTGAGGCTAGGCTGGTTTTGCCCTCCCAGGCCCTTGGGCCCCAGGAAACCCCTGGAAATAGAGTTGTCCTTAGGGGAAGGAGAATGGATTACTCTAACAAAGTACAAATTAGGAGCCTGTTAGTGGACACGGCCTCCTTTACCAGATCAGCAAGCGGATTTCTAAGGTATCCATTGTTCTTGATTGATTTTGGACAGAGCAAACGTGTATGTAAACAGGAGTCCCTAACTTGCTGACTGCTAGTAGCTACTCTGAGCCTAAGCATTGAAGTTGTTTGGCTGTCAGGAGTGTGGGAGGGGAGAAGTAGGGGACAGAGAGGTACGGGGGGGGTGGCCCCTAATACTAGTTAAGAGCTGGATCTCAGCTGGTTTTCAGCATCTGAAGAAGTGCTCCTTGCCAACAATGACCACGCCAAGGCCTTTAGACATAGTAGGACAAGGGAAAATGAAAATGAGATCTTGGAGTGGACAGGAGAGGAACTTGCATTGTCCATCTCTTCCCATCCCCCAGCATGGGCTAATTCAATCAGAATTTGTGAAACTGAGTTGACTTTAAAAATGGCAATGACAAAAGCAGCTGGGGTGGTGTCATTGCGTTACATGTGTTGACATTAATGTTTCACACTGGGATCCTACTCTGGGGTGGGGAAGAAGGGGTTTAAGGGAAGAAAAGTCAAAAACAATAAAACGGACAGAATCTTCCTAGATCAGAAGTCAGTTAATTAAATTGCCCTCCTATATATGTGTTTTACTTAAAATGTTTAATATGTCAGGTGGATATGGGAAAGGAATCATTTTAACCAAGAGCTGCAGAGCAAATAGAATCCAGTTAGGATTTTGCTACTTAGGAAATGGACCACTGGGTAGACGTTGGAGGATCTTGTACCAGAAGCTGGGCTGCCTCAGTCAGTGTGGCCCAGAGGGCTCCCAGAGACTGCTGTGGCTTCTCTTGGCTCTGCATAAAGGGAAAGGTTAACTGCTTTTTTAGGAGGCATGCCCTAGATTCATTGCTCTTTCCTGTATGAGGGCCTTTCAAAAAAGGGTCTCAGTGGTTTTAGTATACATTCTTGATGAGATCTCCACAATACACCCTAAGTGACCAGACCTTATGAAAAGATATCATTAGTTTGAAAACTCACGTACTCTTAATGTGATACTGCCTTAATGGTCTTGAGAGGAGGTAGTGGGGGTGAGGGGAAGAAATGAGCGTTTTTGCACACTCAGTTTGGTGCCCCTAGTAGCCATTATCTCATTTATTCCTTATAAGCAACTTATCTTTATAATATATAAGCTGAGGATCAGAGACAGGTAGTTATTTATCTGAGGTCGTGCAGTTTGTTAAGGGGCAGAGCTAAAATAGGGCAAGGAATAAAAAAAGATGCCTGTGCTCTTTGTAACCAGGCCTGACAATATGGCTATAAATTATCCTAGTTATTTATTGTTTGCTTGAGTCATAGAGGACCAACTGTGTGTTGTTTCTTTTCATTCTGTTGTAGTAGCAAACATTTTCATTGTCCAGATTGTCCTCGTGTATGGAAATGTAACATATGCAGCCTGTTTAATTTTGTATTTGTAAATCTGACTTGATTTCCTTTTTGGCAACAGCTACTGTCTAGAGAAAAGAAAAGAAAAGATTTTTCTTTGTGTCTGTTTAAAGTGACAGAAATATTGGAGTAAGTAATAAAGATGGAAAGCATTAATTACATACTTCTAAGAATTTAAAGGTCAGACAAACTAAATATGTATGTTTTGCTCACTGGAATGTCTGTCTGTTGAAATTGTGCCAGGATAACTTTGTTCCTACAATAAAAGCTCATATTTTAGATAGCCATCAACTTACTTTGGTATCCAAAAATTATACCAGATTGTTGCTTTAGTTGCTATATATCTTAAAAGTTTGGGACTCACATTTCTTATGTCAATGTGATTTGTTTACTGATCCACCCCCTTTGGCCATGTTTAGTTACTATGTCTCATTTTGATTTCCTCTGTTCTCCCCTCAGCTTGTGTTGGAGTCTGTCAGCTACTGCTATGTACATGTCAGGCTAGTGACTTGTAATGTTTATTAATACAACGTCAGTCTTGCTGTTGAAAAAACCGTGACGCTTCTCAGAAGGGTGCGATAGAACGAAGCGTTTGATTTCCAGATCCTGTCTGCACTGTGTGGTGAATACATTCTCAGATGTTATGCAGTTCACTGACCTGACAGTTGTGGAACCCCGCCTGGGACCCCACTTCAGCAGGACATATTTGAACAGAAACAGTTTGCAAAACTTTACACACTTAAACTCCTGCCAAGGCAAACTGTTAGCCACTTGAGTTTGTTATAAATACCCAGTGGCAGTGGTTGGAGGTAGCCCACGGTGTGTTTTATATTCTGAACTGAATGTGAGTGTCTTTGCGGTTATATAGAGTAGTAAATAATTGAGTTTGATTAGGGAGAGGGACCTCATTATCCCCCACCTGTGCCCAGCTGGAAGGGGAGGGTCGAAATGAAGCCATTAGCTGTCTCTCTTACTGGCATCTCAAAGAGCTCAAATACATCTGTGTCTTATTTTCTTTCCTGGCACAATCAGTCGAGCAAGCTAAGCAGGCATGACCGGATTTGGCAAGTCCCAAGGACTCTGGCAAAGATACACAAGGAGAAGGCGGAGGGCAGTCATTTTGGCTTCTCACTGCCCATTAGTCTAGTGAGTTATGTTTTTGGAAAATGTCTGTTTTGAAAAAGAGTACTTTGTCCAATGTCAAATATCACATACTCACACAATACGCTTTGATCTTTAAAAAAAAAATTTTTGTCAGTGCAAGGGGAAACAAAATGTGGCATTCCCACTAGTGTAAACTCTCTTTATGGATAAAGAAATACCCGAAGGACTTCCTTTAAAGCAGGCATGCTGCAGTTATTATAAGGCTTTCTCTTGCTCGTATATTTTCATTTTCTACCTTGAAATGCTCGAAAATGAACATGCATGGAATTGGGACCAGAGCAGGCTGGGAACCAAAGGAGTACGTCTTCATCACGATTTTGAACTGGTCAGGACTGGAGGAGGGAGTGCTACTCTTGGCAGCCTTTTCCCACTTTCACAAACTGATACTGTGGCTCAGGGAACCAGGACGTTTTCCAAGGGCTTTTAAAAAGCAGTCTTGTAGGTCATAATGGTTAGTCTAAGAGCTGGGACATTTATAATCAAACTGAATTTGTTACAGTGGGAGTTGACCTTTTGCATAGATTGGTCAGTGGTTCCAATCTGGAAGATATGCTCTCTGGAAATCTCTTCTTCCCCTTAGTCCCCCCCAAACTCCCTTGGCCATAGGGAGGTTTAAAACACAGGCTTTGGAGTCTGGCTGACCTGGGTTCAAGTTCTGGCTCCTCCACTTCTTAGCTGCGTAATTCCAGGTATGTGTCTCAACCTTGCCAAACCTCAATTTCCTCCATTATAAAATGGGACTGATGATAACACCTACCTTTTCTGGAAGGATTAAATGAACAAAGTAAGTGCTCAGTAAATGTTGACTGAAGTCATTTTCTCGTCATTATATATCACTTCTTTGTATGAAGAAAAGCTGATAGTTATTATCTATTGCTTATTAAGCATTTATTTTATGACAGGTATTATGTTAATTATTTTAGAAGTATTTAGCCCTGACAGCAATCTTACAGTCTAAGAATTAGCCTCATTTTGTAGATGAGGAAACTAGAAGTTAGAGAGATTATATCATTTACCCAAGGAAGGCAGAGCTGGGACTCCAAAGCAGGCTCTATTCTAGAACTTGCTGTGCTCTGCTGCCTTCTGGTGTTGCCACCATTTTTTCATGATACAGAGCTAAATGACAACTGTGTTTTGAGACCTCTCCACTAAGAAGCTTCTCTGATCCCCCTCACCCTTACCGGCTGGGTTAAGTGCCCCTGTGTTTTGGCAGCACTCTGAGCTTGCCTTCATCTTTGTGCTTATCGTGCAGAACTATAATTCTTTGTTTGCTTCTTTGTCTTTCTCTCCCACTGGACTGTGCTACTTGGATTAGGGACTGTATTGTTGATTTCTGAATCCAAAATAGGATCTTTAATAGATGAGTGACCTCAGGTAAATTCCCTAATATTTCCAGCCTCAGTTTTTGCAAAATGGATATAATTTATTAGTGCCTATTTTAGGGTAGAATGAGTTAATGCCGATTTAAAAGGCTTAACACAGCACTTGGCACATACTAAGTGCTCAGTAGGTAGTAGATGCTACTATTATTGTTGTAATTGTTGAATAATAACATCTTGTACTCTGCAGAAGCAGACACTTAATAAATCTCACTGGATTTCTCTGCATTATCACCTTGATTTTTGACTTCCACTATCCCCACCCAAAGCTGAGTTAAGCCGAGGTGGAACGTACCTACTTCTCTGGTTTACTCTCTCAAAAAGGAAAACCTTAAAACCGGAGCCCAGGGTGCCCTGCTTTGAGCTTCAGGGGGGGTTTGATGCCTGGGCCAGGGGCTGCTTACTGATAGTGTCCCACTGCTGCCACCATGCCCAGCCAATTGCACATTTTCATGGCCCTGTGTTATCAATTATGAGCAATGAAGGTTGAGATCCATTCCCCCAAATAAGCAATATCTCCTGGGGGTTTTGGGGAAATGGGCTGAATGGGGCCTCTTCTCTTGGGGTGATGACTTGGGACAAGGGGAACACAAGAGAAGGAACATCGTAAACCCCTTTTACTGTTTGCCAGCCTTAGTTCCAGGTGCTTGGCATTCATTGTCTATTTTATCCTCCTGGCAATTCTGTAGGGACATGGCCTCCTCATTTCGTGGACGCAGCTGAGGTTCCCACATTTTAAGACAACATTTTGGTTAGCCATGGAGCCAGGATTTGAACCAAAAGGTATTTAACTCCCAGCCCATGTGTCTTCCTCTACAATATGTTGCCTTCCAACTTGGGTTCTGGTTCCAGCTCTGCCCCTATAAATAGAATCCAAGCTTCTCAGATAAAGACCTGTGCCCCTACTTCTCTCTCTGTCCACCGCCGCCTCTAGTTCAGTGCTTAGTGTAGAAATGCTCATTGTGTTAGGTTAATGCTGGTATAAAAACTTCCCTCTGGTAACTGAGTGAGTGGCTTTGCACTGGGACAGAGCTGAATTCCTCAAGTGAGTAATCTCTTTTTAAAATGCCCATACGTTTTCCAGTGTTTATGAGACTTGACAGGACCTAACTTGGAATTGACTGAAGCACTCCTGGCAGCGTTTAGTCAGCTCCCTGAGGTGGCGCGTCATCCTGGACCCAGCACGGGCAACGCAAGGAGCTTTGGAAGGGCGGCTGCTTCTGCTCAGTGCCCCTAGAATGCCCTGCACTGGCAGAAAAGAAGCTGTCTGTCCACGAGGGGAGCTGGAGGAGGAGCAGTTTCCTAGCTGAGAGTGGGTTTGCAGCCCACCTGTCTGTCCATCCATCTGCCTGTCTGTCCAAGGGCTGGTCATCCCCCAGCGCAGGTCACAACCCAGAGACTGAAATGCAGTGCCATGGAGAAGGGAAGCAGGGCTAGCACCCTCCCCGCCTGCTGCCCCGGGTCCGCCAAGATCATCGTCTCCTCAGTCTCAGACCCAGTGCCCAACATTAAATAAAAGTGCCTTTACAGGATGTATTTCCGTAGACATTTTAGAAAGCCCATAAAAAATCCTGGATATGAAGAAATGAGGCATAAAACCCAGACTGTTTGGAAGTCAAGCTGAAAATTGTGGTAGCAAGTCTCCGTATCCATTTATTAAATGGGAGCGTAACTTAACAGTTGCACCTACATGGATTCTGAGAACCACTTAGATCCTGTACTCTTGTGTTTTAGAAACATTAAGTGCCGTAGACTTGGGACAAGATCCAAGGCTGGCGTTCGTCTGGAGGGAGAGGAGTGAGTGGAGTGCGAGGCTGACCTGAGGAAACTTTCATTAGGTCTGGCTGAGGGTGCAGGACGTGGGTCACAACCTCTTTCTCCTTTAAATGTGCACGTTTTCACCAAAACGGAGCCCCCGAGTGAGATCCCGCACACCCGCGAAGGCACATTCCGAGTGCCGAGCATGCCCCTTCCCTTCACTGTTGTTTTCATTTTCCTCTCATGAACCTTGCTACCCTGGCTTCAGCACAGAGGCTGTAAAGGAAGATGGAGAGCCGAGTTACCTCAGAATGATCACTATCGTTAACATTCACGGGTGGTTCACTTATCATTCCTGACTGCACAGACATGGCAGCCGCTCGGAAGCGTCCGCAGGTGTAGCATGGTGATACATATTACATTGTGCCACAATGGATTTATGTATTCTGTAACAAAAGAAAAGTGTAATGAAAAAATACAGAAGGTAATCCTTTATTCCTCTACCACACAGTTTATCAGTAATGCCTGTGGATGATAAGTGCCAGGGATTTCCTCCGCATGCTTTAACCTTGTCACCCAGGTACGTTTTGGTAAAATGACAGAAAAATACAGACTAGGGATTTTCCTCTGTTCAAAAATCTTTTAAAAGGACACTTTTAATTTATGGAAGTTAGTCCAAACACACGGCTTCCTTTTGAGCTTTTAGTCTGCCTTCGCTGAAAAGATAAATGTATTGGTTGGAAATAACGCTATCAGCCAGCAGCAGATTAGGAGAGAATGTAAGCAATTTATAAGCAGACTCAAATCTGAAATAGTTCAGGTGGAACCCGGACAGATGGAAGTTTGGGAGATCTAGCCCAATACTAGCTTGCGAGTACCCAAGAACTGGTGTTCCTTTTAGGTCCTACTCATCCATCGCCCAGCATACTGTCACAGATGGAGCGCATACTGACTTCCGAGGAGAAAGCAGGGGAAGGCAAGTCTGAACGCGAATGATTGGCATTTGTTCCAAACACACACTGGCCTAGTGCCAGAGCAAATACCCGCAAGTTTATAAATGCACAAGGCACTTTACATTTCAGAACTCTTGCCAGAGCATCACTTACTACCTCGCTCCCTAAATATAGTTTTAAAAAAAGAGCTATTTCTTATTTTGCTTTGATCAGTAAAATAAACTTTTAAAGATTGTTCTGGGATGGGGTCCAGCTTCTGAGGTAAAGAACGGCCGGGGCTCAGGCATGATTCAGTAACGGAGTGTTCAGTAAAATTAGCTTGACAGTTCTCAGGCCTGCTGTTCGAGAGCAAAACTTGACCAAGTTAAAATGGATGATCGTGCTGGCTAGAGCAGCATCGGCTTTTGCCTTTTAACAAATGGAATGTCAAGGATTAAACAGCAAGCCGTATGGAGAGGAGGGGGTGTAGAGATGTCTTTGTATTAGGGAAGCAAATTGGGTCCTTGGTTTTGAGATCGGCCCCCAGCCCCCTTGGAAAGCCAGCCACCTGGTTGGGTCCAAACTAGGTTTAAGGCCCCTTCCCAGCCTGTCCTACCATTGGGAAGCTTTTCCATGGCTTAGCTTGGGGCTTGGCTTTTCTTTCAGTTTTCTTGTCAGTATGAAGTTCTGCCATGTTTTTTGGCTGTGTTCCGCTTTGAGATTCTTATGGGGAAATGGGAATGCAACCAAACTCCTTGTGGCAATTCCCATGTTCCATAGTTGGAAACTTGGGTCCTATTTGTTACATGAGCTGCTTGGAATTGGCCTGTTTTGTTTCAGTGCCCAAGCATAGTGAGTAGTATTTGTGATACCTGCTATTGCAGTTAACGGTCTTAGTGAAGTTATACCTCAACCAGGGATGGGCTTCTTTTTTAAGGCTACTTGTTCCTTACCAGTTTTTTCTTATCTAGATGACCCCCCCCACCCCAAGTGTGATTGGCTAGAAGCTTATAAGTAGTGTTATTATTTTGTCGTAATTATTTACACTTCAGCTAATATTTTGCTTGACCTTCTAAGACTAAGTAGATTAAAACATTACTACTGAAGTGTACACAGACTGTGTATTTTTTTTAATGCTTGTTTATTAATTTATTTATTTGCTTGCCAGTTAGGGAGAGTCTTTGTTTTCCTTATTCTAAATTGCTTTGGGCTATCATATCCACCCCCCCACCCCCCATTTTCCCTCCAGGGCTCCATGAGCTTTAATATAATGGTAGTATCTGCCTGCAGTGACATCTACTGACACAAGCCAAGTTTATCGTTTGTTAGTCCTTGCTGCAGGGTTTGGCTTGGGAACCAACACTAGGAAGCCATGGTACTAGTGACCCACACAGACCAATTGGATTCAATTTAAGATACATAGAAACATCTTCCCTAATTCTGCCCTCTCTTTCACTTGGAACTGTTCATATTAGAATGCTTTTCTCGCACGTGCGCACTCTCTCTCTCTTTTTCGCGTTAGAAGTTTGTTTATTTAACCCTTTTTAAAATAATTGACACTTCAGTGTACACTTATTCAAATTGAAACTCAGTGAGGACTGTATTAACATCTCTTTGGTTGAATGTTGGTCTTGATTTAATGTTTGTCTTTTCCTACAGAAATGCTGCTCATGGATTCTCCCTTATTCAGGTGGACAACACAAAGGTCACCATGAAAGAAATCTTGCTAAAGGCAGTGAAGCGAAGAAAAGGATCCCAGAAAATTTCAGGTGGGACAGTTAAATCATACTCTGGCAACAGAAGCTTAACCCTTAGTTAAAAGTGCTGGGTGTGGGTGTTGGTGTGGGTGTGGGTATGGGTGGGTGTTTGATGGCTGGCTAGATTGGTTCAGATGTCATTGCTGGGTTCAATAGCAAGTGTACAGCAGAAGAGTGATTTTAAGCTGCCCCTGGGCCCAAGGAAGGGATTGGGTCAGTGACATATGTGAGAAGAATGTGTCCATGTCACTTATGGAAGCTTCATCATTAATTTGCGATAGATTAAGACAGCGCTACTTGACTAACTATTAGTTGGCGTAAAGCTGTCTGGAAAACTGATTTAACCCTAAATTTGAAGCACTGCTTTTAATTTCATGTTTTCATGTAGTTTTCCATGGGGGAAACTTCTGGTTGCTAGTGTTTGGGTATAGAATAAAAGAAAACATTTTTTCATTTTTACCAAAATGAGGGCAACTGTAAAAAAATAAATTTTTTTTAAGATAAATCACTTGACACAAGTAGCTGTTAATCGCTAATTCCTCGTTACCCAATTTATACAGAAAATAAGCTGGTGGTATTAGCTGTAATATTTAAAGGATACGAGAAAAGAAAATATTCCCAATATTGAGAAATAATTATTTTGAGAAATAGCGCAAAGATTTATCACACCATAGACAACTTTAGTATAAATCAACCTATCTATGACATGTCAAATATCTTAGCTTTGTAAGCAAATGAGACTTCTTAAACACCTTTGGTTTTATGTTTTGGAAAGGGAAAAAAAGCGTGGCTCGGGTTGAGGGAAATAGTTCTGTGTTCCTTTTAAGGCGAGGAATGTAATCTGTTCCAGATTTAATTAGCTATCTTCAGATGAAAGCTGAAGTTTTAATAAAAGTTAGAAGAGATAACCCAGTGAAGGACACGGATGAGCTGTCTCAAGGCCATATTCCAGGGGAACGATAAGAGCTGTAAAAAATGGCAGAGGAGAGCAATTGACTGGAGCAATGAAAATCTGATTCTCATAAAAAAGAGAGAGAGAGAGAGATGCTGGTAGGGGCGGTTGTAGATGAGACCTGCTAGCGTCTGCAAGCAATTTGGATGCTTGCCAGGAGTCATTGTTCACCCTCGGCTGTGGCGGCTCCGTCCAGATGTGCCAACTGCACGTTTCGGCTTTTGCCAGCTGACTGCGCCGTTTGATAACCAGCTCTCTGGATGCCCATCACTGGCCGCAGAGATAGAATTAAATGATGATGATCTTCCCACAAGTTGGGAGAGGAAACAATGCATATAAATCTTGATTTCATCTCAGCATGAGAAGTCTTTATCCATCATCACTCATAATGAACAAGTCGTTAGCTGGGATGAATGGTGTTCTGGTTTTTCCAAACACCTCTTTTGTTCATTTTTTGGGTGACTTTTATCCATTGCATGGGGGTCAAGCCTCTTTGCGTTTAAGGGATGATTGAAGAGGCATAGCCTCTACTTTCCCAGGGGAAAGTAGAAATTTTGGGGTTCTAGGTGCCAATCTAATAGCATTTAAACAGTTTCAGATATTTAAAGGTGTTAAATAAGCATTCTTCTGCCTTTAGGATCCTGGTTTTTTCGTCTTGTTTTCATCCCTAAATTTTTTATGTAATAGTGTATTTTATGACATATTTATTATATTCTGAGATAGCTTTATTCTGACTTGCCCAAGAGGAGGTAGGACTAACTTTTTTAACCTTCTTAATAGAAATTCTGCTGTCGCACATTTTTTAGATCATGAAAGCTCTGTGAACTCACTGGGATACAGCTGAACCAGTGTCTTTCCCTCCGTCTCCAGCCATCCCTGTCCAATTGCATACCTATTTATCTGTGTCCATCTCCAGCAGCCACGTTTATTATACACACATTTATTTATGTTCACCTTTGTGTACACATCCCTGCCATTTCCATCAGAGTCTTTGCCATATCATTGGCAAAGAGTTAGGACTCGTTGTCTGAAAAACAGTCATCTGCATTATTTATTCCTTTTCATACTAGAGAAGTCAATTGAGATTGATGCATTTACATAAATTACTGTCCATTTTCTTGATCCAAAAAGCTTTTTAAAATAAGAAGCTCTTTCTATTGCTTTGTTAAGTCTGGTCTCATGAAATAGAAGGATTATCTCCAGTTTGGAAAAGATGTTTGTTTAAGGTTAACTTGGTAAAGGCAGGGTATATTTTGTGTTTTGGAACTTTGTATTGTGGAGTGGACTTGTTTTTTTGTTTGTTTGTTTGTTTGTTTTTAATTTATTTATTTATTTATTAATTTTTGGCTGCGTTGGGTCTTCGTTGCTGCGCGCAGGCTTTCTCTAGTTGCGGCGAGCAGGGGCTACTCTTTGTCATGGTGCACAGGGGCTTCTCATTGCGGTGGCTTCTCTTGTTGTGGAGCACGGACTCTAGGCGTGCAGGCTTCAGTTATTGAGGCACGTGGGCTCAGTAGTTGCGGCGCATGGGCTTAGTTGCCCCATGGCATGTGGGATCTTCCTGGGCCAGGGATCGAACCCGTGTCCCCTGCATTGGCAGGCGGATTCTTAACCACTGAGCCACCAGGGAAGTCCCAGTGGACTTGTTTTGGAGGGTGATTAATGAAGAGGAAAATCCTCCTGTCATAGAAAGAAACACAAGTACATTTACTCAAAAAAAAAAAAAAAAGTCTGTTAGTGCTCACAGTTGGCTGTGAGATACTTATTACTTACCCATTATGACACATGAACTTAGTCATGTACTTGGTGTCAGGAGATGCCAGGTTAGAGACACTCATCCTGCACTTCCTAAGCCTCTACCACAGTGACCCGCTCAGTCTTTGCAAGAAGGTGCCCGCCATGCCCGGTGTCTGGCTCAGCCCTCTCTTCAAACAGCTTTCACCTGATTGAGCGCAGAACAGCACTTGTCTCTTTGCTACTATTATTTAATTTAAGTGAGAAGGGAGAAATAACACTTGAGATTAGATAACATGTGCCGTGTGGGGTCAAGAGTTCTCACTGCTTGTGCCTTAGAGGTTAGTCGTATTAGACCAGGATTTCAGAACTCCTTTCATAGGCTGACGGTGAACTCTAGCTGCTTACTCACAAACCTTTAACATCGCTCATCTTTTTTTCCCGAATGACCATACAACTCTCTGTTTAATAATAAAAAATTGAGAACTTAAACTATTTCATTATTAAATCAAGCTGTGGGCTTAATGACTGGCCTAGTGTTTAAATACTCTGTTGCCCTTCCGCCTGGCATTCCCTCACCAATTTTCATTTGTAGAAAATCAGAAGGTGATAGATATTTGAGCAAAAGAATTCTTCTTTGTTTAGGTAAATAGCTTTGTCAATGGAAACCTCTCGGGTTTTAAAATATTTTTGCTTTTTATGGATAGAATATCATTACAGACCTTGCAACTGATCTAAAATTTTGACTTGCATTATTTGTAATTATTTCATCAAGTCATAACTATTTATGAACACTGCAGGGTTTTTTCTATTAATATTCATGTACTGAACTTACAGTAATCTTTTCATAGTGTGTCCCAGTCAGTTCTCTGCTAAGGCCCATTTTTTTAAGCCCATTTTTAAATGTCTCTTTTAAAAGTCTCCAGCTTTTCATTTTATTACTGACCTACTTGACATTTGGAATCTACTTGCATTGGCAGAAAGTCCCCACGGTTTAAGCAAATTGTAAATGGAGAATCCAGT
This sequence comes from Balaenoptera physalus, assembly GCF_965194825.1. Classification (NCBI taxonomy): domain Eukaryota; kingdom Metazoa; phylum Chordata; class Mammalia; order Artiodactyla; family Balaenopteridae; genus Balaenoptera; species Balaenoptera physalus. The sequence goes on from NC_138886.1 coordinate 10,086,530, forward strand.
TTTAGAAGAATTAGCTGAAACTTCTTTACTAATTTTAACAGTTGGGTGGGTATGTTTTTAACATAATGAAGAGTAGCCTGTCAGGTCCCTTGATTTAACCAGTAAAATACACTAACCTGTTGTTTAGTGAGTAAAGGTCTTAGTTTGTCAAGTTCTCCTTTTATCAAGTTCGTCCTCACAATCAGTGATGACCTTCTGAGCTTCTTAGTATTTTGATGTTGTTTAAAATGTTATTACACACCAACCTTTACCAGCCTCCTTAAGCATGATGTTGGGTATGACAGAGGCGCTTGAGAAATGGAGGTAGATCTAAATTCAGCTGTAATACTGATGCAGAAATAGAGGTATCTCTGGGTCTACAAAAGAGAGAAGGCTTCGAAGTAGGATTTTCTAAGCAGAATATTGTTCTGTATGGCTCTATTTCAATATTTGTTGTTATTATAAAATGGAGGAGTTTTTCTTTATCATCTGCTGAAAGATTGAACCAGGAGCATATCAACTTTTTCTCACCCCTGTCCATTCTTGCCTTGTGATGCGAAAGACAAATTTTTATTAGTCTGAAGATCCTTTTTGAAAAGTTCTTATAATATTGTTAATAAGACTTATGACATTCATTCCTACTTTTCCTGTATAAAATTTCACCTAGAATTTGAAAGATAAATGTTAGCTTTGTCAAGTGAACTCCCTCTTAATATCTCTGTTTGGAGTTACAGACCACATTATTGATAGCTAATTTACTGTGTTTTCACTAGACCCCTAGAATGTCACCAAGGAGATAGTCTCATCTAGGACTTCTCAAACACTGTTCCCTAAAGTACTGCTAGGAGCAGAGAGGGGAGTGAACATCTGCCACAGGGTGTGTGAGGTTCTGATCTCAGGGACGGCTAATGATGACAGCATTGGATGCTCAAGTTTTATCTTAAAAATTCATGTAAGGTATAAATATTGATCTATAATGTATTTGTAGCTGTGTGTACACTCACTCATGCTCTCATGGGTCAGACCTATGCTGGGTGCAGGGAGACTGTGGTGAAGCAGATCTACAGGACCCTTGCTGAAGAGGAGCTTACATTCTAAAGTGAGAGTAAACATGAGGGGCTGAGAGAGAGAAGATGAGATGCAGGGGAGCTCACTGCTTTCTATGGGTGGTCAGGGAACACCTCCCAGAGAAACTGACATTGAAATTGTGACCTTCACATTTAAGCTGTGAAGAGTTGGAGAGGGGCAGTGTCTTTCAAAGCCTTGGCTGTTAAAGGCTTACTATTTTAATATAAAAAGAACATTTCAGATTACTTTGAAGTTAATTTACTTAACTTTCTCCCCCCATCACCCAAAAAAAAAAAAATGTAGTAAAAATGACCCTTGAATTCTTCCCTGTGCTAACTCCACACATCTTCTTATCTATTAGCAAGTCCTCTCATTTTTACCTCCAGAATATGTCCTGAATTCAGTCTTTTCCATCTCCATTGGATGAATCCAGATCACCAAGACCTCACCTGGACTGTTGAAATACACCCTGGCTGCTTTTCCTGCCTCTGCTCTTGGCCCCTCCAGTCTCTTGCCTACAAAGCAGCAAAGAGGTTTTTTAAAATATAAATCAAATTATATCTGGTCCAAACCCTTCAATGACTTCCTGTTGCATTCAGAATAAAATCTAAACTTCTAACCACTGTGAAATACACCGAGGCCCAAAGAGGGAATAGGACATACAGAGAATATGAACACAAAGAAAAGAATTGAAGTACAGAGTTGATGGCTGCAGTATGACAGGAATACAGACCAGGCCCAGAGCCCAGGAAGCCAGGGTGGGGATTCGGAGCCTATACCCAAAAGAGACCTGCTAGAATGAACCGGCAGCACCAGGGTCTCTGACTCACTCCCTGCAACCTCACACGAGAGGCCTTACTTTCATGCCAAATAGACCTAGACAGTTATATACAAATTATTATTTATTAACAATGTTTTAAGGGGATTTATGTGTCAGGGAGAAATTGGTCTTTCCCCAAGATCTATTCCAGTGGGGTAAGAACTGATTTATTGAGTGCCTTTGTGTACTTACAGATAGCATCTCATTTAATCTGCATAACACCCCTAGAAAGGAGATTTTATTGTGCCTATTTTATAGATGAGACTTTAGAAATGTTAAAAAGTAGGGGCAAATGTGCATCTTAGAATTAAGGAACTATGGTAACTATACATGTGATCATATACTTTCTTTCCTCTCTCAGCCTCCCTTTCCTCAGCTCTAGGAGAAGTTAAAGTTACCCAGATTTCCCCAGTAAGTAAATGACATAGTCTTAAATTGGAGCCCAGGCTTTTTTGACCTCAAAGCCATACTCTTTTTATTGTACCGTGTTGCTTATTAGAACCCTAATGGGAGAACAAATTTAAAATTCTGTAAACAGAAATGTTCATTGATTCTAAGATCTAAATGCATCAGGGAAGTGCAGCATTTAAAGGAACCCTGTGGTGAATCTGGATATAAAGCCAGGAATTCTTTTTGTAATTGCACAGTTTGTCTGTATTGGTGTCAGTTTTAATGTTTTATGTCTAGCTTTCTTAAAGCAACATACACCTGTCCTGAGCTGCCCTATGGAAAAGAGAAGCCCATATGTTTTAGATGGAGTAGCAGTTTTAACACTCTTCTAACCTGAAATACTCTCCAAAGGCTAAAGTTAGCTAAAGAATCTTCTGGCTGTAAAACTGAACAGAGTCCTGCTTCTTGTGTAATTGTAAAGACAGAAAATCCAGTAACCTTTCTTCTGTGAAAGTAGTTTGCCAGCCAGAGACACAGACATATGCTTTCCTTATACTGTATCCTCTTTTAAAAAATGAGGAAGGAAAGGTAAATAGGACTGTTTAAATGTTTTTTGTCAAAAAGGCTGGAATTTCTGCAGAAAACTGCTCCTCCTCATGAAAGAATAAATAGTCATGCAGATGCCGCTCACACGTGGGGGTTGGATAAGAAATAAAGACCTGATACTTGGTATCCAGTGACCCAGTAGGACAATGATACAGTAAATGAGGACCGCTAAGATGTTCACAGGTCAGAAGTGACCCAGGCCGGAATCTCCCAGTTACATATTCCTCCTGCCTCCTCGCTCCACCTCTTTATCTTGTTGTGTCACCTCACCTGAGCCTCCCCCTGGCTGGAGTGATCTGAGGTTCCTGATGGATCTTCGTGAGTATAGAGCAGAGCATGTTAGAGATGGCATTGCAGTCAACTATTTTATCCAGAAAGCTTGGGAGTTGAGAGAATTTATTTCAAGCAAAAATCTTTTGGAACTACTTCAGAGACCCAGTTATTTTAAAAGGGTATTATGAGCTCCTGCAACTGCCACATCAGAAAACCTTGAAATGTGTCATTCGCCAGAACTACATTTGACCAGCATTTACTCTTCCTGCTAGTTGCTAATCTTTCAGAAGTTCCTTTTCCATCACAAAATCTATTCATTCACTCCATCTCGGGCAGTCACCGGCATGGATTACATTAAAGAAAAAAAATGAAAGGAAGAGAAAAGACATAGACTCCCAAGAGGCTCTGTGCCGGTACAGGGGGCACACACATTTCGGAGTCAGAGGACCTTTCCTGGGGTCCACTAGGGACTAATTCTAGAACACCACTAATTTAATAATAGCTCTTCAGGAAAAAAGAAAGAAAGAAAGAATATTAAATGTACATATTGATTGTAAACTGTATCCTGCTTTTAGAAATATTTTAAAATGTATTTTAGAATAAGAAAACTGAATGTGTAGTCGTGTACTTACCTCTCTGAGCCTTACTTTCCTGAGCTGTAACGTGGGAGAGGTTGAGAAGATGAATCAAGGGCACCATACAGAAAGCTGTGTGTGCTCGAAAGCTCTGGGTTCTGAGATACCCTGTTTCTTAGTTCAGCAGTCATCATCCAATGCTGCCTGCTCCGTGCCAGCCACCGTACTAGAAATCAGGTGGAAAACCTGATGAGAAAACAGACTCAGAGGCACTAAAATATGGTACATGAGCTACTAAAGCAACACAGATAAGAGACTACTTAAAACTACTGGGTGAGGCAGCGGGCTGAGAAAAGATGCTCTGGAGTAAGTAATTTCTTTGACAGCTTTTTTGAAGATTAATTAGAACTTTGCCAGATGGGTAAGTGAGAAAAACATTCCAGGCAGAGGTGTTTTGAGGTATAGCCACAAAACATAGATGTTCCAAATTACTAGAGCAGGGATGGGGCAGAGGATAAGCTGCAGAAGCTAGGCAGGGACAGAACTGATCAGGCCAGGCCTGATAGTATACTCAGAAATAGAACTACACTGATTTATTGGGGGGCAGTTATGCAGCAGGCACTACGTAGGCACTAGGGATTTTGTAGAAGCCAAGAAATGGTCCTTACCCTTGAGTCGCTTACTGTTTAGCTGGGGAGACAAACAAACAACCATTCACAGTACCATGCAAGTGCTGAGTGGAAACAAATATAGGGCCTGGGTGCACATTGTAGGAGGAAAGCCCTAGTCCAGTTTTAGGGAGTCAGGGAGGACTATCCTAAGCAAATGCTCCAGCTGAGACCCAAAGGTGAGTAAAAACTGGCCAGGTGAAGAGGGACGAGAAAGAGCATTTAGGCGGAAGGAACAAAGTGAGAGAGCTTAGCGCCTTCCGGAAACCGCAAGTGGCTCAGTCTAATAAAGCAGTAGAGTAGGAGGAGACGGGAGGGTGGGGAATGATGAGGCTCGAGTGGTCCTTTGGGACCAGATCATGTTTGTTAACTATGCTGAATTTGAACTTTGCTCTGATGGAGGAGGGGAACCACTGCAAGGAGAGCAATATAGTTAGAATTTCTTTTAGGAAACGTGCCATGTTATAAAAATGGATTAGAGGACGCAGAACAGGAGGCAGAGACACCAGTGAGGAGGCTCTTGAGGACTCTGTCCGACGGGTGGTGAGCGTGGAGGCAGTGGTGGTGCTCAGCTCAGGAAGCAGAGGGGTGGACACCAGGGTAAAGTCTGATTTCTTTTATTTGAGCTGAATGCACAGTTTGGGGGAGAATTGAAAAAGCTTGGAGCTGCCACCAGGTCTCCTGGGGTTAATATTAAAACAAGGTGGTGAAAAACAACAACAACAAGGTGGTGGCAAAAGATAGGCTCTTGAAGAGTTGTGTTTTTTCCTTCTTTCTTTCTTTTTTAATAAAATTAAATAGTGATTGAAAACAAAAATTTTGGAGATGTGTGAAATGAAAAATGAAGGTTTCTTCTTCAATGTGAACGCTTTGGTGTTTTTTAATTCACTTCACATTCAGGTGTACATATAGGCTATAAGTTTCATGTGGGCAGGACCCTGTTTTATGTTTTTTGGGTTTTTTAAAATCACTCAATACCCAACATCTAGCAGAATGCCTGTCAAATAGAGGACACCCAAAAAGCGTTTGTTAAATGAACTCATGAAAAATGTATCCATGTCATTTAAAAATGACACCATACAATATGTATGATTTTGCATTTGTTTTTTTTAACTCAATACTATGTCATAAGCATTCTTCTATATTAGAGTGACCACTGCATTTTTATCTTTTTGGTTAAATTTATTTAACTTCGCTCTCTATTGATGGACTTTTAGGTTATTTCCAAATTTTCAGTATTAAAAAAACATTCAGTGAATAATCTTGTGGCAGTATTCGTTGCACATTTGTGCTAGGTTTTAAATATGGGATTGTTTGTCAAAGGTCTGCTTTTTTAAAATGTTGAGAAAAACAAATTGCCTCTCAAAGTTTATACCCATCTTTTGACAGTCCAAGAGTATGTGAGAGCGTCTCTTCCCTCCCCCCACTTCCAACACTGAATGTTATCAATCTTTAACTTTTGCCAAGCTGTTGGTTAGCAGTTAATATGTAGTCTTAGTTTCCATTTCTAGGTTTCCAGCATAATTAAGCATTTTAAATGTTTTTATTAGCCACTTAACCTTTCTAAAAGATAGTTCTTAAGTCACTTAGTTGTTTTAGTGGGAAGAAGGATTGAGAGGAAGTCTAATTTCAGAAAACTAATTTTGAGAAGTGCCCCATAGTTTAGATACAGTTCTCCCCACCCCACCTCCCCCTTTGTAGCTCAAGTAGGTGTGTGCGCGCGCGAACACACACACGGGATGTAGAGAAAGGCACGCGTCCAGACCAGGTCGTTTTGCTTGTTGCCTCCTGGCCATTTGTTCACCAGCAAAGCTTTTTTTTTTCTGCGTTTAGAGAGAACTAGCTGGTAATTCATGAGACTGCACTTCACCTCATTTGAGACGTTACGTTGTTACCTGCTTGCTTTGTTATCAAAACTACTTTAAAAAACAGATTTTTGGTTAAATATTTTAGTCTGGTACCTATATATAGCACTTAGAAAATGCATCATACTGGAAATCAGAAATGTAGACAAAAAAGCTGTCACCCCTTAACAGGTTTATTTTGGGGAGGCACATCTAAGGACACGTCTGGCAGCATTATGAACAGCACTGGCACCAAGGGCAACTATAGGGGGTTAATGGGGACCCTGCATCATTCCTTGCCATGTGCCTGATGAGTAAACTCCTAGAAGTTTCTGGGAATGGTGGCAAGTGAGGAAAAGGCTGCAACCAACAATCAGTGTCACAAAGTGGGGATGACTAATTTGCTGAGGAGACCATTGAGACAGATGTTTAATTAGCTGAAGTCAGAGTGGATAAATCGGGAGAGGACTGCCTATGCGGACAGATGCCTTTTTCCTTCATCTCTCATTTAACTGTTGTGGGGTTTTTTTTGTCCTTACTGTTTTCTCTTTGAAGACAGCATCCTCAGAAATGCGGGGAGTGTGGAAGGGAGGGTAGAGAGAAAGTAACCTGTGGTTACATTTACTGAATAGTTATTATATTCAAGAATTTTTGTATTTAATCTTTACAGAAACCTTGTGAGATGGGCATTATCTCTTTTCTGTGGTCGAGAAAACTGAAGCTGTGTGCGTATATGTTGTATATGTGTATGTGTACATACCTGTGTGTGTTACTAATGAGTAATGTAGATGAGATATGAACCTAGATCCCTTAATTCTTGAGCCCATTTTTTTTCCCCTGTACCACAGCTTCCCCACTTAAAATGTAATGCAGATGAGAGAACTTTTTGGAGTAAAGGTAATAGTCTGTATCTTGACAGGAGCTGATGTCACAGGTATATGCATTTTCCAGAACTATCAAATGGTACTTGTAAGATGTGTGCGTATCATTGTATGTAAATTTTACCAAAATATGAAAAAAGATTCTTAAACAAATGTTGAGCACCAGTTACTGTTATGCACACTGAAGTGTTCAGGGGTGAATGTACTGACACCTGCCCCTTACTCTGAAATACATTTTTTTAAAAGAAGATGGACTGATGGGTAGATACGTGATAAAGCAAATATAGTAAATGTTAATAGTAGGATCTGGGTGGTGGTTACATGGATTTTCAGTGTACATTTCTTTCAACTTTTTTGTGGTTTAAAAATGTTCATAATAAAATAGGAAAGAACTCATTAAAATTACAAATATATAATTTAAATTCTGCTCATATTAATATAAATTTCTGAACTTACAAATATATGTCCTTATGGCATAGAAAACACTAATCTTCGTTTTTTAGGATGTTTTATCTTTCACTACTTCATGTGTTAAATATCTTTGAGATCACAGTTTCTTCCATTGACCTCTGGTTTTAAGTAGCATGTGGAGTTATGAATATAATAATTGTTACCACTTACTGAATATTCAAAATTTGCTAGGCAATCGGCCAAACACTTTTTAAAAAATTATCTCAATTAACCTTAAAACAACTATTTGAATTGGGTGTTATTTTTGTTTTATAAAGGAGAAAACTAAAGCTCAGAGAAGTTGCAGGACTTGTCCAAGGTCATAAGTAAGCTGGAAGCTGGGACTTAAACCCAAGTCTATACTCCTAACCACTGTGCTGTACTTCTTCCCATTGGCAAAGGTTACAGGGTCCACAGCTCAGTGGAGGCAAGTATGCTTTTCTCCCTAGAGAGACGAGTGCACCTACTTCAGCTGGATGTGGCAGCGTGATTCGATGGAAAGGGCACATAGACTTTGGAACCAGACCAGCCCGAGTCCCCACCCCAGCTGTACCTTTCACACAAGCTGTGAAGTTAGCAAGTGAAACCTTTCTAACTTCAGTTACCTTTTCTGTCAGTAGGGATACTACTACCTACCTTGCAAGGTGGTTTTTTTGACTAAATACATGTAAAACACTCAATCAGTACTCAGTACTCAGTGAGTATCAGCTGCCTTTATCCCTATCGCCACTACCACACTAGGCGTACTGTAAAACCTGGCTTTTTAGGATTTATTTCCTTTCCTACCCATATGACTTGGCCTTTGCCTGTACTTTTTGTTTTCCAGTGAATTAAGTCCATAGAAAGCTTATACCCTGTGATAGAACCAGTCTTTGAATTTGTTTGGATATGGATCTGCTGGAAGCACCCTTTACATTGAACAAGGAGAAAACTAGATCCAGAGAGTCAACTAATTATTTTTGACTAACAAAACCCAAACCATGTATCTAGGGGTGGGTTAATGGTCACAGGGCTTATTCGTCATATAGCTTATATCAGCAAATTTAATTTACCATGACAAAGATTCTAGAGACAAAGTGAACAAACTGTAATTGCCTGTAACAAACATGTTTACAAGTGATTTTTACAGGCGTTTGTATTTACAGTGAGTAGCTCACAGGGCCTGTTGCTTCTTTTCAGAAAACATTTAAAAGAGGAAATAGAATTAAATACCAATATGATTTTTGAGTGAATGATTACAGACAGAGAGGTTTGGGGTGCTGCCTCCGCCCCTTGATTCTCTCCACCAAGAGTCTTGATCTCCCCCAGAGGAAGTAGAAGACCCTCTTTCTTCAGGCAGGCCATTAGTGTGTTCATCCTGTTAGTAGCTGTGAGGAAAACTCTTCCTCTGCCAGGACTGAGTTTAGACATTTTCCGTGAAAAACCATCACTTAAGAACAGTTACCCCACCACAGAAGGCTTCTCCAAGACCAGCCAGGGACCTGAGACACCTACTCCTTTCTCACTGCTTTCCGAGGCCTGGCAGTGGAGCTGGTCTTTCCCCATAAGCAATTTAAAAGGCAGTGTTAAGAATTTCAGTAACTGCTTTCCATAATGAGCTTTTCCTTTGTGAGTACGTCACAAATACCGGGCTTTCTGCAACAGCTCTAAATGTGTTAAGAAAAAAGAAAAATCATCTTCAGTGAGGGCATTTCTTTTTCTGCCTTACAATGACAGTAATGCCCAGAGACAAAGATGACTTAAAATCAGGAGAAGACATTGGAGTGGCAGTGGAGGCAGGGCTGGGGAGGACGTATTGGCGCCTCCTTCGCTTGTTACCTAGCTCCTGATCACGGCAGGCCAGTCGGCAAGATGCATAGACTCGACTGTGCCAGCGAACCAGTTTTTTCAAATAGAAAGCCAGTGAGATGTGATTAAAACCCAACTGCTGCAAAAGATACAAGGTGGTCTGTTGGAATTCCTCAATCTTCCCCAAAACTGTCACCACATAATCATAGAAATACCAAATCATAACCCCTGCCTTCCCCACCCTTTGTTTGTGGCACACTGCATTTAATAGAACAACGTGAATTACGATGAAGTTAAGACGAAGTGTGATTTAAGTCTGAAAAATCCCGAGGGTCCTGCAGACCTCTCGAGCACAGTGTGTTCAGCACCAGACTCATCACTCAGTAAATGTTTATGGAATCTCTGCTGTGTTGCAGGCAGTGGTGAAGAATGACCAGGCCTGTTCCTAGAGAGCTGTCACCCCAGTGGGGAGATGGCCAATAAAAAGTAAGCAAGCCAACAACATGCATTTGATAGGGAATCTTACTTCCAGCTTTTAGTCTGTCCTTTTTCTGACAAAAAGGACCCAGTTTTGTGAATTGAAGGGAGTTCGTCTCACCCCCAGCACAGGGCATTACCTCAGTCTTTCCACTTCAGCAGGTCGTTTCCATGTATCTCCTAATTGGCTAACAACACCGCTCCCTGGTGCAGGGAGAAGTGGACGGGGCAGCAAGAGCTGGGTGAATTCATGAACACTGAGCGACTCCATCCAGGACCACAGTGGAAATTAAGAGGCACAGGCCATGTCTCAGCCTTGGAAGCTAGAGAGAACGCTGTCCCTCAGCCACTCGGCCTAGCGTCAGAGGTGCCCTGGGCCTCTCCCCAGTAAGTTCCTAATACGTCGGTCTCACCAGATGTTGGTGAGTCCCTTACTAAGGCAAAGGATGAGAACCCTCCTTTCCTTTGGGAGACAGCTTAGAATAGGGGTGGCGAGCTTTCATTTGAGTAAAAGGAAAGCCCTTCGTGGAGAAAAATGGGTTCCTTTTGGTTTACCAGCCCCGGACCTGACCAGCACCATAGCTGGCCCAGAGTTGGTGGCTAACACATTTTGTAGAATGAACTAAGGAGAAGTAGCGAAAGCCGGTCTGCAGCCTACAGCTGCTTCACTCCCTCCAGCCCAGGCCCAAGGCTGCCCACTTTCTATTTGGGAATGGATTCACTGCACTTTGATTATTGGAGGTCAGACTTCTTAGAGAATCAGATCATCGAATGAAAATGTAAATATCATAAAAATGAAATGCAATGCAGATCAGTCGAAATTAGCGTTGCCTCCCAGGTTCCCTTACTAACATGGGTCTCTAATGAGTGCGTTGGGAGCCAGAGGAGTATACCCAAAACAGACATTTAAGTATTGATAATCGAGTAAGGGTGCCCTGTGGGAGGAAGCTACTGCCCACACTGTGTTACAGGAAAGAAAGGAAGGGAGGGAGGGAGGGAGGAAAGGAGGAAGAAAGACACTTTCTAAAGAGGGGTGGGAGAGGAGAGGAGAGGGAGAGCGAGCACACGTTAAATCCTGACCTTACGTAGCGGCAGTTAATGCTGTCTGATATTTATAATAACATTAGAAACAGCTGAATAGGAATGCTAATAAAGAATGTGAAAGTGAGGGCCAGAAGAAACAGCGAGAAAAGTTTAAACTAACTACCAGTAAGGAAGGACTTGGGGATGGGCAGGGAATTAACTGGTTTTTATTATAGGACTTATATTGTAACTGTAAAACTGTAGATACAGGTTACTTTGATAAGAGTAAGAATAGTTTTAAAAATTTGTAAACAGAAGACAGCTTACTTTCAAATTCTAGAGCTTAGAAAGCTTTCTCTTTCTTCCCTTTACCTACATGGACTTTCTCTATTTGGAAACTTCCTTTCTCCTAAAAGCCACAATCCATTTCATTGTATTGGATGTCAGTTTTCTATGAGAACATCGTTATTAAATATTTGCTTCCCCTTATAAACATTTCCAAACCTTTTAAGACCAAAATGTTATATGAGTATAACCGTTATATTGTGATTTTGCCGACATTTTGTCTCTGTGACCTGTATTTTCCATAGGTGAAAGCACAAGCTATTAGCTGAGTACACTGTCCCATTCTAAGGGTGACTAGTATCTCAGATATAAATGAAAACAGCTGCTTTTCCATAACATTAGAGTCCCAAACAGCTGTCACATGTACATTTTGACACTTTTTTTCTTTTCTTTTTTTAAACTGAGACAAAAATTAGTTTACTGAATCTACTAATCTGGTTAAGTGTATCATCTAACTTCTGTGGAGAAGTGGAAAAGAGGTCGTAGAAAAGCCCATTGAGCTAGAATGTAGCTGTCCCAGAAGGCTCGAACTTACTTAAAATGAAAACCCTGTAATGAGACCCTTCTTCTGTGCCAGGTCCATAAGGGCCTGGGGGGGCCGCCGCTCCCCTGCTGCCTTTGCCCGTGAGCTGGAGCCTCGGCTGACAGCCATTGTTCTCTCTCCAGCTGAAGAGATTGTGGAGTGCCACCCCGTTGTCTCCCAAAAGCCTGAAGCAGTGCTCTCTCCTCTGCAGCCCTTGGAGGATTTATTTCAGGGTAGGCTGTTGTAGAACACAGGAGCAGGCTTCCTTTGTTGGCTTAAAGCTGGCCCTGTGACTGCTAGTTGGGTGACCGTGGTCATGTCATTCTCCCATTCTGAGTTCCTTTGCTGTAGTTTGCTCTTCAATAAAATAGGTCACAACTAGATCACAGGCTGCTGGTTGGTAGTCTTAACTGAAGCTTAATACCTGGGTTCTAGAAACACCTCCCTGGTTCCACTCTTGCTCCTGTTACTCTTTCTAGCTCTTTGGTGAGTTTCTTAGCTTGTTTGAACTTCATTTTCCTTATCTATAAATGAGAATAATAATAGTATCTTCTTCATGGCATTGTTGTGAGAATTAGATCGAGATCCATGTCAAACACCAAGCACTTAGCTGTTATTATTTTATTACTCAGTTAATATTAGTCCTGTCCCCTCCCTTCAATTTCACTGTTATGAGACCCAGTCATACTCAGAATTTTGTAATATAACGCTTTCTTTTTATGCGTATGACTGCTTTGAGTCCTGGTTCAGCAGAGACTCTAGCTGCTAAAGAACCAGCTCAAATTTAGTCCACATTAGGTATGGCCCAGAATGTGTGCATCTGTCTGCCCAGCTGCTCATTTGAGCTTTTCCAGGGGTCTGAGGCCCCTTGTCAGAGAAGCAAAGCATCAGTGAGAACATGGGCATGCACATGTAGGAATGACCTAGCATTCCTCTGGAGCGCTTTGCATCTGGGTCTGGATAGGCAGAAGGGTTAAAATCTGGAGAAACTTTTGTCATAAATTTTGTCTTCAGCAGGACTTCCCAGGGAACATCTGACTTGATCAGAGAGGAATTGCTGATTGGCCTCAGAGTCAGCTGAAGGAGACAGGAGCTGCAGTGGAAGCTGCTGGATTTACTGTTATTAGCAAGGCAAATGGAAAGCCAGCAGGGCAGCCCAGCTCCAAGATAACAGATCTAACAAAAGGGAAAACTCCCAGAAAGGAAAATGGCTGGCAGCCACGACTCCTCTACCTCCTCTACTGCCATTGCATTTGCCTTTTTGTTTTGTGTGTTTTAGCACAAGGAGAAGCATATTTTAACATCTTAGGTTATAAGTCACAATTGGCTTTGAGGATGTATAATTCAGCTTCTTACCTGTTTGATGGCTTCAGAGTTGACATGGTAAAGTGTGCAAAATTGTATTAATATAGTAATAAATAGTTGCCATTTATTGAGCGCTTACTATGTGCCAGGCTAAGTGCTTTACATACATTATTATCTCATTTAATCTATAAAACAACTTCATGAGTTAGTAATTATCATTATCTCCAATTTAGAGATAAAGAAACAGTGCCTAGAGCACTTGAGTAATTTCCCAAGGTCTTTTTTCTTTAAGATTTATTTTTTTTATCAAGGTAACATTGGTTTATAACATTATATAAGTTTGTGTACAACATTATATTTCTACTTCCGTATACACTACAGCAAGCTCCCCACCAGAAATTTAGTTTCCATTCATCACCATACAGTTGACCCTCTTTACCAGCTTCACCCTCCGCACCCCCCTTCCCCTCTGGTAACTCCTATTCTGTTCTCTGTATCTATGTGTTTTTGTTTGGTTTGTTCATTTATTTTATTATTCTGTTTGTTTGTTTTTAAATTCCATGTATGAGTGAAATCGTACGGTATTTGTCTTTCTCCGTCTGACTTATTTCACTTAGCATGATACCCTCAAGGTCCATCCATGTTGTTGCAAAAGGCAAGGTTTCATCTTTTTTATGGCTGAGTAGTATTCCATTGGGTATTTCTATATCCCAAGATCTTAAAGCTTGGTGGAGCTGGGATTTGAACCCCACCATTAAGGTCCTACCAATCCAGTGGGAGGTATTGGGCAAGAGCCCACTTGGGTATTATGGAGCCAGACAGGGTACTAGCAATAAGAAAAATGCTTAACTAAGGCTTGTGTCCTGACTTGAAGCACAGCCCTAGTTGGTACAGTGATGGTTAGAAGGAAGGTGGACAGGCAGAGAGGAGCTGGGTTGGCAGGTGGAACCGATCTCTGAAGGGTCTGACTCCCCAAAACAGGGAGCAGGGCAGATGGGCAGTCCATACCCAAGGACCACAAAGACTGAGGGGGAAGTGCAGGCAGCAAGGACCAGAGAAGGAGACGACGCTCTCAGCGTCCAGGGACAGCAGTACAGAGCCGTGTCCTGAGAGGTCAAGTCACAGAGGCAACAAATGAGCAGAATTCCTGTTGTCAAAATTGCCTCTAGGAAAAAAAATTCTTAAAAATGCCTGTCAGAGGCCAACGTCCTGTGATTTTTCTCATTAAATCCAATACAGCTAGCTTTTTTCGCTAGCATTAGAACAGATGAAAACTAAAAGTACATATATATAAATACTAAAATCAAACTTGGCACAGAAAGATGCTCACACTGTAAGAGGAACTGGAAAACTGAGACACCACCATCCACCTGGTTAATTCAGTTAGTCATTCATCACACATTTACCAAGTCTCGTAGTTGCAAAGATGAATAAGACTGTTGCCTCACACTCACTCTCCTGGGCCTCATTGAGTCACGGCAAGTGGAATTCTCCAAACTATTTCAGGTGTTGTCTTGGTCATGTCTCCACTTCTTTTCCCCCTTATTTTTATCAAGCACATGTGGTTGAATTCAGATAAATTACATGTGTAATTTATGAACAAGGTAATCCAGGCAGGTGGGAGGCATCTGGGCGAGCAGGATTTTCAGAGAGGCACACTGAGAACCTAGCAGGACACCAGGCCTGGGGGCAGGGTCCTGGGCAGTACTGGGCCAGGATCAAGGGCAGTTACCTGAATGAGACAGGAAGGCCAAGGCTAGAGTAAAAGAAAGGAAGCCTTGACTTTGGTTGGCGTGGAATTGCAGAAATCCTCTTGCCCTGGAGCAGAGCCCACAGGTGAGAGGAATGTTAAGTGGTACAATTTTTTGCCCATTGTGGAGGCCAGATTAGACTTGGGGAATAACCGTAGAGGAGGGATGTGGATTTGACAGACTGGAGGAGCAGGCAGTGTGGGCACAGGGAACGCACAGCGGTGACGTGGAGGTGGGAGACCACGGAGTGTGTGCACCAAATAGTGAGGAGACCAGTTTGGCTGCATCACAGAGGACATAGAGGAACAGGAGAGTAAGATGGATAGACTGTTCGGAGAGCAGGGTGAGGAGTTGGCCGCGCGGAGCTTGTGAAAGGATCGGAAGCCCGGAAGGGGTGACCTTCAGAGTGTGACTCCAGAGAGCCCCCTCTGACAGTGGGGTGGGGAGTGGGTGGCTGGAGGCCGGGAGGCAGGGTGCGAGACGCCACTGTGCGCTGGGTGACAAGCATGCCAGGGAGGCTTGGTGACTGCGAGTGTCTGCAGAACTTGGGGGCTGACCTGATGTCAGCAACAAGGAGGAAGGCTGGATAAGAAGTACTCCAGACTTGGGAGGCCTTGTTCACTGTGCAGAATCCTCAAAGGCCAGCGTCAGTGTTACTCATCTTTGCATCTGTAGCTTCTAGCTCAGGGTGTGGCACGTGGTAGGAGTTCGGTAGATGTTTGATGAACAACGGAGTTAATTCATTGGGACGCTCGTGGTGTCATCACTGGAAACCCAGGTACAAGGAAAAGGTTTGAGAAGGGAAGGTTAACAAGTTTATAGTTGATTGTCCTATAAAATTAGAAGCAAAAAAGTGCTTGGAGTTCTTTCCCTTCCCACAGGCAGGCTCAAGCCATTCGCTGTCAGTGGTGCTTCCTTGGGGCGTTGGTGGAGGCCTGCTGTCCCGCCCAGGGCTAGAACCCCCTTCCACCAGGGCAGCTGGCACCAGCTTTGTTTACAGAATGCTGTCACTCCTGGGGCCTCCCTGCATCTGCTCAACAGCCTGTCAAGTACATACAACTATCATCCTCATTTTACAGAGGAGGAGACTGAGGTTCAGAGAGGCTATTATTTACCCAAGCCAGCCTCTGGCGTACGCAGATTTGAAGGGAAGCCTTCAGATTCCACTGTATCATAACAACGTCTGACGACTGAAAACAGTTGGCCTTAAGCTTGCTCTCCATTGACTCAGGTTGGAGGCCCTGCTTTATATAACTCAGAAAGGGCTGTGGACGAAGGAAGTCTCCTTTTTGTTCGTTCCTTTTGTTTTCGTTCTTAGGTGCTTGTGACTAAATTCACTAATTTCGCTGCTGTCAAGGCTGTGTTAAGGAAAATGGGTTTGAACTGTTGTGGTTTTTGAGTACTGGACTGGATGTCAGAAACCTTTGCCATCACGGGAAATCCTGTCACTCTGGATTTACTGTCTGTTCCCCACAGCTGAATTCCTCAGCAGTGTGATTTAGCACCTTGGCTCCCCATCAACCAGTTGTGGCATTTATTTGAATGCATTACCCCACTGGTTTCCATAAACTATTTTACAGTTGTTTAAAATAAATGACTGTTTATTTCCACAAAAACCATCTGTATTTCTTTACTGAGCAACAGATAACTGTATGTAAAATTTGGTAATGTCACAGAGACTCAAGTTAAGAGAAACAGATTGGATTGAAAAATTGGATGCTAAGGGACAGTGTTAAAGATTTCCATTCTAACAAGTGATATCTGGATTTGAAGGAAGAAAAAAATATTTCTTTTTTACAAGTAATATCTGGACTCCTTTCTCCAAAGGGAAGTGCATCCACACCAGCTAGATGGTGACAGGTTATGGACTGTTGCACTCCTCAGGGTGGCGGAGTGTCTGGCCCTTCCAGCACCCTCCCCACCTGAGCTGGTGTAAGAGAGTCTCCCTTCCAGTGGCTTCCAGCCTTTTCCAAGTTCTGAAGTTTTAGGTTGCCCAGGCTTTACCTCTTCTCATTCTGATGTTAGTGTGTTCCATTTAGGCTTCTGTGTCGTAGCTCAGATCACTCTGGTAGGAAGCATGTTAGGACAGGTTGCTGTGGCTGGAGAAGGCGGGCCTGGGTGAGGGAATGGCCTGATTGGGAGGCGGGACTGGCCCATGTCAGTGGGCGTCTTCCATTCTCCAGCCAGTGTCCAAAGATTGATCCACACTATCTCCACCCATCCCCAGGAAACCCAGTCAGATTTGGGGCACTATTGGGGGTCTCCGGACAGAGGGGACACTTGGAGTCAGACGGCGGTAGGGCTTAGGAGCAAGAGATGATCAGGAGGGTAGGCACGCAGGCTGGGCTTCAGGCTAGTCACCAAATATTCACTAACAGCCCTTGTACCGTGGCCATCCTAGGAATGCAGGGGTACGAAAATGTGCTCCCACCCTCAACTTGCATGCAGCAAGTACAAGAAACAGGCCCACGCAGGGCTCTTTTTAGTATGAGTGGCACAGAGAAGTCCCTAGGCAGTGGCACCTGAGCAGAGTTTTGACTCCTCAAGGAGAGAATGAGTGCTAGAAAACTGAAGTAGAGGGAAGATTATTCTAGACAGAGGGTTGAAATGACATAGTTTGGGAGGATATTTCTGGATTATTGTGTCATTAGGTGGGAGGTGGAGAAGAGGGAGATGAGACCAATGTGGCAGACCTCTAGAGGTTCCAGCTCCCTTCTGGAGAACTAGAAGCACCCCCGCCCCCTCCCCTCCCCTCCCCCTCCCCCTCCCCCTCTCCCGCTCCCTCTCCTGCTTGGAAAGCAGAGACAGCAACCTAGACACATGACTTATTGGATCTTTGGAACAACTCTAAGAGGTAGGTTCTGTTATTATCCCTCTTTTACAGATGTGAAAGTAAGGCACAGAAAGGTTAAGTAAATTGCCCAGGGTCACACAACCAGTAAGTGGTAGAGCTGAGAATTCAAACCCAAGCAGTCTGGCTTATAACCCTTACACCATACCTTCTCAAATGTGGTGGGGTCGGCAGAGGTTGCAGAGGACTCCCTAGACACACATACACACAAACACACACACAATATTGAGCCTAGGGCAGGAATCATATCAGACCTTCTCCCAACCCCTGGGCTGCAGGGATGGACTGCTGACACACCACCTCTTGTCTCAAAGCCTGAATGGAGGAAGGCATCGGGACTGCTGTAGAGGGAGGTTGAGGAGGCCAGACAGAGACAGTATGGGATCACTCTTTGTTTTCCACAGTACCATCCAGAATCCATGAGGAGGACGGGGCAGGCATAGCTGTCCAGACTGGGTGGGCAATCTGACCCTTGGTCTGTGGTCATTGGCTCTCTCTGTGAATGGCCTCTGGGCGCCAGCAGCCCAGCCTCAGATGCTCCAGTCATCTTCACCTTTGCTGCCCAGCTCCTTTGAGCAGCTCTGGAAACCTCTGTGGTCCACTCCGTGTCTTGACTTAGGACCACGGGAACTCCTAAACAGGCTCTCTGCCATTTTAGTCCCTGGCTCCCCAGCTGTTTAGGTGTCTCCCCAGCAGCCGCTGAGCCCACATGATCTGGGAGGAGGCTCCAGGGGCCACAGTCCCTAGTCTGATCCTGCTGAAATCATCTCTAAGATTGTTCAACCTCGTTTTTTAAAATTGGATTTTTAATGACAGTAGTAATGCTAATATATGCCCACTGTCAAAAGCCAAACAAGATAGAAGTCTATAAAGTAAAAAAAAAAGTAAAAGCCTTCACCTTTGCTACTGCTGCATCCTGCACCCAAGGTAATTCTAAGGTAACAGAATAACCGTGAGAACAGTTTGGTTCATATCCTTCCAGATTGTGTTTGTGTGTGTGTGTGTGTGTGTGTGTGTGTGTTTTCAACAAATGTACGTGCACACACAGATATAAATGCACATATATAGCTGGGGTATTACTTTATTAAAATGGAATATATACTATACATTCCATATCGTTTTAAATTTAATAATGTATCATAGAAGTCTTCCCATGTCTTATTAACTTAGCTTAATTTTTTTAACAGCTCCATAGCATCCCAGTGTACAGATACACCGTATTTATTTGATAGTTTCCTACTGGAGGGTATTTAGATCATGTGCACTTTTTAATATTGAAACAGTGCTGCAGTGAACATCTTTGAACATACATCATTGTGTGCTTGGAGTAATGTTTCTTAGGCTAGAGTCCTTCATTGGTCAAGGTTGTTCAATTTTAAATGCCACCTTGTTGAAGTCATTCTATTTAACAGAGATTATTAAGCACGTACAAAGAACCTGTTGCTGTGCTGGAGCTCCGGGAGTAGAGTTAGGTTTTTTAAAAAGCCCCTCCACCCCCATCTTCAAAGAGTGCCCTGATTGGGAGGCGGGGGGGAGAACAACGAAAAACAGACAGTAATGCTTCTAATCCAGCCTGCTCCGGGCACTGAGAGGAACGCGGCCCGAAGGAGGTTGGGATGAAAGAGCTCTTAATTCTGACAGGGAGTCAGGCAGGGCTGCAGAGAGGAGGGAGATGCCGAAAGGTGTGCCTCCCGACTCCTCCCAGGAGCCCTTCTGCAAGGCTGGATGTTCAAGAAGAAATTTGTTCTAAAGAATTATGATGCTCCTGCATTTTCTCCTGCACAAAGAAGGAAATCTCAGCTGTACGCCCTTTCCTTTCCTCCTCTTGGCACTTTCTGATGGGTGACTGGAAATGACGGCAATACATAAACTATTTTTCTTTCTATTTTATGACCTGGTAACAGCAGTAACACATTTCCAGTAAATGTTTTCCATCGCAGTAAAAAAGTTGTAACAAGACTAGAAATGGGTATAGTTAAGCCCTAAAGAAATCACACTTTCAGAACTGTGGATTGAGGCAGTAACTCTGTAGATCATTTAACTTAGAAAAAGGCCCCCTCTCCCCCCAACAAAATCAGGGCAAGCGGATGGCGTTCACCTGAAGTGCTCGGCAGATAGGTGCCCGCCATGGGGACTGAGGGGCTCTCAGTTTCAACCCCCTCATGTGACCAGCTACCCACCCTCTCTTCCTCCTAGTTTCCCACCCAACGTCTTCACTCCTTTCTGAACTGATAAATGATCTCAACCTTACAATTGTTTTTTTTAACCCAAAGATCAAGAAGATTATAGAATGCTCTTTCTGGAACACAGCATAGCGGTGTGGTTAAGAGCACAGGCAGTGGAATCCCTCACACACCTGGATTCTTCTCCTGGCCTCACTGTGGACACGTGACTTAGCCACAGTGTTTTTTTCCTCCTCTGTAAAATGGGAATTAGATTAGGGCCTACCTCATTGTTCTATGATTCGGAAAGCTAATGCATGTAAAGGACGTTGTTAAGGGCCAAGGAAGTCCTCAATGTCAGTCACTGTTGTTATTTTCTAAAAGGGCAAATTGATGATTTTGTTAAAATTTGCATAGTCGTATACAGCTGGCATTTATTGACTACTTATTATGTTCTAGGCATTGTGTTCTGCATAATCTTTGCAATTACTCCACGAAGGTTTAGATCAACTAACTTGCCCAGTGTCACAGAGCTTTTGTAAAAGAGCCAAGATTTTAACCCAGGTCTTTCTAACTCCAAAACCCACACTTTAACCACCACATGTCCACCTTCTAGGATTAGATACAGCAGGAACAGAGGTGGTTGCACTTTTTGTCTGTTTTTGTTTTGAGCAGTGAGTTTCAGTTTTATTTGGGGACCTTACTCCCTCCCCTGGGAGACAGCCTCTCAGATAGTTCTGAGGAACTGCTCTGAAGAGGTACTGGAGGAGCCAGGATATATAGGAATCTTTTGGCTGGGAAATACAAGTAGTCGTGCAGACATCTTGGTAAAAGATTACTGCTAATCACAAAACCAGATATATCAAGATGGTTACACTTTGAATAGTTCTGCCTCACACCAGGCATGTCCTCCTTTGGCTGGTAAAGATTGGAAGCTGATAATGCTGAGAGCCTGTGCTCTCAGAACTCCAGGGCCAGGCAGCAAAGAAAAGAAGCATTTCCTTTCCCTCATTGTAGGCAGAGCCTCCTGCTCCTCAGCTGATGCTTGTTTAGGCTCTGTTACTCCTGAGAGGATGAATGGCTGCCGCTTCTGTGTATCTGGTGTCCTTAAACGTGCTCTCAAAATTAGTCCTTTCCCAGCCTTTGTCTTTAATTTCTGATTGTAGCTGACACCTTCATTAATGGTCCGGTGCAAGCTTTCTGTCGACTTGAAGACTACTGTGTAAAAATGGTTTTGCTGTCCTATCAATAATGGTCATAATTTCCCCAATACTCTCATCAGCAGTGAATTGAGTCTTGCAGCAAAGAAATGGAAACCCCAGTGCAGTGGTTTTAAAGTGATTTGTCTTGCAGATGGCGTCCTATTTCAGTAAAATCAGGTCAGTGCAGCACTGCTGGGTCAGATGTAAGTCTGATACAAATTAGTTGGAGGAAATTGATCATTCCAACCTTAGGTTATTTTTAGCTTCTGTAGCTTTTTAATATCTCTTTTTCTTTGCTTACACTTGCTTTAATAAAGTTTGATCATCATTGTCTCCTCAGTTTCAACCAAGCCTTTGATAAAAGGAAAGAATGCTGTCTCCCCACCCCATAGAAGCAGCCTTCCCTTCACAGTTTTGGGGTTTGCTCCAGTTATAACATTGTTTAAACACATAAACCCACTGCTGCTGTCTTCTCTGGCCGGCCCCCTCTCTGGGGTTTGTTTATTGCACAAACTGGCCCCTTGACCAGTCTGTTCTTCATTGCTATTGAAAGTTAATGGGGGCAAAATTGCATTCCCAAACATTTGAACCTGAAGTGGCCAGGGCCGAACTTAGTTGATCTCTGGTGATCGGTTCAATTTAGTTACGATTTTTTGCCATTAGGCTGGGGCTGAATGATGGTGATTTGGTTGAGGCCAAATGTCTGAAGAAAATTGGCTCTCTGATAAGAGTGCTGTTATCAGAGGGGGCTACCTTCTCATTTACATTTAGATGAGTATTGATTATTTATTTACTCAGAGAAGTGAGATTCGTTTCCAATCTTATCTTTCTCGTCTCTGCTTGTCAGCAGAAAGAGAGATAGAGCTCCTGACATCAGGCCAAGATAACAGCACTTTGTAGTAAAGATAAAAGTTGGAATGGGCCTTTTTCTAGTCTTGACTGAAAGGATAAGTTTTAAAAATTAGAACTGATGGGTCATGCTTTCAAAACCTTTCCTGAAGGTTTTGCAGTTTAACTCGGCGGGAGAATTGGTTTATTGGAACAGCCTTGGTCTTTCTTCTTTTGTAATAGGAATGGTATTTAATTTGATTATATTTGGCTGTTTCCCTGAGAGCAAATTATATATTGGCTTAGAGGAGGATAAAGTGTGACCTTATTGTCACGTCAGCTTGTTCTTTTTTTATTATTTAAATTCCGAATTATCCAATCCAAGCCTGGGCGGGAGTATAAGCTACAGTGATTATCACTTGAATATGATTCGGTGCTTGTATTAAGATCAAACAGAAAATGATTACAGTCACCCCTAGAGGAAGAGTTATCAGCGATGGAGCTGACACTAGATGCGAACATTTTAGGGTAGCTGATGTTAGGGCTGAGCTCTGATATTGACGGCGTCAGCTTGTCGGTGATGGCTTTGGCTCAGTGAGGGACTTGGGACTCAGTCGGCCCCTGCCATAGAGCAGACAAGGCTTGGTACGGCCTGCCGAGTGGGCCTCCCTGCCACCAGTCTCCTCGAGCCCGTTGTTGGCAGTGCCGCCAGGAGAAGTGTACCAAAATATAAAGCTGTGTCACTCGCCTGCTCTGTGAGCATCTGTTGCTTATAAGAGAGAATCTAGACTTTGACCAACAGTCTGGACCAAGCATCCCAGCGCCAGCTTCCCCTTGAAACCCCACAGAGCCTATGCCCTTTCCACGCGGAGTTTCCCTTGGTCCACGTGGGCTCTTCAGTACCTCCTTGCCTTTGCACATTCTGTTCCCTCTATAGGAATGCACTACTTCCCCTGCCCTCTCCCGGCTCCCGGTCCTCCTTCAAGACTCAGTTTAGAGGTCTCCGCCTCAGAGAAGAAGTTCATTGTCCCCTTTTCTGTATTCCCACAGCGCCTTGTCCTTGCCTTGGGAAGAGCACTGACTGGGGCTCTTTGACAATTTCATCTGCTCGTGTGTGTCTTGCCACCTCCCCCAGCCTGCTTGAGGTCAGGAATCATTGATTATTCATCTCTGTGTCTGGGACCTTGTTGATGCTCCTAAAATGTTTGTTAGATGAATGTATGGATGGCATCGTAACACCACAAATCTTGTGACATCTGTGCTGCCGTGGTTTGTTCAGTGGGTTCTGACATTTACTCACCGTTTTTAGACTGTATTCGTAGGACCAGAGAGACTAAGGAACTTTAGGAATCCTGGCTGCTGAACAAGTCTCCGACTTAAATGCTGCTTGTAACTTAAAAGCAAGCTTGTTTAAATAGATCTGCACGCCCTCCTACCCCACACTCCTACCTTGGACACACGTGAGAAAGGGTACAGACATCTGCTCTGGTGCCAGCGCTCCCTGCCACTGTGTGTCTTCGCTTAACGGGGCTGTTAGCCTCTGGTGACTCTGAGGTTGGGCATTCGCCGGAGCCTCACCACGGCGGTTCCTGCGCCAGCTGCCCTCACAGTAACAGCAGCCGTCACTGAGCTCATCTAATCCTCACAGCAGCCTTCTCAAGGAAGTTGTGTTATTCTCATTTTACAGATGAGAAAATACGCAGAGATTAAGTAACTTCCCCAGAATGCGTAGTGAGAGGGTGCAGACAGAGGAGTTTTCTTCTCAAAACCCAGCTTTTCCTCTTATTTGCTCATGCTTAACTTTTTCTGGCTACAAGCAGCTCTTTCAGATTAAAGCAGCTCTTTAAGCTGGCGAATGGAAAACAGCTGACGTGAAGGTATATTCATGAAAGTGTTCAGCCTTTTCCTTTATCATTTTCCAGATAGGTGTCCTCCAACTTGTTCCCATGCTCAGCAATAATAATGAGAGTTTAATTCGTTTATATCCCACTTCAATCCGAAAAGCAGTTGGAATACACTAATGGGATAAAAAATGCATGAATTGAAAAACTACTTGAAAGAAAATGGAAATAAAGGTCCAGAGGATTAACTGACACAGAAATGCGTGTCCGATCATCACACATTTAGTGCTGAGCTTCCTCGTGGGCAAAGGAGAAAGGAAAACGGTCTCAGTTACAAGATTTATGTTAAACAGTCTAAAGGTACAGAACAAGCTAGTTGCTCCGAGGAAGTACAGCCTTTCCAGATAGGGAGGTCTGAAGGAGGTTTCTCCCATGGGCCTTTAGAAATAAGATGCAGAGTGATAGGGGCGTATGGCTTCTCTCTCTTCAGGCTTTTGCCCTTCCTTCCCGTTAGATTTCAACTCTCAGCTGGCTCTCAGCTGTTAAGGAATGGCATGCCGAATGAAACATAAAAGTGTTTCAGTCAAGGATTAAAGAAAAGAGATCGAGGAAGCTGAACTGAGCATGTATCCACCATCCAACAGATACTACAGATTTTCTTTGAAACTTATGTGTTAAGATGTTTGCCTCGGGTTTACAAAATCCCATAAAAATCCTGCCTGGGTATTATAACTTGGAACCCTCCCAAAGTGCCCAGAGCAGTATTTTGTTCCTAGACCATTCGGTGACGTGGTTTTACTGCAATAAATACATCATCGGAATGCCCAAGCAGGTTTTCTCGTCGCTGCAGAGTAACTGCTTCCCAGAATCTTCCTTTTGTGTTCTCCTCTGCTGTGAAGGAGAAGGTGTGTAGCTCCATGTGCAGCTGTGACATTTTAAAAACTCTTTCCAAAGGGAGGATGTTGCCTTGAGAACTGTGTCCTATTTGGTGTGAAAGAGCCTCTTATATTTTTATATAATCATTTCTTTGGCAAAAGTATGTTAATAGAAACTGACCTCACAGCTTGTCTCTATAAAATGGCTTTTGGCTGCTGCTTTTTCTCTCCTCCTGTGTCAGCTGCCTGAAAATTAAATTAGCATTTGCTAGAAACTATTGTCTGATACATAGTAGGTCTGGGTTGTCATAGTCTTGATTATCGTCAACAGACGTATATTAAGAACTTATGAGTGAGCCACTGCGGTATGTAATATGTAGACTGTAGGCCTGGGCAGTCCTAGGTATGAATCCTAGCTCCACCACTTCCTGTGAGACATTGAGCAAGTTATTTAGCCTCTGTTAGTCATGGTTTCTTCCTCTGTAAAATGGGATTCATACTCTTTACATCCTAAGATGACGAAGAGTAAATGAGACGATCTTTATAAAAGGCCTAACATAGTACCTGGCACATAGTAGGCCCTGTTCTGTTCTGTTATGATCTCTTATAAAAGTCTGATGATATGGCTGATGATGATGATGATGGCGGCTGACACTTAAATAACCCTATTAATGTTCTGTTTGCTTTACAACTATTAACTTATTGAATCCTCAGACAGGCCTATAAACTAGGTGCTATTATTAGCCCCATTTTATAGATGAAACAGAGAGGTTAAGTAAGTTAGCCCAAAGTCATACAGCTAAGTTTCTCAGCCAGGACTAGACTGAGGCAATTTGGCCCCAAGTGCATGCCCTTAATCATCAGGCT
The DNA here is from genome assembly GCF_965194825.1 of Balaenoptera physalus. Classification (NCBI taxonomy): domain Eukaryota; kingdom Metazoa; phylum Chordata; class Mammalia; order Artiodactyla; family Balaenopteridae; genus Balaenoptera; species Balaenoptera physalus. Next base: position 10,111,922 of record NC_138886.1, read on the forward strand.
GTATTGCTTCTAATATATACCCTGCCTCTCATTACACGGTGTGACCTAAAGTTATCAATCTGGGCTTTTTGGGGGAAAACGTGCAAAATAGTCTTTCTCTGTGAAATATCTTATCCAGTGTTTGGGCAAGAATTAGGAGAGAAATTGAGATTTGCAATAGGCAGTTTTCTGTTTGGGTCTAGATCTCGAGTCTCATCTACAGCTTAACTACCCTGCCTTCCCCAGAGTTAAGACCCATCCGTCCTTTGCTAAGTTCAGAAGTGGGTTTCCAAGTTGTTCCTTAGCTTTTATAGAAGACCATGGAGTACCGAGAGTGGACGATGATGCTCGACATGTTAGTTACTTAAAAAACTGGGCATACCTAGGAATATTCTGCAGGACGGGGAGAGAGTCTTCCTGGATGGATGGAAAGATAAGGGAATCCTGTCTTCATAAGGAACCAGGATACAGCCATAGCATGGGATATTTAGCATGTGTGGATTTCATTAAAATAAATTATTTCAGATCATTTATCATAGAAATGAATGTATAGAAACCACAAGTTAAGTAATTGAGAACCCAAATGAATCCATGGATCTACAAAAAATATATATACTTATGGTACAAACTATGGCTTTTTATAATTAGTCTGTAATTTACAGTTTGTAAAAGGAAGAAACCTTCAAAATACATAGGCTTTAGGGCCAAAGACCCTTGGGTTTCATTTCCCCCTCCTGCTTCCTACCTGTGTGATCTTAGGCTAGTTACTTCACCCTGCCAACCTTCAGGGTCCCAATCTGTCAAATGAGGATAATAATATCTGCCTTTAAGAGTTGCTGTGAGGATTCAGTAAGGTAACATATGCAGCATGCTTGCATATAGTGGTCGTGCGGTAATTGAGAGTCATCATAATATAATGAATATAATGAAGCCCAATAATACTAGGCTTCAAGGAGAAAGTCCTAAAGTTACTTTTGGGAAACAAACTATTTTAGTAGAAATATCTACATTGACATATACACACTGCCATATATAAAATAGATAATCAACAAGGATCTACTGTATAGCACAGGGAACTCTACTCAGTACTCTGTAATAACCTATATGGGAAAAGAATCTGAAAAAGAATAGACACATGTATATGTATAACTGAATCACTTTGCTGTACACCTGAAACTAACACAACATGTAAATCAACTATACTCAATATAAAATAAAATTAAAATAAGTAAATAAATAATATTATAGTCCCCCCCCCAAAAAAAAAGAAAAGAAAAGAAATATCTACAAAACCCAAGAAATAAGAAATTGAATATGGAATGGTGGCATTTGTGGCTTAGAGAGTGATGCGGGGACTTGTGTTTAGGGATAAGGGGCCCTTCCTAGTACTCCCTGCCTCCTCTGGTTTCCCTCCTCCTCGTCTCACAGATAGCTACAGAGCCCAAAAGGAAAAAGTGTACAAAGGAGACCAGCCTGAAATACACCTTGATGTGGCCAGGCCTTGGCTCCCTGAATCAGGAAAGGGGTGGCTTGCTTACCATCCAGTTGTCAGGTAGGCAAACAGCTCTAGATGCCCAAAACCCTATATATCCTGTGCCTAGAGAGGTTACAGGGTTACTTAAGATGAAAGTATTGACCTACATAAACAGATGATGTCTAGTTTTGATTAAACTATTGCAACTGAAAGACCCACTGGAGATGCCACAGGGTGTGGTAATTACAGTATCCTCAGAAAAATGGCATAGTAAGAAATTGGAGGACTTATAAGTATTATATGATGTTTTAAAAATTATAAAAGTGAAAAAAAAGAGAGAGAGAGGGTTCCCTGGCGGTCCAGTAGTTACGACGCAGGCTTTCACTGCCGTGGACCCTGGTTTGATCCCTGGTCAGGAAACTAAGATCCCACAAGCCGCGGCATGGCTAAAGGGAAAAAAAAATTATAAAAGTAGCCTTTATTTAAGTAATTATAGGAAATTTGAAAAATACAGGAAAACACTAAGGAAAAATAAAAACATTCATTATCCCACTATCCAGTGTGACTACTATTCACATTCTGGAAATAACCTTCCAGTATGTACCCCACCCCCTGCCATGACTTTACATATATTTTTCATAATTACAATCATCTTACACATATTGTGTTATAATTTGCTATTTTCATAAAGTAGCATATTATAAACGTGTTCAATAAAATCCAATACTTTTGCAACATCACTTTTAATATCTCCATGGTATTTCACAATATTTTGTTTAACCAGTTTCCCTGTTGTTAGATCTGGGTTATTCCCAAGTTTTGACTATCATAAAAAAATGAATTATTGTAGGTAAACTTTGTACCCAGATTTCACTGTAAAGTCATAGGAGTGGATATCAGTGCGTATACACTATGTTGCTGGGAGATCTAGGGGTGGGACAGTTGGAGATTAACAGGCCAGTGTTTTAGAAAGCAGCTCTCTGGGTTCAGGGGTGGCTCTCTTCTCTCTAATGGGCTGCCCACAGCTGTGAAAGGTGGGTGTTAGGGAGCGGGGGGTGGGCAGAGCTGTGGGGGGAGAGATCATAGGAATCTCTCACCAGCTTGTTTTCTTAAAGTTCAGCTGGGCATGACTTTTCGGTGATTACTTCCACCAGTGAATATGAAAGCATCCAGTGATGAGCAGCAAGCATGCTTGGTAATTGACAAATGTTGGCACCGACAGGTGATGGGTAGTGGAGAATAAGAATTATCTGTATTTCCATAACTTTATTTGCTTAATATTTTCTAAATTAAAATTGAACTATGTATAATGTTGAACTACAATACCTTCTTGACCTGAATACAGTGTATTAGAGTTTATAAGAATTGTGTAGACTTCTGAGCATGTATTTCCTTAAATAGTTGTATGTGTCTTGAGCATTGTTAATTTAGTGAAGGTTTAAAACCTGTAAGTAGTGTAAAAAGGACTGATTATGTAAATAATCAACAAGTTGAGGACAGCTGAGGAACACATCTAAAAATACCTGTTCCACCTGGGAGCCCTGGAAGGCCTCTGATGCTTCCTCAGATCTCTCCCACCTCTGCTGTCTGACCAAACACACCTTTCATAGTCAAAATAATACGACAGTTTCTTACACCTCTAATCTTTCAGTAACCATTAACAACAGGAGCAGTCTTTTGAATACGATCATTGGACCCGTTAGGTGTTATCTGAGAAGAACAAGATTGTCATTTGGCTTTACAAAGAAATACATGAATAAATGTATAAAATGCCCCAGTGTTTTAAGATCTGCCAGAATCCCTTTGTGATGCAGGGTAACTGATATTCCTGGTTTTCAGTATTATTGAAGCTCTGCCTCTTGTGTTTTCATAAATATTTCAACAAAAACACGAATCAGCAGCCACTTGTCCTTCTGTCACCATAACCCCAAAACCTGGAATTTATTTTTTAACCCCATCTACGTTTAAAATTTTTTTTTTACATTTTTGGACTGTCATTATATTCGAGTTCTAAACATACCTTATTCTTGCTTATAATTAATTATTCATTATCATATAATAATTATTAATAAATAATTTTGTAGGACTGCCTCCTATGAGGCAGGTACATTACTACGTAAGCATTTTTCCTGTAGCATCTCTAATCTTCACAATAATCCTTCAGGGTGTAAGTATTCCCACATTACATATTAGGAAACAGAGATTCAGAGAGGGTAGGGTACCTGCTCATAACTGGGAAACCATCGTAGCCACATTGTGATTCCAAGTCAGTCTGACTCAAAAGGTTTCTATCTCTCATCCTGTTTTGGGGAGAACTGAGCAAAAATAGACCTGATAATAGAACAGACAAATGTGTGAAGCCGTGTGGAAAAAAAAATCAAACTCTTCCCTCTTGGATCGCGAGACCCCAAACAGACTTCAGTGTTTTCCTAATGCTTTATCAGCTTTTCACTGGGGTGTGGTGTTTTTCCAATGTTAAATTCACTGTTTCAGACTGCCTCCCCTCCTCCTGCCCCTTTGATCTTCCAGGCCCTCAGTACCGCCTGGAGAAGCAGAGCGAGCCCAATGTCGCTGTGGACCTGGAGAGCACTTTGGAAAGCCAGAGCGCCTGGGAGTTCTGTCTGGTCCGCGAGAACAGTACGTTGGCCTCCTCGCTCCGTGCCTGCTTTGTCCGTTGCAACATGCTTAAAAGTCCTGTGTTTGGGAATACTCACTGGTCTGGCCTCCCTAGGCTGATTTGAGGTGACTTTGTTTTCCAAGGCAGACCTCAGCCTTCATGCCAGAATTGTATCCCAGAGTGAAATGATTGATTTCATGCTTTTTGGGAAACAGTCTGCATCCTGTTCAGCCCTCTGTGATTAATATTTATCCATTAAACTGTATCATCCTAAGTTAGGAACAGTCCTGGAAACAGTTTAGAATTATGAGGCCTTTTCTGTGGCAAAGGCTATATTGTATATAAAGCAACTGGCCCTGTCAGTATCACCGTTCAGTCATCAGGTTTTAGAAAATTCTGGCCATTTTCATACTCTGGGCTGGAGGCAATGTAGTGGTTCCTAGTGCTATGTAGAAAGCTTCTTTAAAAGTTCAGTTAATTTCATTCACTCTGTAGAGTTTCAGACTTATGAATTTTAGCCATTCCTCCCCTGTACACTCCCATTGACTTAAGGGGCGAGTGACATGTGAAAACTGTGATCACTACAGCCAACTCTCCATCATTTCTGCTTCCGGGCTTTTACGCAGGCAGTTTCTTCTGTGTGGAACACTTTCCCCTACTCTGGTTAATAACTTTTTTATCCTTCTTCTCAGTTTAAATGTCACCTCGATAGAGGCCACCTGTGATCTCCCTGTCCCCTCATTGCCTAAACCTGACCCGTTCCTCATTTGGGTCCCCTGTTATATTCCATCATAGAGCATACTACTTTTTTTTCATTGCATGTATTTCTGTTTATAATTATTTATTTTTCCCAATGATTGTTTGATGTCTATCTCTCGCACTAGATTGTCAAGTCTTTGAGGTTGGCAGGTTGGCATTCATTAATTCAGCAAATATTCACTCATCACCCACTACGGGCCTTGTCCTACGTATAGGAACTCTGTAGTGGATTCTGTTTCAAAATGTTTCATGTTGACTCCATGTTATATGAATAAGATAAAATGTTATTTTTTAGGATCTTGGTATATATTTTGGATATATAACACACATGCAAAAAAATTTCAGATAACAAAGCATCTAAAGTGAAATCTTTTAGCCTCTCTTCTCTCCCCTAATTCCTCTCCCGGAGACAACAGTTGTTCCCAGTGATTCTGGTGTCTTTCCGGGGATCATCTAAGCATATGCAAGGATATTCTGTATATGTACATGAATATACCCACACAAAGACATATATATAAACACACGTATTTCCCTCTTATTTTTTTTTTAATTAATTAATTTATTTTATTTATTTATTTTTGGCTGCGTTGGGTCTTCTTGCTGCGTGCGTGCTTTCTGTAGTTGCGGCGAGCGGGGGCTACTCTTCGTTGCAGTGCGTGGGCTTCTCATTGCGTTGGCTTCTCTTGTTGCAGAGCATGGGCTGTAGGCACGCAGGCTTCCATAGTTGTGGCTCGCGGGCTCTAGAGTGCAGGCTCAGTAGTTGTGGCGCACGGGCTTCATTGCTCCATGGCTTGTGGGAACTTCCCGGACTAGGGCTTGAACCCTTGTCCCCTGCATCGGCAGGCGGATTCTTAACCACTGCGCCACCAGGGAAGCCCTTCCCTACTTTTAAAAACAAAATGGTAGCAAACTGTCATCAGTGTTCTACATTTTTCTTTTATCATTGTAACAGTATGTCACATAGAGAGTACTCCATATTCTACATCAATCCATATGTTATTCCGTATATAGATTTACCTCTTTCTTTTTTTAACTGCTGCATAGTATTTCACAATATACTGTGATTCCAAATTAGATGTGTTTTGGGTTTGTTTGGGTTTCTTTTTTTTTTTTTTTTCTTTTACGATAAGGTTCTTATACTAGGAAAGAGAAGCTATGAGGATTGGTGGATAAAGATTTGAAATCTGAGCTCTTGTTGTCACTCCACTTCTAAGTACGAGCATAGTCTTAAGTTGTATGACCTCTGTCAGCCTCAGCATCCCCATCTTAAAGGATTTGCAAGATACTTTCAGTGCTTGCCTTTGAGTCAAAATCACTTTGTTAGTGAAAGAAGACCGTACCAGCATTTACAAAGTGTGCCAGGCAGTCCATGGGTTGGAATCAATAGACTATTGTAACTAGTCTTTGTAAAGTGGAAGTAAATTATAAAAACAATTTATTCTTTTTATAGAAAAGATTTTTAAAATTTTTTAAATAGAAATTTCAATCAAGAACCCATATTGTTCCCCAGTAGCTACTTACTAAGAATAAGAAGTTAGATTGAGACAAAGAAAAATATTTCAAAAACAGAATTTTTTTCACTTCTGTTGCTGTATTTGATCAGCACAGGCTTGCTATCCTTAAAGCCATTTTAGAAGTGAACTAAATTATGAGCATCTATTATGCAGTGTTTAAGAGAATATGCAATCAAGCCAGACCGCCTCAGTTCACATTTTGGCCCTGCCACTTACTGGCTGTGTGACCTTGGACAATTTACTTAACCTCTCTTAGGTAGTTAATTTGCCTTCGTAAGGCTGATAGGAGGATTCATAAGGCTCTTAGAAGAGTGCCTGGCACATAATAAACACTCAATAAATATTAACTGTAATTAATAAATAACAAAAGAGCAGCATTCTGTAGCTCACAGAGCAGCTGAGGCATGGATGTGGAGGTCTGGAGTCATAGAACTGTCAGGGCCCTCAAGGAGGTGTGTGGTGGGGAAGGGAGTGATGCAGAATGGAGGGGAAAGGAGAGTGGGGGCCAGAGCAGATGTATAAGTCTGTGGCACAGGACCAGAGAACTTAGAGGCAGGGTACTTTCCAGCAAATGTGCTTTGGTGTCCCAGAAGAGGTGTACCTATAAGTAAAAGCATTTGATCGAGAAGACTGCCATAAGAGTAGATATAAACCCTTCTGTTTTTTTTCCACAGGGGGACAGGGCATGGCTTTTTATACCAGCCGCATCAAAGGATGTTTTTTTAATTATTCAGGCCTTCTATTGTAAGGGATCACGCCAGACATTTTGCTCTCTCGTGTAATTTTCACAGGCACCTTACAAGATACTATTCTAATTGTGGAGAGCGGTCGTGATTTGCCCAAAGTTAGCTAGTCAGTAAGTGATAGGACCAGAATTCTAAGTCAGCTATCTGACCCTGAAGCCCACCCTGAGATTGTTGATAAAACAACCTAAATTTTCAGTCCTAAGAAGGGCGATGACAGTTGTCTTTGTACACTATGAGAGAGAAGCTTGTGAATGAAGCTAATATGATAAGAGTTTCTGCCTAGGGACTGAGAGGTAGCATTTGTGCTTGGATCTTGGCCTAAATAAGAAAACGACAAGCCAAAGTCCTTGGGCTTTCCAGTTTGGACTCTAGTCTGATAATCTCCTACATCCTTCAGCCAGCTGTCTGCTAGAAGCTGGAATCAGACCAGAAGGAAGCCTGAGTACATTATGGAGAGGATGTAACATTAGAAGACTTCCATTCTTGTCCAAGTGTCTATATAAATCCTGGCACCAAATTGAACCTCAATTTCGTTTTCTGCCAAACGTTGCCAGTGACCTTTTCCTTTACCCACTGATCATATGTGGGTAGCCCATCCAGAGCCTTAGAAGAAAGATGCAGCGTGAACCAACCTATCGTTTCCATAATTTTCAGAGAGAAACTTGGGAATTTCCCATCATCAGAGCTAAAATAGACCTGAAAATGAACCGGCTTTATGGAATGCCACAAAGTGTCAGACGCTGTGTCTTCCCTGTTTTATCAGTCACAAGTGTGCCCACATAGTAGTTCAGCATAGTGTTTAAAGCACAGTCTTTAGATGAGGCAGACCTTGGGTGGACACTGCAGCTCTGACATCGGACAAATCATGTCACCTCTCTGAGCCTTAGTTTCCTGTGTAAATGGAAGTGGTTGAATCTATTTCACAAGGTTGTTGTGAGGATTAAATGAGATAGAGGTGCTGTTGTTAATTAGGCTAGAGTGGCCATCATCTTTATTTTATAGAAGAAGAAACTGAGCCTTTAAGGCGGTGATTTGCTCATCATCCCATGAATAATAATTAGGGGGCCTAGAAGAATGTGTCTTCTGTCCATTAAGTCTAGTGAAAGAGCTGAATCTAATTATTTTGTTTCCTAAATAGAAGTTGCTATAGAAAGGGGATTCAGTTCTTTAAACATCAGTTTAATCTCCTTTGATCTCCTTTCCTTTTCAAGGAGACCTTCCATTATTTCAGTACCTTCATGAAGTTTCCTTAATTTAAGGCTGTACTAAGGAAGAGCTTCAACTCGAGGTGGGCAGTCACCCAGACGGCTGGACTGTGGCAGGGGAGCGTATCTCTGGGTCTCAGTTTGTGGCCTCTTTCACCTCCTTTAGTTTCTCCTTGAAGACCCAGGAGAAGAGGCCACTCCTCCTAGAAGCCTCCCCAGACCACCTGGCCGCCATTCCCTGGGCTCTGGTAGAGTCCCTCTCCTTACCCCTCTCTGATCACTGATTCCGCTGAATGGATTCGCCCACCCCCACACTGGACTGTGACCCCCACCCCCATCCACCAAGGGCAGGGACTGGGTCTGAGCTCCCCCTACATCCCAGTGCCTGTGGCCAGGTGTGGTTCATTCCCTGGGAGGGAGAGAGCCTCCTGAGTCCCTGGCATCACCAGGCTGCTCACGAGGGCACCGAGGGGCAAGTGTGTGATACCGTTTAAAAGGAACTTGGGCTTTGAGTGAGCATCTTCAGGTATAAGGGTTTCTTCGTGGTGGTACTTGGGATTCCCCCCTCCCCCCACCCCACCCCCCTCCCACTTACTAAATAAAAAAGCAACTGTAGACAGTGAATGACTGCTTCTCCTGGTGTGTTTCCATCTCCTCTTCGTGGTGCTTATTCTTAGTGGGCCAATCCCTCCTCCCGCGTGTGCTCTTTTTGCCAACCCTGGAGACTCCCTAGTGGTTCTATTTGGCTTCTGGAGGGTTTGCCTTCTTCAGTTACAAATTACTAATCTCTCCAATTTCTGTCATGTGACTTAAGTACCAGGGCTTTAAGCCTCTTTTATTGTACCACAACAGCAGTCTTCAAAAGCAAAAAAAATGTGATCCTGCAAATAAACTCTGTTTACAAATGGAAATGACTTGTGGTGTTCATGGTACATATTTTAGGTTGAATTACTGCTGAAAGCCAGTTACGTGTCTGGCTCTGGTGGGGGGAAACGTGTTCACTGTAAGGAATTTTCTGTATGGGTGAGAGTTTTTTCAAGTAGATATTGGATAATAGCTCCCTGCTTGCTGCACGCTAACAGAATTTAAATGGAACAGAAACATTATCCCCGATGCCAGAATACCTATGTGTCTCTGCCTCTTGCTGTCTGTTTGATGTGGGCTGGTTGGCAGTGTGTTGTAGGGGAAAGGCAGGATGTTTGAAGCCACAGCGTGACCTTAGGCAAGTCCTTCTCTGAGCTTCATTTCCCCATCTGTAGGGCTACCCTGTAGGAAGGAATCCCTACCCTGTACGGCTGTTATGAGGATTAAGTTGAGATTGTGTGCCTTAAATGCACGCGGTAAAGTGCAATGCCCCATGCAAGAGCTGGCCATTCCCAGGCTTTGTGTGCCCAAGACACAAAGCGAGTGCCTGTGCGCAGACACCACAGCTAGTCTGCGCTTGTGTGTGTTGGCCTTTTCCCTCTAGACACTTAGATTTCCCGCAGGTCCCTTTGGGCAACAGCCTGCACCAAGGGTAGGTGATACCTAGGGCAAAAAACAGTGCTGATCTGAACTGGAAGCAAATTTGTGCCCTGTCCACACGTACTTCTTCAGTAGTGAGTGCGTTGTGCTATGTGGGCTGAGAAATTCCACATGAATTGCATTTTTCACTCTCCCCCTTTCTTGAAAGTTCCCCCCTTTTCATTTTATCATTAGATAGTAATTAGTATTCAAGGGAAATTGGTCTTAATATATTAAAATTGGTTAAGTGCATTTAGACCTGTACCACAGCCAATGCCTGATTGGAAAATGTAATTGGGGACTCTGTGTATGTAATTAATTGAATTACAATTAAGAACTTTCATTAAGCGATACACTGGTACATTAGAGCAGTAAGGAAACATGTTTGACGAGCCACAAACCCTGTCTGGGCTCTAAGTGGGGGCACAGGGATTTGCATCCCTCTGGTAGGCTCCTGGCCCTAGAATCCGCCCTGTAGCCCCTGACTAATGGTTTGGTAATGCATCGGGTGACATTTCTGCAGTGACTCCCCTGATGGGAAGCAGGGTTCTTCCAGCATGTGTGCCCTCATTCTCTGACTCTGGAGTCAGAGAGAGAGGTGCCTCGGTGTTGATAAAATGTTGCAGTTCTTAGATATTTTGTCATGTAAATTGTCCAAAATGCCCAGGCTCTTAAGAAGACTCCATTACTTTCCCTGTGTTTTGAACAGGGGCAAAGACACAATGGAGGAAAAGGAAGTGATGGGAATTCTGACATCAACCTAACTTCCAGGCAAACCTGTAATGAGCCAGTCGTTCAGACCCTTGAATGGTCATGCTTCATCCTGTACAGGCTTCACCCTAGACACATATTTGTTCATTCATCCCCCAAATATTGACGGCCCCTCCTCTGGGCCAGTCGCTGTGCTGGGGCAGTAGAGAGGATACACAGCCCCTGCATCATGGAGCTCACAGCTGTGATGAGCGCTGTGAAGGGTATAAAAGAGTATATAGCAGGGGCCTGGAGCTGGTGAGAATGGGAGGAGAAAGCTTCCTTGAGGAAGAATAAAAAGGAGTTGTTCCGCTCATGAGTAAGAGGAATGTTCCAGGCCAAGGGACTACTTGTCCAAAGGTCTTGAGAAAGAGCTAGGTATATTTGGGAATGAATGAATGGAGTGGAATGAAATGAGCAAGGGAGAGAGTGCTGGAAGATGAGACTGGGGGACAGGCAGGAGCTTGAATGCAGAGCCGACACCTCCCCCACCCCCACCTTCCCACCTTCCCACCTCCGTGATCCGCTCTCTTTAGAAATTCTACAAACCAGAAATCGTTTCTTTCTGATCACCTCATAAAACAAGATTATCCTGATTTATTGAGGGTCTGAAATCTCCCTGTGGAAAGGCTCTGACTCCAAGAGTTTAATCAATTAGGCACTGACAGCAAGGATCCCTACCCTGGTTGTAGCATGGCAAATTCAGTGAAGGGTGTATCCTACAGTACGACCCTGACGGCTTTGAAGAGATTACTGCAGAGGGGCAAGCAAGTGCGCGTGTGTATATTATAGTATATCACCTATGGATTATTTTTTAGAGACCAGCAAAAATGACTAGTAGCCAAAGGGAAGTGTTTAATAGAAGAGAAGTTTTGGGCTTATGAGTCTTTGGGGACTTAAACGGCCTTTGGAAAAAAAAAATGTGATGGATGTAGAAAGCTAAAGGAGAGTTTTTCCTCCCTGACTCACTCACACATCTAGCTTTGAGTCTTACAGAAGGAGTAGAGAGAGTTAGGTTTTATCCCTGATTGTTTGTTCTGGCAAAGGCAGGTGTGATTGTGTTCTCCTTAGATACTGCTATGGCCCATGGATTTGTACATTCCCAGCCCATCCAAGGAGCATTTTACCCAAGGGGTTATGTGGTGGTTAAGGGCACAATTTTGGAATTAGACCTGGGTTCCTTTCCTAACTCCAGCTTGTATTAGTTGTATGGCTATACTAGCAGGACAACATTCTGAGCCTTATTTTTCTCACTTGTAGAAAGAAGATAATATTATCCAACTTAAAAGAGCAGTGAGAAATTTAAATGAGATAATATATTTAAAGTGCTGAGCATAATGTCTGGCATATATAGTAAGCATTCAGTAAATGTTAATTGCTCTTAGAGTTGTTGTTGAGGCAGGATCCCTGTCTGGTAGGGCATCTGAACGGAAAACTAGGAATGGTGTGTTAGGTTCTAATAACCAAGGTAAATACAAGGGATGGTGTACAAACTCAGGTACTGTTATGGCTAACCTGTGTGGCATCAACCTCATTCAGGCCGCCAACAGCATTTATTGAACATCTACTGTGTGCTCTGTAGGATGGAATGTTCTTGCCCCCAAGGAGCCCATTGTCCAGAAGGGGAGTACAGATGCTTATCGTGTAAGAGACTTATCATGAGAGCCTTCAACAAAGGGAGACAGGGTTTCAGGAAAGGGATCAGGAAAGATTCCATTTGGACTAGACCTTGAAGTGTATTAATTTTAAAGAGTGGAAAGGACATTCTGGCCAGATGGTATAACCTGAACAAAATCCAGTTTAGCTGAAACAGGCATTGTTCTATGTGGAGTGGCAATAAGGCTGCAAGATAGAATGGGGCAGAAGGTAGTTTGTTTATTCTTCATTCAGCTGTTTGCACAGCAGTATTTTACTGTATGCCAAGTCCTGAGATGGACAGTGCCTATCTTTGAAGACTTCTCCCCCTCCACCCCACACCATTTTATTTTCCACTATTCCCCTTCACAGACTCTTTGCACCAGCCAAATGCAAACACTTGCTGCCATCCTCCTGTGTTCCTGAAGCACTGGCACAGCTCTGGCACACAGTTGGTGCTGGGTGACTGTTTGCGGACTTGGGAGGAATGGTCAACAGGGCCATCATTGCTACAGAGAGTGTACATATGAGGTAAGGACGTAGCAAAGGCCCTCGAACTTCCAGTTGAGTTCTAGACTTGGCATAGATCTTTTTGGAGATGGAAGACGGAAGTTGCTTTAACTTATAACTAGATTAGCCCTTTCAGACTTGGCGTGAGACTCATTGAACCATAAAATGAAGTCTGATGTTCCATGTAGTTTGTGTCTATGAACATAAGACATCTGCTAGAGGCGTACAGTGAGTTCATCTGAGCTTTGGTTTAATCATCAGTGCTCATTTGTCTGAAAGACAGTCACGTGTGTACCTGTATGTATCTCCCTCAGTTCCAGTGAAATCATGAAGTATATGAAAATGCTTCTTAAACAATGTTAGTTGTAATTAACCTTGATCTGATCACGTGGCAAGCAAGCCTGTCACTCTAACAATGTGTGTACAGGCTTTCTGTTTGTTTGTTTTCAGGTATGTAATATAGATACAGAGCTGTAACTGCACTTTTGTGTCCCATCATGGTTGTCCAAATGGGCATCCAGGAACAATGAAAACATGGCATAAGAACCAATAAAGGCAGCAGTTCTCAAACTTTTGAGTCTTAGGACCTCTTTACACTCTTAAAATTTATTGAGGACCTCAAAGAGCTTTTGTTTATTGAGTTATATCTATTTATTAGGAATAAAAACAGAGATTTTAAAATATTTATGAATTCATTAAAAATAATGGTAAATCCATTATATGTGAACATAAATAACATTTTTATTAAAATTTTTTAAAATAAGAATATTTTCTTTTAAAAATTTAATGATAAGAGTAGCACTCTTTTATTTTGGTTTGAGGGTTTTTTTGTTTTTTTGTTTTCCTTCCTCTGAAAAGCATTTATTTTTGTTCCACCAGGAAGATAAGTTATTGACTAATCTCCTGAACCAGTGGGCACTATTTTCTATTTTTGCAAATTTCTGTAATGTTGGCTTTATAGAAGACACCTGGATTTTCATATCTACTTCTGCAATCAGTCTGTTACAATACATTGTTTTGGTTGAAGTATATGAAGAAAATTTGGCTAACATAGATAGGTTGTTGGAAATGGGAGTATTTCAGTAGCCTTTTCAGATAATAGTGCATATTAATTTTTGTTGCTATACCAAAACTCAAGTGATAGTTTCCTAAAGGTTGGTTGCAATGTGGAATCAGAAACATATCAATGAACTTTTTTTATTTGTACACTTGTAAGATATTAGACATGAAAAGGGCAAGTCATGTCTTACTGTTACTATTATAAAAATAGTACTGAGGTTATGGACCCGCCTCCCGCCACGCCTGGGGTCCTGAGCTGCACTTTGAGAGCCACTGACTTAGAGTTTACAGTCACCCACACAGTCCCTGTCCTTACTGCTGCTTGTAGGAATGTGGTGACACAGGAGGGGAAGGAGAAGGAACATGACTCCGGAGTCCGATAGATCTGTCCCAGCTCCGCCTCTTTCCAACAGTGGAACCTTGGGCAAGGTTTTTGACCCACTCTTGACCCACAGTGTCAGAGTTAGGATTTGAATCTACATCTCTGAACTCGATGTTCCAGGTTCCTTCCAGTGTTATTAAGCCCCAGGGCCACATCCCGGCTGTCTCTCAGTACCTCCTCTTTCTTTCTTCAGTGCAGGCCTTACACCCCGCCAGCCTCCTCCTTCCCCTCCTCTCTGCTTCCCTTTGCTCCCTCTTCCCTGGCCTGGTGTTGCCATTAAGACAGGTGCCACTCCTTGTTTCCTTTTTTCCTGATTCCTTACTCCAGACAGCTAAGCTCCTTCCTCTCTTGGATTTTCTGCTTGTCCCCCAGCGCTTTCTGTATCGTGAACGTGCTGTCATCCTTCCAGAGCCTGTTGTCAGTCCATTTGAGCTCTGGTGCTCAAGTCACTTTTAGGCACCCCCCCCCCAAAATTTGATCTATCACAATACATCTTTGAGTTATTGCAGCTCAAGCGTTTTGACACAATACATTATGGTAATCCATGGCACATAGAGACATTAACACTCTCGACTTTGACAAAATACATTGTGAAGTCTTTGAAGGCACCATTACAATTTATCTTGTCATTCATGAGGAGACCCAATTCAGCATTAATGTAGATGAACACAGTGTGGCTTTTGTTTCATTTAATTGCGTGTGACCTTTTTAATTGCTAATTTAACAAAATACCAAAGGGTTATATTTCAATTAAATTAACAGTTTGGGGAGTGGTTTTTTTTAATATGTTTATTTTTAAGACATTCTGGTTCTATTTTTTACTTCGAGTAGATAAAAATGTCTTCTCTTAACAGAAGTCGTTTTGGAATGTGAAGTTGATAGTACAGTAATATTTTTAATATGCACTGTGGTGCAGTATCAAGCATCTTTCATGTGTGTTTGGGTTCACCCCTTTCCAGAAGGATACAAACAGTAAAGGTGTACATGCAAAGTCAGAACTTTCCCGGTTTAAAAAAAAAAAAAAATGCTTTTGCTATAATGCTCTGCTTCAGATGTGTGCCTTTAGATTGTCTGTTGCATGCATCATTTATTGGGCACTTCTCTCTGCCTTGTCCTGTTTTCTTGGTGTTCTGTAGTGAATTTGTAAGCTCCTGAAGGTCAGGAACCCTGCCTTATCTTCATCAATGTCCCTTCCCAGTCTAGCACACTGCAGGCATGGGGACAGTAGTTGCAGGTTGCATGGCTGACTGATCTGTACACACAGACATACCCCCTCCAAGCAGAGGCATTCCTGAGCCTACTTTGGGAAATGGCACTGGAACTCCAAAACCAGAAGTTGTTCCCATTCAGCAGATAACCTGCTTGGGGGTGAGCGGCATGTATCAGAGGTGAGTGCAGGACTGTTTCTTGCTTCTCTGCTCGCCCGGTACTGCTGCCCTTTTGACCGTAAAAGTAAACACACCCCTTGTCAACTGGGGCAAGGCTCAGAACTCACCCAAGTATCAAGGGGACTTAAATCCGCAAATGGGATATGAATTTACACTGTCAGAGAGTAGAAGGTCAATGCGAGAAGCATTAATGTGTTGAGCCAGCTCCAGCTATATAAGTCTTGAACAAAATTAATATGAGGAAATTGACAAGCTTTGCTGGTTATTCCATAGTTTTAAGACCTCTACTAAAATCCTATCATCTCATCTGCCCATTATTAACATTTCAGCAAAGTTTTCATTAATCTCGCACAGCAAATTTAGGAGTGAAAACTGGCACTTGTTTGAGCTTTTAGGACTACATTAGCTGGTGTATTAAACAAAATATGTCATTCTTCAGTACCTTCTGCAAGAAGCTAAATCAATTTCCAGCCATATTTATGCACCACTTTATCTAAAAGCATCTGAATTATCATTTACAGCTAAGATGCTTTATTAGCAGCTGGCATTGAAATTGCTCAGTAAAAAATTATGTCACGTTATAGTAATTTTTAAATTGGTTTTAATCCAACCTCATAAAATGTAAAACTCTTAAGTGTGTTTTTTTAAAAATAATTGGCATTTTAGCATAATGAGCTGTTACCTCTTTCCAAATCAAATACCTGCAATATTTAGAAAATACTAATTGGTAAAGAAAACAGAAGCTCTTAAGCTGAGTTGTATCTAATAATGGCATTTTCTCAGAAAAGATGGCTTTAAATGATTTAAAACATGAAAGGATTTTAGTATTTCTCCAAAATTCTCAATTTAAAAGGTTCTAAAGTAAAAGTAAACACACCTTGGCAGCTCTGTTTTAGGAAAAGGTATATTTGGAGAAAGTGAATAACTATTTGAAACTTTAATTTCTAGCCAGCCTCTTGGCTTGCGATGTGGACATTACTCTGGAGACAGTAGAGATCATGATCACAGCATCTCTATCCAAAATCACAAGTGTTCCAGAGAAAGGAAACAGGGTTACCCAATGACCCTTGCAGACGTCGAGTGCAACTTTGCTAGTCCTAGCAATGTGATGTTGGTTAAGTCACTAAGCCTCTCTGATCCTGGGGATACGGCACTCGGTATTCATCCAGTAAATTGTTATTCAGCTCTTGCTTTATTCTGTGCATGGTAGCACTAGCAGGGTCTGGGCTATGGTGTTTAGTAAAGCAGTCACTCTGCCTCTGCTCTTGGGGTTACAGTCTAATGGCGGAGACAGACGATTACTATCTGTGATAAATAACCTGAAGGGAAATGCAGGGTGCAGTGACAGAAGGAGCTGAGCTAGACTTAGGGTTCCTTGGAATGTCACTTGAGCTAAGCTCATCAGAGGGATGGGGAGGAGGCCTGGAGAAAAAGGCCAGGAGGGAGTGGAATGGGAAGAAGGGTGACCTAGGCGGAGAGGTCAACACGTGGGACTGTGTCACAGGCATTCGGTGACTGGCCCGTTAAGGCCGAGGCTGCAGCCTTACTGAGGGGAAAGCATCCTTGTAGGTGCTAGAATGGTCCAAGCTGGGAATAGTTGTAGTGTTTGGAAATAGAATGCACAATTCCTAATAAATTAGTTAAATGTGAAGGCATCAGAAACCAGCTTTGCCTTAAATGCCTCCCCTGTAAGCAATAACTGTGGGAAGGAAAGTGTGTAATTGGTAGGCATAGAGAATTTTCCAGTTTTATGCCCAAATCTAGAGTTTTCCATTCCTCCAACTCTGTGCCAAGGAGTTCTCTCGTGGTCTCCCTGTGGAACCGTCTCCGCGTACTCATCACAAGGCCTCGGGCACCCCGCTCTGGTTGGCCTCTTCTAGACAGATGCTCCCTCCCACCAGCAGCCACGCCTTCAGAGGACCGCATTTCAAACTCAGGCATGGGGGGTGACGAGAGTTAGTTTAGCTTTGCTTATGTGACCTTGGGCGTGTGACTTTGCCTCTCAGAGCCTCGGCTTCTTCATCTGTGTAATACAAAAATTATAGGACCTACCTACCAGGTCCTGAGACTTAAATGCATGTGTGAAGTGCTCAGCACCATGCCTGATGTGTGAGTACTCACCTGTACTAGCTATCATTATTATTATTGACTGATTTGTTTATTTAGCAAAATTTAGTGAGAGCATGCCAGTTGCCTGTACTGCTTGCAGGAAAAGATGTAGAGATGAATAAGAGACTTTACTTATCCTCACAAAGTTTCCAATTTAGGACACAGCAACCACTCAGCAATTCTAGTGCAAGCCTGAATGTGATCAACTATGACAAGAGAATAAGAATAATCATGACTGCTATTTATTAAGCGTATTACATGCTAGATTCTTTAAATACGTTTTGGTATTCTGTGGATGGCAGATGCTGGGATTCAGAGAAATAGTCACTTGGCCACTATCACACAGTAAGTTAGAGGCAGAGCCAGGAATTGAGCCCAGGTCTCCCTGGCTCCAGAGTCCAGTATAAACCAGCTGCTATGGTGTTCAAGGGAAGGTGGAATCTGAGCTAGCCTGGGTGGAGTTTTGACAGAGGGATGTTCTAGGCCAACGGAACCACATGAGCAAAGAACCAGAAGTAGAAAAACCTGAACCTATATATAGTCTGAGGAGTTTGGGAAGAACTGAGAGAAGGTATGTGTTAGAAATGACAAATAAAATGGGAAATTTTTGTTTCAGCAAGATTGTGGACGTCCTTGATTGCTTGACTGAAATGAGTGTACTTCATTCAGGAGGCCTTGGGAAGCCAGGGAAGATTTTTGAGCTCCAGTCTTCTTATTTGTCCCCAGTATCAGTATCAGAGTACTTAGTGCACACTACATGTTTGATGAGTGAATGAGTGATCAAAGCTTTAGAAAGATAAATCGGAAAGTCCTGTAGTAGCTGGATTGCTGAGGGAGCCTGGTGGCCAGAAGGCCATCGAGGAGACTCTTACAGCCATGCGAGCGCGAGCAGGCTCACGCCTGAACCGCTGGAGGCTGTGGGGGCGCAGGACAGGAAGCTGATAAACAGACAGTTTGCAAATCGTGGGAAGAACAGGGATTCTTCAAGGAGCATGGACTACTTTTATGATCAGGAAAATTAATAGAAAAAGAAGCAAGACGTGTGACCACCCATGCTTTTGTGGTTTTGACTTGCCCTTGTGGAGACAGAGCCTCTGGCGAGCAGGAGTTTTTCTGCCCTCTGTATTGCTGCTGCCCAGCCAAGGGCCTGCCATAGAACAGGCCGTGTTTGTGGAATTAATTGTTGAATGATTAATATGTTACCATTCTTTGTTTACTGGAATGGCATTATTAAGTCATCGCTCAGCCTTTTCTTTTCCAAATTAAATAGCCCATATTATTTTAATTTATCCCAAAGCATTTTAAGCAGACACCATTTGCCAAGCCTTATGTATCTTTATGTGTTAAACTGCTTTTTCCTCCCCAGGTTCAAGGGCAGACGGGGTTTTTGAGGAGGATTCGCAAATTGACATAGCTACAGTGCAGGATATGCTGAGCAGCCACCATTACAAGTCATTCAAAGTCAGCATGATTCACAGGCTCCGATTCACAACTGATGTACAGTTAGGTAAGTGTGTCAGCTTTCTATCAGTGGTCAAGGTCGAAATAGGGAAAGAAACAACATACAACTTTTATGTGACCTGAATGACTAACGGGAATTTGTTTTCAGAGAAAATGTTGAAGCAGTGAAATTTAAAGTAACTCCTTTTTCCCACCTGAGTGCTCTGTCTTGTCTTCTTTTTTATGAAGCAGAAGATTAGAAATAGAACTAACTTGAGACTCTTTGCAAACTGATTGACTTATGTGAAGTTCCATAATTTTCATTCTGTAATTCTCCTACATCCTATCCTTAGAACTGCTTTGTAACATTGCTACTTGCCTTTTCTTACTCCATGAATCCACTCCTTATTCATTCATGCCTTTATTCAGGAAGCTTTTTAATGATCTCAGAAGTTATATTTGGATCCTCACCAGATAATCTAGAACTAAAATTCAATTAATATTTGGGGTTAATTTGTTTCCATTAAGTGCTAAATTTCTGTTTTGACTGAAACCTAACAGAGGTAGAAAAAGTGTCGTAGTGGTCAGCAGAATATGAATACGCCAACATCATCGCCATCCTCATGGCCGTCATCTATAGGTATGCACGTGTATTAGTCACTGTGCTCAGTGCTTTACATGCACTACTAACCTACCTCAAAGGTAGGTATTTTTACTGTCTCCATCTGACAGAGAAGGTAAATGAGGTGCAGAGAGGTGAAGTCTCATGCCCATGCTCACACAGCAGGTAGGTAGTGGTATCAGGGGCAGAACCCTGGTCTGGCCAACTGGAGTGCATCTGCTGCGTAAAAGAGGATGATGGGAGGGCAGGGGAACGGGTACAGGTGCCAGGCTTACCCAGTCAGGGAGCTGAGCTACTCCCGGGCCCTGCTGAGACCTCTACCACACTGCCTCTTCCTGGGCTTCGTTTGCTTCATGCGTAAAGGGAGAAAGTTTGAATTCTAACTCTAAGGCTCACTAATGTTATGTTTCTCACAAATGTTTTGTAAATGTCTCATAATAAAACCTTTTCTAATGTGGGCATTAGTGTGGCTAATTTGTAATAAGTCTCAAAAAGCTCTCAAATATTCATCCCAACTTGACTGACAGGAGCTTGAAATATGCTGACAGTAGCTTACTAATTAAGAGATGAGCATCAGAATCACATCTGGTTTACATTGTGGCTCCGTCGACAACCAGCGGTATTAGGCAAGTGTCTTAATCTTTCTGAGTCTTGATTCCATTCTGTTTAAATGGGAATATCAGTGTGGCAGCCTCTTAGGATTGCTGTGGGGAATGAATCAGATACTCCACTTAGCTTAGCACAGGGCCTGGCAGTTGGTAGACTGTAAGTGAGAGCTTTTAGTGGAGAGGCAATATAGCAGAAGCTTGGAGGACAGACTGAAGAGTTAGAAGCCTGGGTTCAAACCCTGGCTCATTCATTAGCTGTACCAACACAGGCAAGTGATGCAGAGCCGCAATCTCCTCCTCTGTAAGATGAAGATAATAGTCTCTGTCTCATAGGTAGGATAATTACGGGGACGAAATGTCATTATCACACGCGCAATACTTAGAAAGGCGCATGGCACATAGCAAGTGCTCAGTAAACAACAGCTTGTAAGATGATGGTGATTCTGACAGACTAAATAGATGAATTAGCACCCAGTACCTGAATCGGAACACACACAACCTACCTTTTTTTCCCCTCCGTAAACCTCTTTCTCCCTCCTCACAAAAAAAACCTCTAAAGGGGTAAAAATTGCTTATTTAATGTTAATTCTTAAAACATAAAGTTCTTCAGCGTTGTTCTTTCTAAAGATGCTTTTTCTGGTATCTCTCATAGAAGTAAAATTAATAAGGCTGCTCAAAAACAAGCCAGATGCCCAAAAAAGGGGGAGAAAGCACATGTTGTATGATATAATGTTCAAAAGTACACAAAAATAATATGTGGAAGTAATGATAGTGGTTATCCTGGGGAGTGAAGAGGCTATAGTGAATGGATGGGGGAGCATCTGGGGCACTGGTAAGTTCTGTTTCTTGATCTGGGGGCTGATTACATGAGTATGCAGACTTTGTGGAAAAGTCAAGTTATATAAACTCTTGGGATTTATACACTATGTATATTTTCAATTAAAAGTTTGCTAAAATAAGAATGCTACTCAGACATCATTTGTGTTTGCCTGCAGTTCTTTCCCAGTAACAGAGGGTCTGCTTTTTCTGAGTGGGTCTAGTTTTACGAAGCCCAGTAAGTAGCCTGACTGCAGTCAAGATAGAGGTCCAGGGTACAAGGCGAGGATTTTCCCAGGTGAGCATAATCCCTGCTGTTCCCCAAGGTGCAAAGCAGTGCCTTGGAAAGATAACCAAGAGCGTGGCTTCTTTCCCCACATTTTTTCCAAAGGCAAAAAGCCAAACTTGAATTCATCAGATTCTGATCTGTATATTCATTCAAAGGAAAAAGTCCACAAAAGGATCTGTGCAAAGAGCCCAAGTTCTGCAGGCGAAAATGGGTTTGAATCCCAGCTTTACCACTTGCCTGCAGTGTCAGCTTAGACAAGTCCCTTCCCCTTTCAGTCTTAGTGTTTGTCATTTATGAAGTGGGAATTATAATGTTTACCTTTGAAGACTGTGTATGAAAGTGGCCGGTGGCAGCTTAGCTTAGTGCTGTTACCATTGTCATTATTATGTTTATTTTGCCATTGCTTTCTCTCCTAGTCCACCATCTTTTTTTTTTTTTTTAACATCTTTATTGGAGTATAATTGCTTTACAATGGTGTGTTAGTTTCTGCTGTATAACAAAGTGAATCAGCTATACATATACATATATCCCCATATCTCTTCCCTCTTGCGGCTCCCTCCCTCCCAGCCCCCCTATCCCACCCCTCTAGGTGGTCACAAAGCACCGAGCTGATCTCCCTGTGCTATGTGGCTGCTTCCCACTAGCTATCAGTTTTACATTTGGTAGTGTATATATGTCCATGCCACTCTCTCACTTTGTCCCAGCTTACCCTTCCCCCTTCCCCCTTCCCGTGTCCTCAAGTCCATCCTCTAGTAGGTCTGAGTCTTTATTCCCGTCCTGCCCCTAGGTTCTTCATGACCTTTTTTTTTTTTTTTTTTTAGATTCCATATATATGTGTTAGCATATGGTATTTGTTTTTCTCTTTCTGACTTACTTCACTCTGTATGACAGACTCTAGGTCCATCCACCTCACTACAAATAACTCAATTTCGTTTCTTTTTATGGCTGAGTCATATTCCATTGTATATATGTTCCACATCTTCTTTATCCATTCATCTGTCGATGGACACTTAGGTTGCTTCCATGTCCTGACTATTGTAGATAGAGCTGCAATGAACATTGTGGTACATGACTCTTTTTGAATTATGGTTTTCTCAGGGTATAAAAATATGGAACGCTTCACGAATTTGCGTGTCATCCTTGCGCAGGGGCCATGCTAATCTTCTCTGTGTCGTTCCAATTTTAGTACATGTGCTGCCAAAGCGAGCACTAGTCCACCATCTTGAAAGTGTTTAACCAGATCACTCAAATTAGGTAGTGGCTCTATTGGCAAACCCACAGTGGAGACTTGTCAGGTAGAAATAGATGATGATAGTAATGCAAGTGTCTCTGTCTAGAGCATTGGTTCTCAGAAGTGAGGTGACTGGAAGCTGGTCCCAGTCACCTCTGAATGCTTCCAGTGGCACACATAGCACCCTCTGGTGGAAAGTCACAACTGAGGAACGTCTAAAATATTAGATGTTGTCAGAACATTTGTTTCTGTTATGAATCTAAATTCAGTCTTTACTGTTATAAGCAAAAACTTCATTAATTAATCCTAAGTAATTTTGTGACAGTCGGATAAACTGTGCCCACGAGTACTATATCATGCAGTGAATAAATAAGTTCATTTCCTATTCCCATGTAGATGAGCTCAGGTATGTATTAAGACCCTTACTGCCTTCTTGGAAAGCAGATGATAACACCCTTTTCATTCTCACAACAACAACAAAAGGCTGCACACAGTAGTCCAGAAATTCTTTCTTTCTGAAACAGCATCTACTGCGAAGTTCAGGGCAGCAAATGTTCTTTATGAGCATTCAAGTGAGCAGCTGGATTCTGAGATCAGTAAATAATTTATTTTATTTCATCTGACTAGCCGGGTGCTTCAGATCTTTCCTGACACTGATGGATGGTCTCCTCTGCTCGTCCATCCTGTGTCAGTCAGAGCAGAGGTTCCACTTGCCCCCTGTGGCAAGTTCTTCTAAGTGGTGTGTGTCTGTGTGCGGCATTTACCCAGCAGCACTGCTGATTCCACAAAAAGCCACCCGTCCACTGAGTTAGCGGTACATGAGAGTGCAGAGCCGAGGCTCGGCATTCCCAAGCTCTGCGGTGCCATCGTAGCAGCCTGCCTCCTGACTGGGGAGTAGGGGCCAGTGTCCCGGTTTTACTCTCTGCTGTTTGTTTCTGGGAAAGTCAGGGGATAAGAGACTCAAACTTTGATTTGCAAGACCCAAAATTACATCAGTTTTCCACCAGACTTTTTTTTTTTTTTTTTTTTTTAGTCTCAGCATTTCTTTTAATAACAAATTGTTAACTGAATAATCCCAGTGATAAGCAATGTGTTTTAAGTATACTGTGGTACAGCCATATACAGAAATGTTATAAAACCTTTGAGAGGAAGCCCTCTCAAAATTTTTATTGAAATGGGAATGTATCAATATGTTAAAATAGAAAAAATAACATTCACAGTATGATTTGCAGCTATGCAAATATGAGTATATGTACATAAACACATATATGTCTTCACCATATTAAGCAGAGAAATGAATGAAGCAGTTTGTTACTATCCATCCGGATATATCATATCTTACTGCTTGTCAAGCAGCATATCCTACATCATGCCCATCTCCAGTCACAGGCAGAAAGGACAGAAACTCAGACACAAACACACCCCATCCAAATGGCAGTGCATTCACCCTAGGGAGCAGCCTAAGCAGCACGAACAGCAACTTCAATTCTCCACTCAAACCACTCCCCATCTCTCACCCAACGTTTTAGGTTTACTTTTTGATGTGATACAGTACTCCTCCCACAAGCTGCACGTGGGGACAGACCATTTTAATCCTCTACTCTGTGCCACTCAGTCTGTCCTTGAGGGAAATGCTACCCATTTAGTAAATTTACCCACCAAGCCAGAAATCACCGTCATTCTGGACATTTCTCCGTCATCAACGGAAACAGACAGGTAAGCCTTGCTGCTTTCTAAAAATGGCCAGTCCTGCTTGGCAAATGACAGCATATGCTAAGATTTCTCACTCCTGCAGAGCATGGTCCACCAGACTTTTATATGAATGAAAAACTTTGTTGGAGTCCATTAATGAAACCTGGGACAAAGATCTGATCTTTTTAAATAATATTAACAAGAAGAATTATAATTTTTAAAAGCAGTCATCGTTTATCAGATGCTTGCTATGTGCCAAGCACTCTGCTGATGACTGTCTTACGTGCGTTGTCTCCTGTGCTCATAGTGCTTTATTAGATAGTACTGATATTATCTCCATTTTTTATGGGAGGAGACTGGGGTACAGGGAAAATCTAGTAAGTAATGACGCTGGGATCAGAACCCAAGACTGTCTGAGGCTGAGGCCTGTGGCTAACTACTAGATCATGCCTTGAATGCGGGTCGTCATTGCACTAATACCCTGTATTTCTATCAATATAACAATGCACGGTAGGTATACAATGAACTTTCACCCCATTACCGTATTTAATTGACACAGCACATTGACGAGGTTATTCCCATTTCATGACAAAACTGAAGCTCGGAGGAGTTAATGAAATCACGCGATGTATATAAAGCACTTGGTGCTTCCTGGCACATAGCTGTTACTTAATAAGTACTAACTCTCTTTCCCTCCCTGTCAGCCATCAGATACACAGTAGGGTATCCAGTCCCAGTAGCAGAACTGGGGCTGAAACTCAATCCTATACACTAACTCCAGTCCATCACGTGACAGATGCCTCAGTCATTAATAACGTCCCTTCGCCAAGGAAGTGATTACTTCTAGTTGGCCGGTTCCAAAACTTCTGCCCATCCCTCACTCCCCCCATCCCAGCGTCTGGAGGTCAGTGTCGGTGTAGCACGCGCGCTGCTAGCCCATCCTCCATTCACGTTGTTAATCAGTCACTGCACTTCTTCCCTCTGGGCCCACACCTGACCTCAGAATCACTTCCAACACAGCCTTTTTTTTTTCTTCACCACGTGGCATGTTGGATCTTAGTTCCCCGACCAGGGATCGAACCTGCACCCCCTGCATTGGAAGCACGGAGTCTTAACAACTGGACCACCAGGGAAGTCCCATCCAACACAGCCTTTATAGGCAGCCCCTACCAATCAGTTGGCGTTGGTTCGTTCTTAAGTTGAAATCTATTTGCCATCCATGCTCTGTCAACCTGGAAAACTCACCAAACAAAGCCGTCATTCCTGTATTTCCCAAAAATATTTTTGGACTCTTTCATCTTGTCTGCTTCCCTTCCATGTCGGGCGTAAAAGTACAGGTGCCCTTTAAGTGTAGACCTTGCCTGAGCTTATACCAAGTTGAGATTTTTTTCCATTAACTTGAGCTCCTATATGCTTGACCATAGGATCAGGCACTAAGACATGGGTGCTACCCAAACATGCCAAGGCTGGCAGGTTGAAGTAGGTTTGGGGAAATTGAATCTAAAAGGGTCAGGTGGTGAATGCCAGCCATGATCTAAGAAGCCCATAGTATACTATCAATAAGTTCTTGTTGGCTGGCTGACAGAAACTGAATTACAACACACCAGCCAAGGGGCTGCCCATAAACCCATGTAAGACTCAAGGCAGAGAAGGTTAAGACATGACCATAGCATACCTCTCATTTATATGGTACCTTAAGGCAGTGGTTCCTACCATGACCGTGTATCAGACTCACCAACTCCCTGGCCTCGTACCAGACCTGCTGGCTCAGAATCTCTCCTTAATTGTGGGGTTTGGGAAATGTAATCTCACAGTATTTAAAGGACTTTCTTACCCCTTATCTCTTTGTCCAACGCTTGTTTTTACTGATTGAGCAGGTCAGCCTGGTTTTCCCAGCACGGGGTCTCAGGCTGAGAAATGTTTTGATAGTTGTGCCACTTGTGCTAACTTGACTCCTTCACCTTTTCATTTGTCGATATTGACCATCCCCATGTCACCAAAGGAATATGTTACTGAATACATAATATACCATGAATCCCGTCTGTGTCATTACTGCATATATAATCTAACATAATTCTGTATAGGATATACAAATTCTGTATAGGGTTTACAGATAAAGATTATATTATAAAACAACCTCTACCAAAAGTTTCCATGGTTACCTCCTTTATCTCTTCATAAAACAATCCATATGCATAATCATAACACTTGTGATCACAGTAGTTTTTTAACAGAAGCATCAAGTACAGTAGCACACACCTTAGAGAAAGCAAGGAGATGTCATCTCATAAACAACTCCAAGATTGTAATGGCTGCCCAGAGCATTGTGCTGAGGTAGCATCTCAAGCTGTATCTGAGGGCAACATAAACTCTGTGATTGATTAAAAATGTCTGCCTTGGGCCTGAGCATGATGAGAGGCAGCATGTTTGCCATCTGTTGTCTTTCCTGGTTTATTCTACTGCAGTTACTATTTAACCCTCCAGTCAGTACCTACAAGCCAGCACTCAAAGAAGACCTTATCACAGTATTATTTTTTAATATGTACTATGCAAACTTAAGAAACACATTACAACACAAAACTATGTGAGTGGAAGCAACAGCTGTGGCCTGGACTTTATTACTCCTCAAGCTCACTCTGACGCTGAAAGTAGTTCATGTGGTTGTATGAATAAAATATTCGCCCCTGTTATTTTCCAATGGGATACCTCTGGAGTATAGTTCAAGTAATTACGTAATCTGGAAATTCATGTTCTTAAGAAATGGATTGATCTTCCTTCCACTTTTCCATTTCATATTGAATACTAAGGAGATACCCTTCTCCATTCAAAGGCACTAAAATGTTCATGAGGAGACTTGCATCATGTTTAACTCCAGGATCCCTGGGTCCTTGAGTAATTTGAGAATGCAAATTCTAGCATTCTAGTATTTTTTAAAATATTTATTTATGGCTGTGTCGGGTCTTAGTTGCAGCACGCGGAGTCTTTCGTTGTGGCGCACAGGCTTCTCTCTAGTTGTGGCGTGCAGGTTTTCTCTCTCTAGTTGTGGTGCATGGGCTCCAGAGCACATGGGCTCCAGAGCACATGGGCTCTGTAGTTGTGGCGTGCAGGCTCCAGAGCGTGTGGGTTCTGTAGTTGTGGCACATGGGCTCTCCAGTTGTGGCACGCAGGCTCTCTAGTTGTGGCATGCAGGCTTAGTTGCCCCATGGCATGTGGGATCTTGGTTCCCCAACCAGGGATCGAACCTGCGTCCCCTGCATTGGAAGGCGGATTCTTAACCACTGGACCACCAGGGAAGTCCCAGCATTCTAGTGTTAATAGTAATAAACTAGCAATAAATTCTAGTATTAAATGATTGTTCTCTCCCTATTGTGACAACATTTTCTGAACCAAAATTTGGAATAGAGTTTATCAAATCCTAATGAATTTATGAGGTAGCAGGACAGATACTATCAAGACTGCCTCCAGAAAATTTCTTTACCACATTAACGCTTAATGCAGTGATCAAGTCAAGGGAAAATCCCCTGACCGGGAATGTCGGAAACTCGAGAGGCTTTTTCTAACTGTATACTTTCCTCTCTGCTCCCAGATCTACCCTTTTGAGAATTCCTGTTCAGTAATCCACGGTTACTAGTGACAATGTGTCAGGCTCCTCAGATGGCTGAGAAAGAATTAAGAATTGGAAAAAGCTGAGAACCACTGGCATAATGGAATTAGTGGGAATCGGATACGTGAGAGTTTGCCAAGGTTCCGTATTCTTTTTACCACTTCCTCATCCTTGGCACTTGAGCTCTGACAATGTACTGGGGCCTGGGCGTAGGGACGATCAGGTTTTTCCTCATTCTGCAGGTGATACTATAAATTCTCTTAGGAAACACAGCATTACTGCTGTGTCTGTGGCGCATGGTCTTTGTTGCTCCGCGGCATGTGAGATCTTCCCATACCAGGGCTCGAACCCGTGTCCCCTGCACTGGCAGGCGGATTCTTAACCACTGCACCACCAGGCAAGCCCCTATACTGCCATACATTTGATCACTGTAAATGTAATGCATAGTGAGACAAAGTGGGTCTTTTTAAGCCCTAGCTTGGTAGTATGGGATGTGAATTATGGTTATAGCTCTGTCATTAATGGGTGACATCAGACAAGTCATATCCCCGCCCTGAGCCTCAATTTCTTCATATGGGAAATGAAAGCCCCAGACTAGGTGATCTCTCATTAAGCCCAAACAGCCTTTGTGTCTGATCCTGTGTGTAAATTCAGAGAAGTATCAAAGACTTCCCTGCCTGCTCTGTAGATGCTATCGATTGGCTGTATAAATTCAGCAAAATCCACTCTGGCAAAGAGTTGTTCAGTGACACTCCCCAGGGGCTTTTCCAGGCTTTCATAGGCTCTAGGTAACCTGAAGACAAGAGGACTGGAGAATTGTATAAAAAGCTACTCCAGGATTTAACAGCAGTGGGGCTTTTGTAGTCTTGGATTCACAGTTGTGGGAAATTGATGAATGAACCACAGCTCATGATGTCCAAGCAAATAAGCAATAACTCAGGAAATACACTGAGGCGTGGAATGTTAAATGCCCTAATTTTTGCCAAACTGGTGTTTCAGCTTACTAGAAGGGTATTTTAAGTGTGCCTTGTGGGGCAGCTGTACCTTCTAAGAGTCAAGCATATAGGAAACAGCTGACGTGTCGGAACACACACCGACTGGACTTAGTCCCGTAGACCTGGGCTTCAACCCCAGCTTTGCCGTTTCCTAACTTGATTCACCCCGGTCAAGTACGTCATTTCACCTTTCTGAGGTCATTTTTAATAATAATTTTGATAATAATTGAGCCTTTATCATGTGCCAGGCACTCTGCTCTTTTGTATATGCTTAGGCCATTCTACCTTCATGACACCCTAGGAGTTGGTACTGCTGTTTCCTCATTTTACAAAGGAGAAAGCTCAGGCTCACCGAGGGAGAAGTAACTTTGCCCAGGATAATACCAGTGAGATCAAGATCTCCAGATTCATGACTTGGAGACCTTGTAGGGCAGGGGTTCCCTAGCACAAACGTTTCCACAACTTCCAGATGTAAGAACGTTCTTCCTGATGTTGAATTGAACTCTTGGAGGCTGCTGGGAAGAGGTTTGCCCTCTTGGTGATGGGAGGTTATTGCAAGGATTCGTGGGGATGAGGGCATTGGTCTTCCCAGGTGGACAGTTGTTCTGGATCCCGGTGCTTCCAGTACTGGGGTATAGAGCCTGTCCCAGAGAGAATCACCTCCCACCCCCACCCCAGACTAGCGCCGGGCAGGTCCCTTGTTCCTATCCCTCCCAGGGCTCTCTGAGCTCACTCCCCTGTCCTGACCCTCATCACTGGGTCTGTATCACATCCCTTAGCCCAGTGCCTGACTCCGGGTAACAGTAGTCATGAGAAGTAGTCGTATATGTCACTAGCTATGGATTAAGCACTATTCCAAGCACTTTTACAAGTCTTACTTCACTTAATCCTCATAACAAGCCCATGAGGTGGATTTTATTATCATCACCATCTATTTATAGCAACCTTCCCAAAGTCACATAGTTAGGAAGTAGGGAAGCTGGTACCCGAACTCAGGACTCTGTGACTCCGAAGTCCCCTGTTCCTAACCTCTCTGCACTACTGCCTTTAAATGTAAAGTGGGGTGCTACTGCCTTCCTGGTAGAGATGTGGTGCACTCTCAGTAAGTTGCTACACACAAAAGGACCCAGCGCAGGGGCTGCCCAAAGTAGGTACCCAGTCTGTGTTAGCAGAAGATGATATACAGGGCTCATTTCCTCTTATGGAAATCTTTTGGTTAGCTAAAACAGACAAGGGTCTCCTTGTGATAACTCTGAAGCATTGGACAAATAGTCTCCCCAGAGAGTTGTATGTACATTATAGTTGCATTTTTGTTTATTTTGAGCTGTCTTGTTAAGGAAGGATTTATATGCTGGCGTTGATGTAGGACAGCAATCAGGCAGTGTTTTCTGCCTTTGACAGTTGGTGTGATAGTTTGCTTCCAGTGAAGTTTGACTCACTGTATCTGGAAGCTGTCAGAAGTGGGAACATGAAAAGGTCATGACGGATGGCTTTGGATAAGTGGGTTGGGGAGGAGAGCTGGTAAAGGAGACAAATGGCCTCCTTGTTTCCGAGGGAAGGGGCTGACCCTGGCCGCTTCGGGCCAGCCCCCATCCTCTCCTCCTCCTCACCGGCTGGGCTGCTGGGGTGGAGCCTCCCTGGGACCGTTTGTCAGAGT
Organism: Balaenoptera physalus; assembly: GCF_965194825.1. Lineage (NCBI taxonomy): Eukaryota > Metazoa > Chordata > Mammalia > Artiodactyla > Balaenopteridae > Balaenoptera > Balaenoptera physalus. The sequence continues at coordinate 10,142,506 of NC_138886.1, forward strand.
GGCACCGGCTTGGGCATAACGCAGCTCCTGGGAGCCCTTCCCAGCAGCCCAGCCCCTCAGGGACTGGAGAACTGCTAGGTGGAAGTAGTCTTCAGTTTAGGATCACTTCTCATGATTACCAGTTACAGAATTCAACATACTCACTTCCTCACATTTTAAAACTTGGGAGGGAATTCCCTGGCAGTCCAGTGGTTAGGACTCCACGCTTTCACTGCCAGGGGCGCGGGTTCAACCCCTGGTCGGGGAACTAAGATCCTGCAGCTACATGGCGTTGCCAAAAATAAATAAATAAATAAAATAGAAAATAAAAATTGGGAAAGAGTACTGAATTCTGAAGTAGAAACAAACAAACAAAAGTCAACTTTTAAAATGATGTTTGTTTTTATTTTTGGTGAAATTTCTACTTTGGAAAAATATAGAAAAGAAAAGAATGTAATCCCACTGGCCAGAGTTGACTTGACCACTCTTACCAATATGAAGCATATCCTTTTGATCTCTTTTCTATAAATATTTTTCTGTCCTTTTCACCTAGCGTCATAAGAATTTTTCCAAGTCAGAGCTTTTCTTATACATAATTTTTCATGGTTGTATTGTATTCTGACATGGTTGTATTAACTCTTGTTGGCCATTTAAGTTGGAGAAATGTAAACTTAACAAAAGCCAGCTTCCCTTGTTTTCTTGGACGTATGTTTATAATTTGAATTACTTTAAAATAGTGCATAAATGACACTTTAAGGAGTGCCTCTGCCTTTCCTTCAGTGACTTTACACAAAAACTTTTCAGAACCATGCTCAGTGGTCAAACAGAAGAATACTGGTAGGATTTCATGCTCCAGTTTGCCATGTATGAACAAAAATAGGTGTACATTTATTGGCACATTTGAATATTATTTGTTCCTTGGTGAAAATTGAGAGAGGAAACTAAAGACTAGGTGGGCAGAATTTCTTACCACATCTTCTCGACTTAGCTGAATGGGGCCGTGCAGAGCAGTAGAAAGTATCATACTTGGGAACCAGATGGCTCTGGGTATGAACACAGCTTTCCCACTTAAAAGCTCCCCAGCCTTGGGCTTCCCTGGTGGTGCAGTGGTTAAGAATCCACCTGCCAGTGCAGGGGACACAGGTTCGAGCCCTTGTCAGGGAAGACCCCACGTGCCGCGGAGCAACTAAGCCCGTGCGCCACAACTACTGAGCCTGTGCTCTAGAGCCCACGAGCCCCAACTGCTGAGCCCGCACGCCTAGAGCCCGAGCTCTACAACGAGAGAAGCCACCGCAGTGAGAAGCCCACGCACCGCAACAAAGAGTAGCCCCTTCTCACCGCAACTAGAGGAAGCCCACGTGCAGCAACGAAGACCCAACACAGCCAAATCAATCAATCAATCAATCAATCAATCAATCAATATCCCCAGCGTTAGACAAGTACCATCATCTCTCCTAGCATATGTTATGTAAAACACCTCACACAGTTCCTGCAGAATAGTGCAGTGGCTGAGGGGACAGATTCTGGAACCAGATTACCTGGCTGTCTTCAAATTCCAGCTTTGCCACTTTGTAGCTGTGTAAACTTGGGCAAGTTACTTAACCTCCCTGTGTTTCAGGTTCCTCATCTATAAAATAGGGAAAAACATAGTAACCAACTTCATAAGGTTGTTATGAGATTTGAATCAATGCACACAAAGGATTTCTAACCTTTCTGGCACATAGTTGATGCCAGTTAATGCTTCACCGCTCTTTGCCCCTGACCTGGCCTGTAGCACCAGCCTCCAAACTGGTTTCCTCTCCACCAGGCTGCCTCCTCCTGTTTGCTTCCCGGCTGGATTCCACAGACTCTGTCTTCAACAGTAGTGGGGTCTGGGTGTGCTCAGGAAAATGGGCTCCGGCAGTGGGCTGCCACTTGTCCAGCAAGAGCGAATAGGGTCCTGTGGGGCCGTGTGCCCTGCTTTAAGAAGCCGGACTCACGTATCTCGAGCAGGGTGAGGTTATTTAATGTACAAAAGGATTTTTCCCATCAGGAGAGATTCCCCTACAGGTTTCTTTAAATAGTGACTCCTCTAGGCAGGCGAGTGTTTTACAGATCATTAACTACTTGACTGAAAGCCTGCAGGGCAGAGAAACTTAAAACTAAAGTGTTGGGAGCCCCTGCCAATTACAGATCAATCCAAAATGAAGATAAAGTATCTCTGAAACTAGAAGTCACTGGGAAAATGTGATTTGATTCAGAAAGAAATCTGATTTCCACGCATCTCTTTTGGAACACACCACTTGTTTAAACGGTGTTCCACCTGCCTGCCTGTCTTGAATCTAGTGCGCTCGTCTCCCACGTCTTCATCCCCAAACTGCAGGCTTGGGGTTCCCCTCTGTGAACAGTGACTGCACAATAACCCCAGGAAAGGGTGTCTTTGGGAAAGTGTTCTTGTGGCCGAGCAGAGCTTAGGCAATTGATGCAGAGATACAGCCCATAATGGATGAACTATACAGTAACAATTTGCAGATAAAAATAATAGAAGTTAAAGTATACTTTACATGATAAAAGAAAGATGAAAGAGGACGAGAGTCTGTTATATCTGAGATGGTTACAAAAGTCCTGCTTTGTGAAGTAGGCTCTGTTGAAAAGATTGATGCAATGGGGAGTGACCTTGGCTTGGAGCAGGAGCTGGTGATGTATGTGTGCGCATCCCTCTGCTAAATGGACCCAGATTTGTAGCACTAATATACATGGGAGCCCAGAACCAAACCCACTACGGCAATAAATCAACAGCCACTTTGGGTGTCATTTCTGGTTTATACTCCACTATTGTTCTATCACTTTAATTCATGTCACTATCATCTTTTCATCTGGAACAGTTTTATATAATTTTCCAGTGGAGTTACCTGACAAATCCTATCAAATTAACAAGCTACATTAACAATATTGACTGACTACGGCTTCAGGAGTTGCAGGGCCGTAGAACAAAATTTTAAAACCGTGTCTCTCTGATGATGATCTTTCCCCCTCCCTTTCTGAGAAAAGAATATGGGGCAGGGTTTATTGCACATAAGAGATCTGCACATTTATTTTGCTCTGCTCATTTTGACTTTTATAAATGTCAAAACAAGAAGCAGAAGGGAAAAAAAAACACTACCAACAACCACGGTGTAGGTACTTTTCTTCTTTCAGGGAACTATAGAAATGTCCAGATCTTTAACATTTAATGACCAAATTGGAGGGAAGAGTGTAACTGGGTAATCTATTTTAAGTGAAATGTAATAAAATTGGTCTCCTGATACATTCTCGCCCTCCTGAAATCATCTAGACCTGAACGTCCAGAGTCAATTGGGCTTATGACGTTATGCCTAATTGAAATACGGTGTTCCTGAAATATGTCTAATGACAAATTCCAGCATTCGATTAATAAAAAATACCGATTGTTCGTCTTTTCCAAAGACCACACGGTAATGACCAGGGTTAAGCAACTGAACTGCAGTGTCTCCTTCAGACAGTAGGCGAGACTCTTCCGTAGTCTGTCCAGTCTTCTGCCTTTGTCTGACTGCTATTTGGGATGTCTGTATTCATAAAGTAAACTAGAGATGAGTGTGTGGCAGAACTAATCACTAGGATTTTGTTTGTTTCCTTTTTTAATTTTAAATTTGGTCTGACTGTGGTCATGGTGTTCTTTTGATTTTTGTTTTTTAATTCAGCTATTTCTTTTACCTGCCTTATCTTATGGCCTACTAAGTTTTCTTACATTATATTTTAAAATTTCTAAGTGTGATCTGTAGGATGAAATATATTAATTCTGGTTGTCTTTTCTGTTGCAGTATGAACACTTGATTGTTTTAATTATTTCTTACATTTTTACTTCGTTTTGCTTTTTTTCACTTTGAGCCTGACCTTTAAAACTGTGGCCTAAAAATTAATTACTTTTAAGATTCCATCTGGGGTCCACTCTGGAAGGATATTGAAGGCTTTTGTTTCACTTCATGAACAGATTCCTCGATTTTCAATACAAGGAAAAAGAGAGCATCTAACCAAAGCCTTTGTGTCGGGCTGGGCACCTTCTGGTTGGTGATACCAGGAGAGCAATTGCTGTGTGTTTCTGCAGTTATCCCAGGACACCCTCCATCCCTGGCGTCACCTTGGTTCTCCTAACACCTTTGCTCCCAGTCACTGCACAGTGTGTTATGTCTTTCACAGCTCTGAAAATGAAACCTGAAGTCCCTGTAGTTAATGTTCTGGATTCCTGTTAGAAAGTCTTTGTTACATAAAGTGCACACCCAGTGCTGTCTCTCCATCGGTGGAGAAGCAGTGACCTCCGCAGCCTGAAGCCAGGCTCCAAGACTTGAACTTGGAATGTTTAATGTGAAGGATCCTTTGATCCTCCTGTAACTTCTTTTAAATACAGTATGGATAATTATTTAGTGTCAGAGAATTATTTAGTTAAGAGAGAGAGATTTTTCCTATTTTTAGTGTGCAAGATTTTTCCAGATCAGAAACTCTTCATTGGTAGCCTAGCTATTTAGGCATAGGTGATGTTACAGCTTATCTGTCCAACCCAGATCTTCTAAAACAAAACAAAACAGAGACCACTGATCAAAATTGTTTAAATGAACCTTATCTTATAGTAACTATATTTCATTAACAATATGTAGATAAACTCTATATTGTACCTGTGTTATAGCTAAGGAGGTAAGCTTCTTAATACCTTTTTATATGGTTTTTGGTTGTTCCCCCTCCCCTGCTCCGACCCCAGCTCACCCACCCAGGAAACCAGACTGTGCAGCTTCTCTGTGCCATTTGGAGTCTCCTTATGTCTGTCTTAAGAAGCCTATGGCATTCCCCAAAGCCCTAGAAAGAGCTCATGTTCATGCAATTTAGGATTTATAAGACAGGTCAAATGATTACACTGAAATCACTTACACCTTGTACTTCTTGCGGCTTCTTTTTTGTCCTCCCCTTGGCCTTACAGGTATCTCTGGAGACAAAGTAGAGATAGACCCAGTTACGAATCAGAAAGCCAGCACTAAGTTTTGGATTAAGCAGAAACCCATCTCAATCGATTCTGACCTGCTCTGTGCCTGTGACCTTGCTGAAGAAAAAAGCCCCAGTGAGTAGTCCCTTTTATTTATGTCTCCTTCCCCTCTTCCTCCCTTCCCTTCTGTGTGCTGGGTACCAGGAGAATATATTGCCACTGTGTCCTTTTTTCCTTGGGTCTGTTTAATTCATTACCAGAAATTTCTTTTAATTAAATGGGATTGTATTATGGTGCCCGGAGCCTGACATGGGCCCCTGTTCTGTTCAGTCTTGACGGCAGTAGAGAACCTCACAGTGGTTCCTGACCTCAGTAGCCCCCCGCTGAGGGCTGGGGGCACAGGGGCAGATTCCTGACGGGAATCTGCACTCACCAGAGCCCTCATTTCACTTTGTGCTCCCTTCCCCTTCCCGTTTGGGGTACTGGACCTGTCAGACCTGGACCTGCCTTCCTTCCTTGCCAGATCGAGGGAAGTTGGAGGATTTCCTGTGGCGGCTGAAGACTAGACTTAGATATCCATCATGCCAGAGGTGTCATCACCCTCCAGATTATTGGCAGCTGCATGACCTACCAGCTCGTAATTAAACTCCTGCCTGGTCCTGCAGAAGCGATCACTGCTGGGTTGGCACTCCTCTGTTTAAATTATCAAAGTAGATATAGTCTGGGTGTATATTTTAGCATATTATGTTTTTGCAGTTAAGTAATTGAGTGTAGCCTTTAGATTAATCATTTTTAGGGCTTCAGTCCCATCAAGAGGCAGAAAGGACACAGATGGCAGTGATATTCCTCCATGGAAGAAAGGATTTGTTAGTTGCCTGGAGAAGGCTATAAGACAGTGGTTCCCAAATCCAGTGCGTTACCAGCGACTGCCTGCAGAGCCTATTTAGAACGCAGCCACCCAGGACCCACCCCAGTAGGTTCCGATTTAGTAACTTGGAGTATGACCTAAGCACCCAGTTTGTGTTAATCCCCTTTATTCCAGTGTCTGCTAAATTGGGGAACAAATATAAGGAATGACATACTTAAAAGGAACAGTAAGAAATCTAAAGGCCAGCAAGTGTCTATAATATGGCTCAAGTTTTTGAGATGAAACTGATTAAACAGGGGCCTAAAGAACAAAAACTCGGCCTGCGGACTGGGCACATATGCCACTTGGCCTCATTTATGGTTGGGTATTTAATTGTTTTGTCAAATCCAGCAGTGCTGGGCTACATGGTCTCCTCTTTTCAACTCATTAGCCTACAGCTTAGCAAGAAGGGAGAACATAGTGGTGCAGGGGAAAGGAGTAAAGCCATGCCCACCCCGCTTCCCACCATTCCTGTCATCCCAGTGAGTCCTCGATGGCTTGCAGAGGCAAGATGGCTGCCAGAAGGAGTGGTGAGAAAATCGCCTGCTACTCTTGGGCCCTTGCCCCAAGGCAGCCAGATTCCATCTGCCTTTAGATAAACATCTTCTTCCTAATTCCTCTCACTCCAACCAGTCAACCAGTAAATATTTCATTGTTCTAGCATCTTTCTTCCCAAGAACTCAGAATGCTTTGAAAAGTAACATTTTATAAATTCTCCATGTCTCTGAGAAATGAAAGGCAATCACTTACACATTGCATAGGGGGATAAACTGGAGTGGAGAGGTTAGAGAAAGAGCTAGAAATAGGATTCAGATTTCCCTTACATTCACACCAAGACACTCACTGTGTCCAGGAGGGCTGTGATTCAGGCACCAAACGGTAAAGGATGTAACACACCCAACCTAGGAGGGAATGAAACAGATGCACAGCTACCACCTTTCTGTTGCCTCTTAAGGTCATTCAGTCAAAAAGTAATGTAATTATCACACATCTGTGAGAGCGAGGCCAAGTTCCAAGCATTAGGGATCCAGAGCAGATGTGGGCCCCACCATTTCAATACGACTGTATTGACAGTCGAGCAGGAGAGTCTTTTGTCGTATTCTTAGACCTACTGAACGGTTCTGTGTAAAAACTGCACATGTAGGTTTTATAGAGGTTTCCCCCTCTCTCACTCTGGCCCCAGAGATCTAGAAGTATGACCCTTGTCCCTCAAAGCTCTGGGTTCTCAGGGGCCGGGGTGTGTGTGTGTGTGTGTGTGTGTGTGTGTGTGTGTGTGTGTGTGTGTATGGGGCCTCCCCTTCAAACAAAGGATTCTGCATTTAATCCCTACCAATTTGGGGATTCTGCACTTAAAAAGTCAATTGATAAAAAGGATTTTGCTGTAGAATAAAATTCAGACTCCTCAGCATAGCCTTTACAGACCTTGACTCCTCCAAGCTCATAGCCCATAACTTCTCATCCTGAACTTGAGCTGTGGTCACTGTGAACTACTGGCACACGAACACACCTTGAATTTTGTGCTTCTGCTGTTCCCACTGCCAGGAATACAACTCCACCCTGACCCTCTCTTTAATTCATGGACACCTCCGTTTCCTCACTCCCGGCCCACTCATTTTTCAAGATCCAGCTCCAGTGTCAGGCTCTCTCTGTACTTTTGCCCCCAGGCGTTTGCACACACCTCTGGTAAAGCAGCTCACACACTGTGCTGTGTTTACTTGCGGTCTGACCCTGTCTCCCACCCCCGCCTCCATGCTGAACTCATTGACCAGAGACTGGTTTCTGTATTTTCATTCCCTAGCACAGTGCCTGCAGGGTTGTCCTCAGTGAATGTCTTGAAATAGAGCTTAATGAGGCCAGAATTGAGAAACCGAAAGTTATTCAACATAATTTATGCTGTAAAGTGCCCAAAACAAAGATGTATTAAATGAATCAGCTTGATGCTGTTATTTTTTTTTTTATGATTTCCAGTATCTTCATCAAATTAATTCATTGACTTAATCTAAAGAGTTCATCTTCAAGAACATCATCAGACCACAGAATTAATCTATGGGGCTTCTTCTTCTTCTTCTTTTTTTAAAGGATTAATGGTAACCCTTTTTATCTTTTGTGTCTGTTGAACCTTAGAAAAAAGTTATTTTAACAGCACTAAAGAAATGAAAGTCACTATATTTCATAAGTTTAGCCTGTGATTTTTATCAGCATAGTGATGTATGTTTGTAGCTGAGTTTACATCAAAAATTATTCTTGGGGCCTTCTTAAACGAATTATGGCAAAGAGAGAGAGTCTAGAAGTAGATAAGGTTTTTGATTTCTGCAGTATATTTCCTTTTTCATGTCTTTATCTCTCATAACACAAGTGTCTTGCCAAAGACTGGAACGTGTGACCAACTGGAATAATTTAGTTGTGAAAACAGAGCAGACATGTTATTAAACAGCCTTCTTTACAAAAAGGCACTAAGTGTTGGGAGGATAATGAAGTTGTCCCCAGTCTTACTTGAGACATGTTTGTCAGAATTTTGAACAGAAAAGAAACGGTTTTTTAAAACCTCAAATATGGCCAGTTTGCAGTGTTTATTGAAAAAGCCGCTGTCAAACCATTAATTTGGTCGTCATAAAGAACACAACTCAAGTTTAATTGATGCTGTATCCAAAAAGTATGTGAATAGCTGACTTGGCAAAGGGACTGAGCATTAGAGCGCCTGCAGTGAAACGCATAATTACTTATATTGTGGAATCAGAAAGACCCAGACTCTGAAGCCATACTCCATAAATAGCAATTCTATGGCTCTCTTTCCTTCCCCTAACTTCTACCTCATAGGCCATGTTCTCATAGGGAGGATTTATTGCTCTGTCCCTGTGAGTGTTTAAGACCTGGAACTTAATGACTAAATAGATACATGTCTTTAAAAAAAAATTGTACATATAAATATGGACTCTTACAAAAGTTAGTTGAGAAAATCAGTGTGTCAACAGCCCTGAGAAATTAAGAACACATTCTGCCTTTCTAGATTAAAAAAAAAAAAAAAAAAGCTGTACGCTGCCATTATTATTCAAATCAGTGATTTCTAAGTCTGATTTTGCCACTCCTTAGGATATCTTTTGCTGTTTGAAGGATGTCACAAACCTCTAAAAGATGAATTAATTCTAATTTCATTTTAACTGAACAAAGACGTGTACATCATATAGGAGAATGTTTCCATCAGAAACGACCATGGTTAAATTGTCTCAGAAATAATTCTCCATCCTTATACAGGTCTAGATGTAGGCTTTAAATGCAGTGGACACTTTTTTTAAGTATTGGCCTCAAATTCCAACACTGAAACAAAAGAAGGGGACCTTTCTGTGAAATTAGCACCCGTCGGGGACTCTTGGGCTGTATTTAAATAAAGTACCAGACTTAAGCGTGGCAGGTCTGGTTTTATCATAAGAAGGTCGTGCAGGTTTAGAGTCTTTAAAGGAAGCAGCCTATCATTAAGAAATCATATTTAAACTTTAATAAAGTAGCTGTCGTCTTTATAGCTGAAAAGAGCTCTGTATCTCAATTAAGTATAGATGATCTAAAATCTTAAGGAAGTAACATAATAGAGGTAACCTGATTACATTCTCTTGCAATAGTGTAATTTAAAGGAAATCAGATTCTGTTGATGCTGGTTGTGTTGGTGGGGGATTGTTTGTTTGGTTTTTTGGTCCAAAACACTGTTTGGATTCAGGGCAGGAACTCTTTGAGATTGTGCGTTAACCACAACTGCAGGAGACTGTTAAGCCCTCGTGAATAGAACCTGCTGGATATTTGAGATGAGATTCAGTTAAGGTTATGAGTTAAATTAGCTGGGTTTATTGGTGACCTCCCACTTAAATGAATCTTTCTTTTCATAAGTACTTGACAAGATCTGTAAAGTAGTGTATTTAATTTACTAATTAAATTAAAGCTACTGAATAATGGTTTGTCCACATTGATTTAGCTTAAATAGAAAAGACCAGCATTGTTGTGATCTTCAGCAACCTTAATGGCCGAGCCAGTTAGACACAAAGGCCTCTTGTGTTTTATAGGTCAGAAGGACATAGGTAAGCCCAGGCTGTAATTGAATTGCCTGCACTGCACCCTGCAGTTGCAGATTTCCTTTGCCTTCCCGTTCCATTGTTGCACTGGGGCTTAAGAGAATGTTAACGTGGTAATAGGCACAGGGCCTTCCCCATTATACGTCTTGCTATCGAGCGGTTCTGCATGACTAGTTAAAGAAGATGGCAAGAAGATTAATGAAAGCAGGGCTAATACAGAAGGGGGTACTTTTGCAAGACTTCTACCGAGGAGATATTAGAGCTGAACCAGAGCTTGGCTTTTTCTTTATCCTGTGACCTTTGAACCTGCCTTACTGTTGAGAGCTGCCAGGGAAGTCGACATTTTGATTGATGTTGGTACACGAGTCAGTCTTTCCCATTGAATTCCACATCTGCACGAAAATAGCTTTTCCAGCAGAATTCATACTGGCCAGAAGTGATAGCCAAATTGATGGCCGAAATGCTTTTATGTCGTTTGCATTTAAACCTAAAGGTATTTGATGGTTTAATTCAGTATCCAGTTTTCATAGATCATAAGCATTCACTTATATGTTCTTAATGGGTTTATCACCTCATGGTGAAAGACCAGTATTAAAGAGTGTTCAAAGATTTGCAAACAGAGCTCCAAGGAGGCGTTATGGAGGAGTAAAAGCAGTCATCAAACAAACCCTTCACCATTCTTAGAAAAGAAAGATCAGTCTGAGGGCCCAGGCAAACTGACTTGGAGGTTTTTGTAAATAAAGCAAAGTGTCTGTTTTTGGAAAGCTTTCCATGGGGGGAGTCTGAAACCTTGCCTCCGCACCCCACCTGAGCCCCAGCTTAGAGGCTGTCTTGATCCATCCAGATGCTGGGTTCCCTGACCTTGACCTTGGGACACTAACATTCCATCTGAAAGGGATTGTTATGGTCTGCTTATAAGACAATCCAGTGCAGGCACGAACCTCTTCATTTGTTCTCACTAATTTTGTTACCTTGTTTGTGGAGCTGCAGGCCTCTAGCGTGCGTGCGTGTGTCTGTGTGTGCATCTGTGAACGTGCCAGTGTGTGTATCCCCCCCCCCCTTCTCCCAACAAAGGAGAGCAGGGAGACCGGGAAAAGGACTCAGGTTTTGTACTAAAATCAACTTGGGCACATCACAGCCCATACACTGAATCCTCTGACCACCTGATTTCTACCTACTTGACAGGGGTAATTCTAGCAGAGAAAACACACACACACACACACACACACACGTTGACGTGACAGGTATTCCAGTTCCTAGAGGAGAGGTACCCAGGAATTTTGTCATATTCTCTAGATGCTCGTGAGAATGTGTGAGAGGGAAATGAGGGTGAGCATTCAGCTACCGCTGGGTGAAAGAGCTGCACCCCAAGGTGGGTGGGTGGGTGAGTGTCCATGGCCATGCTGGCATACTCTATGCCTCATAAGGCGCTGGCATTTATACTCACATCCTCAGGTTCTGTCGATTCCCAGGGGGTCCAGGCACTTCAGACATCAGGTGGGCAAGCTATGTTGTGTTTTTATTCTCTGACAAGGACTTATTTCATAAGTTCCAGATCAAATACGGTAAGTACTGCTCGATTACAGGACACAACAGACCCTAACATATTAAATGCCCCAGTTATTGAATTGCCTTTTCATCAGAGTACTCTGGAGCACAGTCAGGAGCAGGCAGTGCCTCGTCCTTTTAACAGCTATGTTTCCTAGCCCTATTAAAAGGGGTCTTCATCTATCCTGTCAAAGGGAGTCTGCTGGGGTTTTTTAGTTTAATTACACTATCCAATTAAAACTCCTTGCTGCATTTGGATGCGCCTCTCCTTGGGCCTGAGTGGATATGACATTTACAAGGCTCGCCTTTCAAGCAGACAATAGTGTGATTGATGAGGTGCACGTTCAGTGAAGGAGGCGAGTGCCTGTGGAAGTGCCGCTTAGTGCATTTTGATTTATTTATCATCTTCTTCCAAAACAAGGGAGCTGCTGAGAGATGGGTTCTAGGCAACAGGGGGACCACCTCAGTTTTTCCAAGTGTGTGGGAGGGAAAGAGAGACCTGGCGTGTGCCACAGGATAAAGGTGGAGAAACACTGTAAGCGTGGGGCCAGCTTGCATCATTGAATGCCAGACTGCATTCTCAGGTTCTCTGACCCAGTTTGGTTTATAGTAACCTCAAGCTGTGATCTGCTGTGAAATAGGCCATCACTGTGTTTCAGGGAACAGTTGCTGCGGCTGGGTAACATTGGCCAGACCCCTGAGAACTTAGCCTGTGGGAGCCAACTCAGCATGTGTCCCGTTGACTGACCTGGTCATTATTAACTGACACCTGACGTTTGCACTGGACGTGCCTAGTTATGCTCCCACCTGCATCCTCCAGCAGTCCGGCAGCTTCTGTCCAGGGGCTACAGTCAGTGCTCAGTGGCTCTTTCTCTCACTCTGCCTGAACTACACTGAACATTTAAAAGTTGCTTCTAGGGACTTCCCTGGTGGTCCAGTGGTTAAGACTTCGCCCTTCAACGCAGGGGGTGCAAGTTCGATCCCTGGTTGGGGAGCTAAGATCCCACATGGTTTGCGGCCAAAAAAACATAAAACAGAAGCAATATTGCAACAAATTCAATAAAGACTTTAAAAATGGTCCACATCATGGGACCTCCCTGGTAGTGCAGTGGTTAAGAATCCGCCTGCCATTGCAGGGGACGTGGGTTTGAGCCCTGGTCCGGGATGATCCCACATGCCGCAGAGCAACTAAGCCCATGTGCCACAATTACTGAGCCTGCGTTCTAGAGCCTGCGAGCCGCAACTACTGGGCCCGCATGCCACAACTACTGAAGCCCGCGCACCTAGAGCCCATGCTCCGCAACAAAGAGAAGCCACCACAATGAGAAGCCCGTGCACCGCAACGAAGAGTAGCCCCCGCTCGCCACAACTAGAGAAGGCCTGCATGCAGCGACGAAGACCCAACGCAGCACAAAAATAATACATTAAATAATTTTTTTAAAAAAAGAATAAAATAAAAAAGTTTCCTTCAATTAAAAAAAATGGTCCACATCAACAAAATTAAAAATATAAAATGAAAGTTGCTTTTAGAATTTGGAATCAGCCAAGAGCAAGTGAGGCTCTAACAAAGAGATATGGAGGCACATTGGAGAACTTCTCAAAGTTGTAGTGAAAAGGCAAACCCAGCATCTTGTTCTTAACCTACTATTCTGTGTACCCTCAGCATATGATAGATGGGACCAGTGTGCTTGTCTCTGTAGTTCCTGGAAAAGAGGTGTTTTAGTACAGTGTGTGGTCTCTGGAAGGGTCAACATTCTGAATTTAGGAGGCAGGCAGTTCTACTCTGAGCCCTAGACAGATGATAAAAACCTTCCCATATTCATTATCAGGTACTACAGTTGCTCATGGGGGCTGTTGGAGGCATGTTTGCTCACTGCATGACATACAAGAATGTCTATGTTTATGAAGAAGATTGGCTGGTACTGAGACACTCAGTGGGTTTTCTTACATTCTGTGTAAACTTTCTTCATTTTTCCCTAGGTCTTACTAATAAATGAGAAAGAATTTCCTTGTGTTGATTAGAATATTGATATCTGTTAGAGTAGAAAACATTTCGGGGGTATCATCTTTTTTTCCTCCTTGGAGAAGCCTTCTTTTTGCTATTAAATTTTCACTTAATTGTTGACTTGGGCCTTATAGACCCATAATAACAAAACAGTTATGTAGGTATAATGGAAAGTTTGCAGACATTTACATTTTCCTAGATTTTTTTTTTAAAGTTTAATATTAGTTGTTTTGTTTGTTTGTTTTTTTATACTGCAGGTTCTTATTAGGCATCAATTTTATACACATCAGTGTATACATGTCAATCCCAATCACCCAATTCAGCACATTTTCCTAGATTTTGATTACCATTTCCTCAAATTCTTTTTTTTTTTTTTTCCTTGATTGTAACATCAGAAGAGATCCGAATTGAGAAGAGGGTAAGGGCAGAGATTGTTTCCTACTGAAGAAATCTGTGTGAAGATTTCTCAGCTGGATAAATGATTGGAAAAATCTGTTTCCCTTGCCTCCTGCCAAGCTCCAAACTGTGTTTTCATAATAAATAAATGGAGTGCTTAGATTTTAAGTTATTCTTGTAGACATGGAAAAGTAAGCCATTCTTTCATTAAAATCAAAATAATGTATTGCTTACAAGACTCCCATAGGCAACTTCCAGGACAGGGTAACTATAGCCAGATTAGCCCTTCTATCATAAATGACTGGAAAACTGCACAAAATATAAGAAACTGTTTGCACACATTGAAAAACAGGCAGTAGGGGACTATGCGCCCTGAGAGAAGGGCAACAAATGAGCTGAGACCTACTATCACTTCAGCTTTCTTCCAGGGTTTCCCAAGGGGAGCATAGCAGTCTCACTGACCTGGGAGACACAGATCAGAGTTGGGGGAACTGAAATTCAGCAACTGAAATTAGCAAAATTAAGTATGGAGACGAGGGAGCTATACTGAGAATGAGCTCTGGAAAGATGCCTTTTAATCTTCTGTTGTATACTAAGCTGTGTGTGCCTCTTGTGGGATCTCACGAGTCTGGTCAAAGAACAACTACTGGGAAGCTATAAACTAAAGTTCTGGCCAAAACTCTAGTTCATAGCTCCCCAGTAGTTGAAGCATCCAGGACATTTACTAGTAACTCTGGAAAGGCCGTATCTTAGGAGCAAGGCTAAACTAGCCCTAGATTAAAGACTGCCTTAATTCTTTTTTTTTATAAATAAATTTATTTATTTATTTTTGGCTGTGTTGGGTCTCGTTTCTGCGCCAGGGCTTTCTCTAGTTGCGACGAGCGGGGGCCACTCTTCATCACAGTGCGCGGGTCTCTCGCTGTCGCGGCCTCTCTTGTTGTGGAGCACAGGCTCCAGACGCACAGGCTCAGTAGTTGTGGCTCACAGGCCTAGTTGCTCCGCGGCATGTGGGATCTTCCCAGACCAGGGCTCAAACCCGTGTCCCCTGCATTGGCAGGCAGATTCTCAACCACTGCGCCACCAGGGAAGCCCAAGACTGCCTTAATTCTTAATAAAGTTTTAAACGGAGTCTTGAAAGGATCAAACTGATCCACATGTAAATTAACTGACTGCCAGAACAAAGCCCAATATTATCTAAAAGATGATGACAAAATGCAAACGTCCCACACTCTAACGTTCATAGTGTCCAACTTCCAATAAAAAATTATGAGACATGGAAAGAAGCAGGAAAAAATGTGTCCTGTAACCAGGAGAAAAATCAGTCAATAGAAGCAGAGTCAGAAATGGCAGGGATGATAGAATTGGCAGATAAGTACTTAAAAATTCATATTATAAATATGTTCAAAGACTTAATAACTCAAAAAGAAGAGAAATGGAAACTTTAAAATGAACCAAATGAAAATTCTAGAGCTAAGAAATACAGTACGTGAATCAAAAAATTCACTGATGGGAGCAAATCAGGAAGATTAGGAAAAAAGGTCAGAGTGTTAGTTATCTATTACCACATGACAAATTGTCCCAAAATTCAGTGTCTTAAAACAACAATGACACTTTCTTACAGTTTTGTGGGTCAGGAATCCAGCACAGCTTAGCTGGGTCCTCTAGCACAGGGTCTCTCACCAGGCTGCAGTCAAACTGTCAGCCAGAGCCACAGTCATCTCAAGGTTCAATAGGGGCAGGATCTGCTTCCAAGCTCACTGAGTAGTTACTAGCAGAGTTCATTTCTTTGTGAACACCATCCATTCCTTGCCACATGGGCCTCTCCATAGGAAAGCTCACAAAATGGCAGCTGGCTTCATCAAAATAACCAGGAGCAGGAAAGTACTAGGAAGGAAGAAGTCACAGTCTTTTATAACCTAATCTCAGAAAAACATCCCAACACTTTTGCTGTACTTTACTCATCGGAAGTAAGTCACTAGGTCTAGCCCACAAACAAGACAAGGAGATTACACAAGGCTGTGAAAAGCAGGAGGTGGGATCATTGAAAGCCATTTCAGAATCTGCCTATTGCAATCAATGAACTTTAAGACGAGACAATAGAAAATATTCAAAGTGAAACACAGAGAGAGAGAAAAAAAAATGGATGAAAAGAACAAAGCCTGTGGAATAATGGCAAGTGTTCTGACATATATGTAGTTGGAGTCTCAGGGATGGTAGAGAAAACTGTTCCAGATTTGATTAAAAATATCAATCTACCAATCTTGGAAGTCCAAAGAAGGCCAAACAGGATAAATACAGAGAAAACCACATCAAGGCACATCATAATCAAATTGCAGAAAACCAATGATAAAGAGAAAAATCTTATAAGCAGCCGGAGAAACCAAGATAAGAATTATTGCTGACTTCTCACCAGAAATAATGCAATCCAGAAGACAATGGAGTGACATCTCTTGCTAAAGAAAAATCTTGTCAACCTAGAATTCTATATTTAGTGAAAATATCCTTCAGAAATGAAGGTGAAATGAAGACATTTCCAGACATTCAAAAAATAAAAGAATTTGTTGCCATTAAACCTTTACTATAAGAAATATTGAAGGCTGGAGGGGAAAAAAAATACCAGATAGAAACCCAGATCTACACAAAGAAATCAAGAGTACTCAAAATGTCACCATTCGCAACTATACAGAATTAACAAAGAAAAAGGAAATAAGTTAGACCTCTTTGAGTGGGGATAGACAAACTCTGGCCCATAGGCTAAATCCAGCCCACCACCTATTTTTCTATGGCCTATGCACTAAGAATAGTTTTTAACATGTGAATATTTGCAATTGATTTGATGATATGGAACATTAACTTTGAACTCCATTTAAGTGAAATGTTATCCACCCCCCCCAAAAAAAATACGTCCTTCTCAGAAGTAGCCTGTAGTAACCCCAGAAAATACATTTGATTATTATATTTTGAATTTTGTCAATTAAAAAACATGGAAATTCTTTTTCTCTTGTTACATAAGTATCTATAAAATATCCTTAATTTTGCTTCTTGGCTCTCTTAGCCTGTCTGGAAAAGTTTGTTTATCTTGGAGAGTGAGAGCAAAAAGACAAGGGAATCTACCATGTGCCAGGCAGTGTCCCAGGTGCTTTATATGCACTACTTAATTCTTGAAACAACCCTCTGAGGTTTATATACATTTATTGTAGAAGTCTCAGATTGTTGATTTTTATCCTAGGATTACTTAATCTTAGCAACAACTCTGTGAGACAGATATTATTCCCATTTTATAAATGAGGAAACTGGGGCTCAGAGAGGTTATGTAACTTGCCTAAAGTTATATATAAATGGTAACAGAGGTTTATATTCTTCCCTCTGCCACTGACACAAAGCCAAGTCACTTAAACTTCTGTGCTTTTTGGATGGAAGAGTATCCCTAGCCCCAACTCAGTCTATGAAGTCTTATTTCTCAACAAATTTTAACCATGCTTCGTTACCTGGTTTCTCTTCCTAAAGGATATTAAATGCAGAAAAATAGAAGGTGGAAAAAGAATTACAGAACTTAATAATACAGTAGGAAGTTAAAACTGACAAGAGTTGACCAAAAATGAAACAAAACAAAAACTGTTAAAAATCAGTCCAAGAACTCAAAAAGCACAGTAGTATGGTAATATGGAACTTATTATTATTATAATATGGAACTTAATATTTAGTGGTGATATGTAGAGACTTTTGCAACTCTGAAGAAATCATGATATTCAGTACTTATAAAGATGGATGTGATAACACGGTATTTATTTTCCTTATACTCTAATACAGGAGGAAAATTTATAATATGGACTTTTTAAAAATTTATTTTATTTATTTATTTTTTAAATTTATTTTTGGCTGCTTTGGGTCTTCGTTGCTGTGCGCGGGCTCTCTCAGCTGCAGCGAGTGGGGTCTACTCTTCGTTGCGGTGCGCGGGCTTCTCATTGCTGTGGCTTCTCTCATTGCGGAGCACAGGCTCTAGGCGTGCAGGCTACAGTAGTTGTGGCACGCGGGCTCAGTAGTTGTGGCTTGCAGGCTCTAGAGCACAGGCTCAGTAGCTGTGGAGCACGGGCTTAGTTGCTCCGTGACATGTGAGATCTTCCTGGACCAGGGCTCGAACCCGTGTCCCCTGAATTGGCAGCCGGATTCCTAACCACTGCACCACCAGGGAAGCCCTATAATATGGAATTTTTATGCTTAAAATGGAAAAGGTTGTTTGTTTTTGTTTATTTGTTTGTATGGTTTTTGCCCAAAAGTCACCCTAGCTCTCTGCTCTAAGGATTGGATAGCTGAGGTTTTATGTAATTTAGCTCCCAACAGAACTTGCAAATTCAAGGTTATTACAAACTGAGGACAGAATTTCCAGATACAGAATTTGTTTCTTGCTTCTCTACCTCTCTAAAAGCTAAAGAATAAAACTCAACGAATACTTGGTTACTGAGATGCCATATGATATTTTGTTAGAACAACTTAACATGAATTGAGACATCAAAAGACCCCATAAATATTGCTCTTAATTCATTTCCTGACGTACACAGACGCACATCTGCTGCATACGAGGGTAGAATACTTGTCTCTCAAGGAAAAGCACTTGTCTAATTGTGTGAGTTGCAAGCTGAACTAACCATTTATTTCATGGAACACCATTTCTACTTGAAAGAAAACTGACAAACTGTAGTTATTCAAGCCTAACTATTTAGCATACATTTTCTTGAAAATAAAGGAAGTGAGCCTGTCACTTCAAGGAAAATAAGTTATTATTTGATGCCAATGATGAAATTCAAGCTTTGACATGAAAATCAGAATTTTGGAAAATTTGTATCCATCATTGTGAGCTTCTCATTGCTTAAAGACTTTTCTGGGGACTTCCCTGGTAGCGCAGTGGTTAAGAACCTGCCTGCCAATGCAGGGGACAGGGGTTCAATCCCTGGTCTGGGGAGATCCCACATGCTGCGGAGCAACTAAGCCTGTGCGCCACAACTACTGAGCCTGCGCTCTAGAGCCCGCAAGCCACAGCTACTGAAGCCCGCATGCCTAGAGCCCATGCTCTGCAACAAGAGAAGCCACCTCAATGAGAAGCTCACGCACCACAACGAAGAGTAGCCCCCGCTCACCGCAACTAGAGAAAGCCCACGCGCAGCAACAAAAACCCAGCGCAGCCAAAAATAAATAAATAAAATTATTTTAAAGAAAGACTTCTGAAGAGATCCTTGGTGATATTAATGAATGAGATATTTTTTGATACTGTATAATGAAATGTGTCAACATTTGGAAGACCTGCATAACTCATTGAACCAATATTTTCCACACTACTGCATGATGTTACAAAATCATACAAGAGTAAAAGATTCATTCAAAGTGCAAGACAGACCAATGGATTTTAATGTAACAGAATATGAAACTTTATTCATGTGGTTTTAGATTCCACATTGCAACTAATCTTTAAGAAGATACCATTTATGAAGTTTGGTATAATATCAAAGAATATTTGCAAAGAAGAATATTAAAATATGCCTCCCGGGGAATTCCCTGGTGCTCCAGTGGTTAAGACTCCACACTTCCACTGCAGGGAGCACAGGTTCGATCCCTGGTCAGGGAACTAAGGTCCCACGTGCCACATGGCATGGCCAAAAAAATAAATTAAAAAGTTTTTTAAATAAAATATGCCATGCTTTCCCAAAAACTTATCTGTGTGAGACTGACTTTTCTTCATATGCTTCAACCAAAACAATCATAACAAATCAAATGCAGAAGTGGAGAGTATAATCCAGCTGTATTCTGTTAAACCAAATATTTTATAATTTTCAAAAATATGAAGTAATGCTAGGCTTCTCATTAAACCTTTATTGTTTGAGGAAACATAAGGGTTTTGCCATTTAAAAATATATGATCTGTGTTAACTTGTAATGAGTTTATTTTTTTTAATGATTTAATAGTTTTTTTTTTTAATAACAGTGATATCTGTTTCTTCTTACTTTCTTTTTATTTATTTATTTTTGGCTGTGTTGGGTCTTCATTGCTGTGCGCAGGCTTTCTCTAGTTGCGGTGAGCGGGGGCTGCTCTTCGTTGCGGTGCGCGGGCTTCTCATCGTGGTGGCTTCTCTTGTTGCAGAGCACGGGCTCTAGGTGTGCGGGCTCCAGTAGTTGTGGCACATGGACTCAGTAGTTGTGGCTCACGGGCTTAGTTGCTCCACGGCATGTGGGATCTTCCCGGACCAGGGCTCAAACCCGTGTCCCCTGCCTTAGCAGGCGGATTCTTAACTACTGTGCCACCAGGGAAGTCCGATTTAATAGTTTTTACACTTCTCAGTTTTAATTTCTAATATAATAAATATTGATAGATATAATCCACATGAACAAAAGCTTTTGGGGCTCCTCAGTAATGTTTAAAAGTGTAAGGGGATTCTGAGACCAAGAAGTTTGACAACTGCTGATTTAGGGTCTTGAAAATCATCTAAAAAGCTTGGACTTTATTCTGAAGACAGTAGGAAAAGAAACACTGTAGACTTTTAAGTAGGAGAGTGACATGACCAGATGTGTGTTACAAAAGGATGACTCCTCTCGGTAGATGTTTGGATCTGAAGAAGACATGACCAAAAGTAGGAAAACCAAGAAGAGGCAACAGACGGTCAGGACCTCGGTGAGGGCTGTGGTCACAGGACGGGAAGGGATGGAAGATGAATATATGAAAACTATTTAGGGGACCAAATGCTTGGAACTTGGTGAGTAGTGAAGCCTGCAGTTGGGCTAACAGACCTTTTGATGGAAGGGGAAATGCAGAATTCACTTCCGGATGTGCAACACTGCAGGCTATCTGGAGATGGCAGCTGTACTCACCGGTTGGCTCTGAAAGTCTGGAGAAAGGTCCGAGCCAGATATCTGCTTCGGGATCATCAATATCTGGGTAGTAGTTAAAACCTAAGGGGCAAACCTGACAGAGGAGAAATGGAGTTAAAAGAGATGAGGGTCAAGGACAGGACACCGGGGAAGACCATTATTTAAGAGAAAGATAAAGGACAAGAAGGTCACAAAGGACATATAAGAAACAGATTGACTGGAGAAGTCAGTTGAAAAATCAGTTGACTGTGGCTTCATGGGAAGAGAGGACTTCAGAAGTATCAGATACAGCTGAGAAGCCAAGCAAAATAAAAGCCGAGAAGTATCTACTGGATCTCTCAACATAGAGGTCATGGTGACCTTAGCAAGAGTGTTTTCAGTAAATTAGAGGAAGGAGGGAAATCACATTGCCATGGGAGTTTTTATAATCAGAGAGCTTTAATTATGTTTATAGGAAGGAGCCAAAGGGGGGGAGGGGGTGAATGACACAGGCAAAAGTGTAAGTGGATCAGACTCTGTCCCTGCTCCGGAGGTCAAAGAAGTCATTACAGTTACTGGGGCCTCTGCCACCATCGGGGCGCTCAAGAAGGAGCACCAGCCTTTGCCAGTTGAATTACATTGAACTGAAGCTCCTACAGGCAGCTGGGAGTGCTGCTCACAGCGGAGACCAGACCCGGAGGGGGTTTTCAGCCCAGAGACCAAAGCATACCAGGCCATCCATTTCCCACCGCAATGAAGAGTAGCCCCCGCTCGCTGCAACTAGAGAAAGCCTGCGCACAGCAACAAAGACCCAATACAGCCAAAAATAAATAATAAATTAAATAAATAAATAAAAGTTATTTTTAAAAAAGGGAAATCCAATGAGAGCTCTCCACCCACTTCCAAGCCAGAGGGACCAGAAAAGATGAGACCCTGGAAACCTATTTTTTTAGAAGTATCCATGCCTGATGTAAAGAAATTCAGAAGGAATCCAAATACTCAGAGATGTTCTTCATAGGCTTATCTATAATACTGGCAATTTTATTAGTAATGTAAATGCCCAGCGGAAAGATAGTAGCATGAACTGAACCGTGGCACACTTGTTGGAATAAAATACAGCTGTTGAAAAAGATGGTTGTGGAGACTATGTAGCAACAAGGAAAAGGCTATGGTAAAATGTTAACAACAAAAATTCTCCGCAAATTTTACTATACAATCTGATTACAGCTGTGTGAAAACAGACATGTGAGAATGACTAGAAAAGAGACCATGGATGTCATTGTGCCAGGATGTTGGTATTATGGGGGTGGAGTGTGGAAGTTTCTCCTCTGTCTTCTAAATTTCTAGTAATTTTAAAATATATTTTATAATTTTTTAATTGAAAAGGAAAACCAAAAAAATCAAGTTTATTTTTGGCTTTCCTGGCAAGTGGGACACCTGGGGGGTTTTAGACAAAGGTGGGCCTCAGGCTCAGTTTGGAAGTCCCAGCTCTGACCAGTCATTGCCAAACACAGTCGGTGCCCGCAGGTCGTTTAGAAGGGAGCCTCTTTTCAAACAACAATCTCTGTTCCATTTGCAGTGGAAATCTGGGAGCACTTCTTTTAGCAGCAATGTATGCGCTGCTGGCCCTCTGCTTAAGCTGTCCCATCTTGTGATAATAGCAGCTTTTTCTGAATGACCACTCCCCTCAATTGACCAGAAGACCCTGTTTTTGCAGCACAGCCTCTGATTTAAGTTAAAACTCATAATGCAGATGATAAATTACAGCACGAAAGCTCAAAAGTCTCCGCTTCTGACACCTGTACTGCTAATTAGTTTCTGTTCAGTGTTACATTCCATCTTCTCTGTCTTCTCTGTTTGGAAAAAAAATACATGAATGTAAATACATTTTTACATATCCAGACTTCCATTTCAATATTCAGAAGCAGATGTATAGTTTCAGTGCCCTGAGCAGATCTGGATATGTGACCGGGGCTTAGATGCCACATTTTATACCCCATTATATTGCATTTTATTCCTACAGCTCTAAAGCAAGTCTGCTCAAAGAAGGCCCAATTAAAAACCAAATTGTCAGAACAATGAGGATATTATCGTCAAACATCAGTTCCGTCACAGTTGTAAGAATGATGGCCACCACCCATTGAGCCCCCGCTGTATCCAAGTGCCATGTGAGATGCCTGATGGATGCTGTCTCCTCTCGGGCAAACCTTGGCCCCTGGAGGGACAGTGCCTCCGACGGTCCCACCACTAGAACACAGCAGAACTGGATTTCTTCCCAAGTCTCTGACTAGCACTCACACTTTCCCCCTCTGCATCCCAGGCTTTTGTTATGCCTCAATTTCCAAACAGAATTTAACAACCCAAACAAAATAATTTGGACTAATTACAATATTAGACTTTGTATTTTCTTTTAAATCATACTGATACACAGGCTTACCTCAGAGACATTGCAGGTTCGGTTCCAGACCACCACAGTAAAGCAAGTCACACAAATTTTTTGGTTTCCCAATGCATGTAAAAGTTATATTTACACTATACTGTAGTCTGTTAAACGTACAGTAACATTATGTCTAAAAAAATAATTTACAAACCTTAATTTTAAAATACTTTATTGCTGAAAAATGCTAACCATCATCTGACAGTGCAGGGTTGCCACAGACCTTCAATTTGTAAAAAATGCAGTATCTGCGAACCACAATAAATGAAAGCACCATAAAACAAGGCATGCCTAGATCATTTTTCTCAACTGGTATTTTTTACAAAGACGGTTTACCCCTATGGCTTACTCATTCCCTATGAAAGGTGCCGATGTTCTTTGAGTTTCCAAGGGTAACCTGCCCACCTCTGATTCCCTCTAACACCCCAGGACAGTGCCCTGATGGGCTGCAGCTGAGGAGGACATTTGACCCCTCTTCCTCCTTTACCTGAGGTGAGCCTAGAGATGCCCGAGGCTGATAAAGGTTTGATAACAGACTTTTCTCACTTTGTGTTCCTATTCTGTTCAGCTGGTGTTGAAATGCCAGTGATTTCTTCCCAGACACCTCTGGTGGAAATTTACCACATAGCATAAACTACTCATGTTTATTGATAGATCCATTTCCAGAAAGAGGTCAATTAACTTGTTACACTTTAATGTATGGGCTTTGGATTAGGTGAAATTATACAAGTGTGATTTCTGCTTATTAACTATTCTATTATAAAAGAATTCCCAAGTCCTGCCACCTTCTCTATAGTTCTCAAGTCAATCCCTTTCTCAGCATCCTTTTTACTCCTGTCTAGCTCAAAACTGAATATGCTTCTACCTGGATGACTGTGGCAGCTGGTCCCCTGCCTCCAGGCCCTGGCGAGCCAGGGTGAATGCCCAAAAGCCCAATTTGACCATTTACTTCACTGCCCAGCTTACACTCCACTAGTGGCTCCCTCAGCTGTTGAATCCAGTGTTCCCAGCCCTTTAGTCTGCCCTGTGTTACAGCACCTCCTGCCCGTCCACTGTTGGTGAACCTGTCTGCTCGGAGCTCTGGCTCGGAGGCGTGCTGCCTCTTGCCCCTGTGTGTGTGTCCACGCTCTGTCCTCGCCCTGTTGCATCCTTCTCCACCCCACCTTTACCCTGCTGACCCCCTTCCTCCTCTGAGGCTGCTCAGTCAGGCATCAGCTTCTCCAGGAAGCTGTCTCTGATGGCCCTTCCACCACCAGGCCAGCCACCTCCCCTGGGGCCTCCACAGCATCTCCCTGAGGTCACCTTCTTCGTCATGCTCATCATACTTGTCTCTCAGTGTTCCCGGTGTTCATTCCTCTGGCCAGCCAGCAAAACAGGGACCCCTGGAGCCAGGGGAAAAGCCTCACAGCAAAAACTCTCTCGGAGCGCCTTGGCCCCATGCTCCATGGCTCCAGCACGGGTGACAGCGTGGCTCTAAGTTAACTAGAGCTCTCCCTCCGAAGTCCTCCCACAGAGCAGGAAGCGGCCGTCTGCTGTAGCTGTCCCACCACACCGCACCCGGTTATTAGCTGTATGGTAGTCTATCTGTGGCTCTGTAGTAGTTGCAAAAGGGCTGAGCTGTTGAATCCTAATACAGGTTCTCCAGGTGGTGTTCTGTCTCCCCTTCCCTCAGTGATGTGAGCGCTCTCACTGGAAAGCACAGATAAGTCAGAGGCTTCAGTGAGACGGTCAGGGCTGGAACTCTCCATCACTCTGACTTGCTTCCCTCTTCCTTGGGGGTCTGGCAGGAGTGCTGGGGACAGGCAAAGGCCACACAGCCTCCTAGCTCCGCACAGTACACGGGGGGTGGTGTCTGTAGTCACCTGACCCAAATAGGCAGCCGTTCCGGACACTCGATGTGGGATGATTAGTTTGTTTTTGTCCTATGATTGGTGTGCAGATGAACCACAGGCCTCCCCTCCGTGAGCCCGTACCATCCAAGGGGATGGTGTGGAGGCTTCCTTCCAGAGGCTCCCAGGCGCCTGCAGACTGCATGGCACGTGTGCCATGTGTAGATTTGGCTCTTTCTAAAGAGTGCAGGACAGGTTTTTAATGGTGTCCCAGTTGTTCAGGCGAAACATGCTCTAGTATCTTGAGGTTTTGGTTTTGTTTTGTCAGTGACGAGCGGGAGCAGGTGCTATAGACAGTCCATGAGATCACTTATCAGAGTGGTCACTGAACCCCGAAGCTTCGGGTCCACAGACCTCCCTAACACCTTCTGGTCCTTTTTAGCTGCAGGCACTGGTGTCGGTGTCTGTGTCTGTCATGGCCAGGTGTCAGCAGGAAGGCCTCCTGGAGGGGGTGTCTCTGTTTGTCCTTCACAGCCCTGTGACCTTCATAGACGGCTCTGCTTGGTCACAGCATGGCCAACAGAGAGATCTGCATTGTTCTTCCACACAGTGATATCACCATCAAGACTCTGACATTCTGAGCTGAATCCTGTAAAGATAAAAGAATACACACATACACTCACGTCCATACATACAGATACATCCATTCATGTGAGATTCACTTCTCAGAAACAAGTAATTTATATATTCACAGAATGATTAGCTTTCAGCTAAGAATTCTAACATTTTAGTACCCTGATTTAGAATCAGGCTAAATTTGTCAAGTGACGGAAAGCGAGGTTTTTCAGAAATTATTAGCTAATTTTTTCAATATTGAATTTATAGTCACAAAAAATATATCATAATGATGTTTCCAGGATAAAATACCAGCAGCTTAACTTTTCTGGCCACAAACGTACAGCATATATCAGTTTATTTTTGAAGAGCTGAAGAATTAGCTACTGTAAATAAAGTTTCCAAGAAGATTTCTCCGGGAAAGAGGTGAACTTACAGTAATATGGGTGATATGTTATTAATTAATAACTATGACCAGCCACTGCTTCAATTAAAAGGACAACGGATGAGAAGGCCTAATAGAAAGGATATGCTGAATTTTAATCTCACAAGCGCTGAAGTCTGCAGAAAAGACGAGGAGTTGTTTCTGAGGCTGGTAGGAGGAAGCCTCTGGGTAAGATGTCACCAGCTGCTGCTTGGTCTGGGAATGTTTACTGAGCTCTGACTACACGTCTCTCTGGAGCAGTGCTCCTTTGGTTGCCAGTAATGGAAACCAACTTCAAAATAGCTTAAGGAGAAAGAGGACTTTCTTGGAGGTCCACAGGGGTCTCCCAGAACCCAAGGACGGCATGAGCTGATAGGCCAGGGAGAGCGTCACATGGGAGTGAGGACGGCGGGCACCTATGTCTCTGCTTAGAGGAGGGAATCTGATTGGCATGTTTGGCCCAAAGGACAGGCACAGGGGGTGCGGACGCGGCTGCAGGTGGCGTGATACGGTAAGCAGGTTTCTTTGACGGGCTGAGTACTGTGTGGGAGGCCACATGAGAAGCGTGCCTAGAAATGTATCCCACGGAGGTGCCAGTTGAGCTAAAGTACCCAGCATTGGCTGATCTTTTGGAGACAGGATAATGAGAGGGGACATCCCAAGCATGGGCAGGTGGGTATGTGCAATGCCCTGGGCTGGCATGTGGCATCTGAGGGTGGTGAAGTGAGGTGAGGCTAGACCAGGAAGCAGTCCCAGAAATGACAAGGTTGCCCTGAAGGTGGTAGGAAAGGGTTACGAAAGCATTTGGGTCTGGGGGTGGTTTGTGTGTTCAGGGGGTCAGACCCCCTGAGTCAGTCTGCTCTTTGAGGTGCCAGCTTTCCATGGCAGCCTTTAGAGCAGCCTCTCCACGCCCCCCGCCGCCCCCAGTCCACCCATCCTTCCAGGGTGGAAATGGCCGGAGGCCCTGGGCGCAGCTTCCACGCGGGATCACATGACCAGGACTCCCCCTCCCAGCAGGAGCCGGGCTATGGAGAACCTCGTAATAGCATTACTATCGGCCTTCCTCCTTCCTGTTGCTCATTTATTTGACTTTAAGCACAGTTATTTTTAGAGTAATAATTTGGAGTTAATTGGTCTTCTGCCTTAAAAAAATACCACCTTTTCCATGCAATTATTATGTAGAAATAGTTCCGTAGAGCTTTCCTAATCTGTCGTCCCTGGAACACCCTCCAGAGTGGAATGGGACCTAACTGGCTGTTTGATCTGTTTTTTACTGACTGCTCTCTCCCCACCTGTGATGAGAAGGTGAACGACTCCTGGGAAGAGCTGCAGCCCTGCAGCCTCCACTTGCTCTCGCTGGAACTGAAATGACAAGGGGAGAGGAGAATATGGGGGGCCTCCCCCAAGGTAACCCACCAGAGCCCCCTCAACGCTGCCTTTTCTCTCTCCCTCTAGGTCATGCGATATTTAAACTCACGTATCTAAGCAATCACGACTATAAACACCTCTACTTTGAATCTGACGCTGCTACCGTCAATGAAATCGTGCTCAAGGTGAGTGTTCCTTCTCGGCCCAGACCCGGAGTATGCAGGACCGGCTCCCCGCCAGCACCGCACAAGGCTCCCGGGCCGGTTTTGCAGGGTCACTGCACTGCCTACGGGTCACCCGGCTGGTGAGCACCCAGGCCTGGGCCACACCGCAGGTCAGCTGCTCTGCAGCTGCTTCCGCCAGCCAGAAGCCCCTTCAGCTTCCTCCCAGTCCCCCGATAATCCTGCTTCTTCGTGTGTTTATTCATTCTTTTTACGTACCATTTATTTCCCTCCAACCCCACTCAGGAGCTCCTTGAGGTTCCTGGAACAGACTCTGAGGAAATTATTGTTATTGTTTGAAGACACCTTAAAGTAATCACGATAATTAACCTGTTGTAAACATACCCGGCTTGATGCTAGAATTGTCTGTTACCATATCTCAACAGTGCTCACGGAGCACCTTCTGTGTGCCAGGCTAGTACTCAGGATACTGCAGTGACAGACCCAGTCCCTGCCCTCAGCGAGCTTGTCCTCTTTCAGAGGAGACAGACGTTAAGAAAATTACAGAGAGGGACTTCCCTGGTGGCGCAGTGGTTAAGAATCCACCTGCCAATGCAGGGGACACGGGTTTGAGCCCTGGTCCGGGGAGATCCCACATACCATGGAGCAACTCAGCCTGTGCACCACAACTACTGAGCCTTCACTCTAGAGCCCGCGAGCCACAACTACTGAGTCTGAGTGCCACAACTACTGAAGCCCACACACCTAGAGCCCGTGCTCCGCAACAAGAGAAACCACTGCAATGAGAAGCCCGTGCACCACAATGAAGAGTAGCCCCTGCTCGCCGCAACTAGAGAAAGCCCGTGCACAGCAACAAAGACCCAATGCAGCCAATGAATAAATAAATATTTTTAAAAGACTGTTAAATAAGTCACAAGGTGCCCCATGGATGTGTAAAGAGTAAACTGACTTGGTACAGGGGGTAGGGAGGCAGGGAGAGCTGAGCCCTGAAGGATGGATGGAAAAGCACACATTTTACCAGGTGAGGAGAGAGAAAAGACATTTCACAGAGGGAGCAGCCTGTGATGGGGCAGAGAAGCAGGGCGAGTGTGGTGTGGCTGGGAGGTTGCACCCAAGCCTGTGTGTCTGGAGCAGAGAGGTTGCAGGGGCCAAGCCACACAGAATCTTGCAAAGTGGCGTCGGACTGAGAAAAGCTCCCGTGGGGTCTTGTTGGTTCAGGAAATATGGGTCAGGGCCCGAGATTCTGTGTCTCTAAGAAGCTCTCAGGGGCTGCCCAGGATGCCGTCTGTGTACCACACTCTGAGTAGCCCTGGACTAGTGATTTTCAGACTCTTTCAAACTGAGAATCCTTTCTCTGAGCCAAATCTTACGTAGAATGACCAGACAGAGAAAACAGAACTGCTTTGGCAGAACAGGGCTTAGAGCCAGAGGGGGCTCCTCCACCCCTGGTTGTGTGTGACTCTGACCAGTCACATCACCTCCCTGGGCCTCAGTTTCTTCTCCTGTAAAATGGGGATCATGGTACCTACCCTGCCCTACCCCACCATAAGGCTAATATTAGCTGCTAGAGCAAATATTAAATGGTACGGTGAAGCTACCTAAGTGATTATTCGTTATCTTCTTAAGAGTAGGTGTCGTCAAGTAATAGTAATAAAAGTACTAAGATATACTGAGGGGTCACAACGTGCAGGACCTGGGCCAGGCACTTTACCTGTCCTGTCTCAAGGAACCTTCACACCTCTATGATGTAGTGATATACAGTCATTCCCATTTTCTAGATGAAAACTGAGGCTCAGGAAAAAAGTAACTTAGCCAGGGTTGTGACAGGCAGAACCAGAACTTGACCCAGGTTTGGCGGATTCCAGAACTTGTGCTCCCAGGTGTGCACAGACTTAAGGAGCTGAACAGGAGATTTCGATGAAATGGAATTGTGTCACAGAAACATTTTGAGGCAAAGTCCCTCATGGCTTCAAAAGATTTTCAAAAGTAGTAGATGAGAATTAAAAGAATGAAGCTGCTAGGAGGACAGTTTAGAGCCGAGACAGAGTAGCATGACCAGTTGGATGGAAAGCAGAGGGTTCATAGACCACCCCGGATTGGAGCCCCTCGGAACAGGCAGGGGACAGTGCCCACCTAGAGTGCCTGAAAGCAGCGAGCTAGGAGTTACCTGCCAGCGCATCCCCCGACGGCCCAGGGAGCACGTGCCGCACTCGGGGGCCAGGTGGAGAAATATTCCATTACCCCGTCAGGGCTGGCCTTTTTTTAATTATTTATTTATTTATTTTTTTATTTTATTTTTGGCTGCATTGGGTCTTCGTTGCTGCCTGCGGGCTTTCTCTAGTTGCAGCAAGCGGGGGCTACTCTTCGTTGCAGTGTGCGAGCTTCTCATTGTGGTGGCTTCTCTTGCTGCAGAGCACGGGCTCTAGGCTTGCGGGCTTCAGTAGTTGTGACACGCGGGCTCAGTAGTTGTGGCGCACGAGCTTGCTCCACAGCATGTGGCATCTTCCCAGACCAGGGCTCGAACCCATGTCCCCTGCATTGGCAGGCGGATTCTTAACCACTGTGCCACCAGGGAAGTCCTGGCCTTTTTTTTTGTAGCCAGCATTAAAATATTCAAGACTTCAGAAGGATTCTAGTAAAATTATAATCCTGTGTTTGACATCAAAATAATTTTCACAACAGCAGATTGATGACAGAAACACTGGTTTATGACTTCAGTGCAAGACTGTGGAAGAACAAGTGCAGAGAAATCATTTTCCAGGACCAAATGCTCCCTTGAAGCAGATGCTTTTCTGCAAAATCCCCAAGGCCTATCACCTTCCCTAAAATGTCTGTTTTCATATGAAAATGCTTGTAGAAATATTACATCATGCACAAGACTCCAGGAGAAGTCCCAGCCTGATTTATTTAGAGAGCTAATGATCGCGATCCTGATGGAAGATTAAATTTCACGTTTCCGATCTCTGATTTTTAAAGCAGTTTAAATACTTAGCCCGATCTGCCATTCCCAATGTCTTCGTGGGGCTTTGCACCAACACCAAGTGACTGAGGCCCCACTTGGTAGAAATGTTGCCATTAGAGGTTCTTCTCAGGTCAGTCTTAGACGCAAGTAATACATGTGGTGGTTCTAGAATTGAGGAGTTTCACATAAAATAAGAGCT
This sequence comes from Balaenoptera physalus, assembly GCF_965194825.1. NCBI lineage: Eukaryota > Metazoa > Chordata > Mammalia > Artiodactyla > Balaenopteridae > Balaenoptera > Balaenoptera physalus. The sequence continues at coordinate 10,173,220 of NC_138886.1, forward strand.
TTAGACTGAAACTGAAAGGAGGAAATAAGGACCAGAGGCTAATGTCAAAGAAACTATTACAAGCAGGCAACTCTCCATCAAGTTATTTTTATCTCGTTGTGTTTTTCCCCATAGGACCCATTTATTGAGCACCGACTGTATACAAGACATTTTATGTACATTATCTCATTTCATCTTCGCAACTGCCCTGCCCAGTGTAGACATTATTATCCCCACTTTATAGACGAGGAAAAAGAGGCCCAAGGCCACAGAGCACATACAGGTGGAGCCTCATCCTGAACCAAGCTGAGGAGTCCCAGACCTGCCCCTTCCCACCCTGTGTGGTCCCTCATTCTGCAGGCTTCGAGGTGAATCTCAGAGGAATCACTGGACTCTTCAAATTGGGTTCTTCTCGTGATCGAGTGATGGAGGCTGTGACTTTATTGACCATGAAAACTCCCTATATTTTTATGCCTTAAGCTGTAAAATGCATTGAAAGTGAAACACTCTATAGTGCATAAAATTGTGCAAGTTTTAAGCCACAGCATATTAACCAGCTAATGGCAGACCAAAGGGCGTTTTTATCTTCTGATTATTACATTAATCTTCCATTAAAATTATCTATGTGATTATCACAAAGCACTGAAGATAATAAATTTAGGAAATAGTTGGCCTGTTGAGGATCATTTTAAAATGCTTTTGTCAAGTTACATGTGCCAAATATACACTGAAAACAGTAGATTGGTTGAGTGTGCAAACAATCGAACCCAAAGATTGCTCTTATTAAGAATGATAAACCTCTTCTTTCCATGCATTGTCTCTAGTGTCCCAAATCGTCACCCGGCCCTGCAGGCCTCATGATTTATTGCTCTCAGCTGGTAACTTGGCGAGGCAGTGGGCCGAGCGCGTCAAGCCTTCTGTACTCACACACACGCTTTTAACGCCTGCTGCCGGCGACTATCGGAGCAGAAAGTCTGGAGGGGACACCGTGGCAGAGCCCCAGCCCCACGCGAGGCGAGGCATCCGCACCGCCTCCCCGGAGCACCTCGGTTCTTTCTCAGTCCGCAGAGGCTTCTCCCGCTCCGGGAGCGGGACACGTGGTCCTCAGAGTACAATCAACAGAGGGGGCAGCTCGTTTCTCTAGCCAGGAATATTCAGGGTTCTAGTCATAACTTTTAGATATTTGAGGTTGAAGAGAAACAGTGTTTGTTCTCAGAAAGGCCCAGCCAGAGGGCAGTTGGGGCAGTGGAAGGAGCCAGGTCTGAGGGGGTGAGGGGGTGGGGGCCTCTGAGGAGGCCCGGGACCTGAAGAGCTGGTCCAGGTCCTGGCGCGTACTCTTTCTAGCTTTGTGACCTCGAGTAAATGACGTTATCATTCCTGTGCCTCAGTTTTCTCCTCTGTACAATGGGGATAACAATGGCAGCCATCTCCTAAGGCTGTTGTGAGGGTTAAATGACTCAATCCTTGAAAAGCACTTGGAACGCTGCTGCTGCTGCCACCGCCACCACCACCCAGCCAGGGGCTCATCCTCGCACCAGGTGTGGGTCTGATCATGGCACTGCTGCCCTTCCCTGGCTCCTCCCTGCCTCACCTTGACTGGCCCCTAAGCTTCTGCAGTTCATGGACACCCCCTTGCCGTGTTCCACTGCTGTGCCTTGATGCATGCTGATTCTCCCCACCCCTTGTATACCCCGAACTCCTATTTGTCTCTCAAAACCCATCTCATTCATCTCCTCCACAAGCCTTCCCTGCCCCACATGTCCCCGATAGTTACTCTCCCCATTCCTTTCTGCTCCTTCTGTATCTGTTGTCACACTTGTTCTGTTGGACACTCACTAGGCCGTGAGGTCCTTGGGACAGGGACCAAGTCTTAATTTTCCCTCTGCCCCTTGAACCAAACACGGAGTGAGGCTCAGATAAGGCAGGTGCTCAGTGCCAAAGGTGACGGTGACAGTGACTGTCCAGCACGGGGGGTCTGAAAAGACCCCAAGAGAACCAGGTGGGAGCAGCAACGTGGGGACCTGGGAGGCAGCTGGCTGTGCATCCTGCACAGAGTTCCCACGGCACCTTTCCCGGCTTTGACCCTGACCTCTCGGTGATCCGGGCAGCTTGGTCCTCTTCTCTGAGCCTCACTTTCCTTTTTTATCAAATGAGCCGTAGCTAGTGGGGTGCTTGTGAGCATTAACATACCCCCGTTGGAACCTCTGTACCTGCTGGTGGGAGGCTGAACACAGAGCCTTGTTTTAGTTTGGTTTTCATCCCTGTGACGTCCTTGTCTTTCAGACGAGGGAAGAGGGGGCTCAGAGGAGTTATGTGCGAGCCCAGGGCTGCACGGCAGGCTGGGGGCAGAACCAGGAAGCCCGGTACACAGGCTTCTGGGAGGGACCACGGGCTCTGGAATCAGAAAAGCTCCACCACTGGCTGAAAGGCCTGTACCAGCCTCGTGTCTTCTCCAGGCGTGTTTTCCCGTTGTGCAGCGGGCTCCGGTCCCAGCCTGCGGGGTTGCCGTGGTGACTGGATGCCATGCACAGGGGAACACTGGGCCCGGAGGGCGCCCAGCCCGGGGCAGGGCCTTCCCTTGCTCATCCCAGGCGAGCAGAGCGGCTGGCAAGTGACTGGGCTGTGTCGTCTTGCTTTCTAGGTTAACTACATCCTGGAATCACGAGCAAGCACTGCCCGGGCTGACTATTTTGCTCAGAAACAAAGAAAACTGAACAGACGTACAAGCTTCAGCTTCCAGAAGGAAAAGAAATCAGGGCAACAATGACACTGGCCTCCCGCTTCAATCTGTTGCCATAGCTCAGAGCCTGCCTGCCAGGGCCAGGTGGCCCTAGAGCCAACCCTGTGTCCTGCAGTCCTCGGGGAGGCCAGCTCCTGCCTCACGAGGACAGGGCTGCTGGGCTCTTGGGGAAGGGGGGGCACCCCCTAGAACAGAGCTGGGGACGTTGCCACGGGACCGAACCCTGAGTGGTAATGGCTTTGATTAGCAGTGCCCGGGGCCGGACGACACCGAGAGGAGCCACAAGCTGCCCAGCCACCTTCACTGCCTGACGGTCCCGCCCGAAGATGTACATAGCCATGCCCAGACATGTCCTTGCAACTTGATCAAATTTCTTAAACGAAGAACAAAAATGTACGGTTCTTTTTTTTTTCTTCCTTTTAATAAACTCTTTATCATGGTTGGTATGATGGACCATTCTTTGGGGGCAGAGGATTGATTATGTCATTCTCTTTAAAATCTGTTCCCATATTGAACAGGCAGATTGGAAAAGCTATGGCTCGATTTTTCAGAAGAAATGTTTAGGATTTAGTCAATAGTTTTAACTATGCCATTTGTTTAAACGAGTGCATTGCTTTGAGGATAGTTATCTTACTAAAGTTAGGAAAGGGACCGAGTGATGTGTGTCCAAGGCTGCGCCATTTTCCCCTTCAGAAGCCTCCTCTTCTCAACTCATCCCAGCACCTCTGATTTCAGGAAGGCAGGACTGCATGTAAAGCTCGGGGCTCGGGGAAGTGGGGGTCACACTGAGCTCCCAGCCGGAAGTGGTCTCTTCTGTTTCCTAAATAACAAGTCTAAGTTTCAGCTGACAGTTGGACCCGCATGTGGATTTTTCCTGGACTCGGAAGAGTCTCTGCAGTGCTATCTCGGAGGGGCCTCGGCTCCCTTTCTCCTCTCCTCACAGTGCCTGCCCCCTGGTCTGAGCAGGAAGGAAGTGCTGCTTTCACTGCATCAGAGACTGCGGGGCGGGAGGAGCTGCTGCCAGGGGTCCAGCTCCCAGGGGGTGGGGGGCAAGGAATCAGGTATCTGCCGACACCACCCCTCTGGCCACACCTGATGCCTCTGTGGTCCTCGCCAGCCTCTCCAGGGTCCCTCCCGGGGTGACGTCCTTTCGCACTGGCCCTGGCCAAGATGGCGGACTGAGGTTTCATTGAGGACCTGCATTTCAAAGTTTTTTAAATCATTGTACAGGAAGCGACGTGGCTGAAACAGCCTCTCACAGTTGAGGGTCCGTTTGCACAGAGGCACCTAATGAATTCCTCTTTCATTCTGATCTTTGTTCAGCCAACAGAAGCACCCTTTTCTAATGTCTTCCATTCCTACCCATCCCAGAAACAAAAGAAATATTATTTGTAGCTTGCTATCTGTATTTGAATTTTTAGCAATTTTATATTTAGATATCTTTGAAAAATGTAAATGACTAATTTGGTCATTAAATCTTGTGACATATTCAATATTAAAATAAAAATCATAAGCACCTTCTTTTACGTATTTCTTTGAATTCTTGAAGTCTTGCGCACATACTGCTGAGGGCGGTGACCGCCATGAATCGCTCTGGGCGGTGACGTTTGCTGGCAGTTGATGTGGTGCCGAGCGGCTCTGAAATGTACCGTGGGCCTCCTTTAATACTGAGCAAGACAGGATGACCCTCTTCACTCCAGGGTGACTTTGAAATCATCATTTCCTTCAGTTACAAAATCAACACCATTCTCATATCCTGAAACAGCACATGTGCAATTTACATGAAACACACAGTAGAAGGAATAATTTAAGGGGAGCACTAACCACTGCCCAGGTCCACCAAATAGCGAGACTGTTTAAATTCAGTTTTTCCTCGGCCCCTCCCACACCCGATACCTGGATTTTAAGGTAAGACTGTGAGCACCTCTCACCTGTCTCCCCAGGGCCCAGCTTTACAAAGCAGGAGCTCAGCACACCCAGGTTACACCCAAGCGACCCAGCAGGCCCTGCCTCCACCTTCCAGCGAGTCTCCTGACCTTGCTCCAGTGTGGCCCCCACGGACCTGATGGTAACTCAGGACGGGGACTTTACCAAGTCTGGGTGGCCTGACAGGCCCTAGCAGTGGTACCTGGAGCCCTGGCCTCCGCTGGCCACTGAGCAGCCCCCATCATCTGAGGGCAGGCTGGGTGCCGGCCCCTCATAAATACGCACAGGCACAGGTGATCCCGCAGCCAGCCGCTGGCAGGTCCTGTCACTACCTCCATTCCAGGGTTGAGGACTTGGGGCTTGGAAGGGTCCCACCTTCCATCTGGGACACAGTGAGAGTGACTGAACGGCAGCTGTGCTCTAAGCCTCTGGGCCCTGCCCTCTGTGGCTAGTGGCTGCGGGCCTGAGCCGGGCACTGCCTTGCTGGGCCGCGGTTTCCTCATCTATAAATGCAGGTGCTGGAGTAGGTGGTCCCTGCAGACCCTTCTAGAGAATGTCTTAAATGTCTCAGAATCACAGTGAGCCCAAACTTCCTTCCAGTGGTTTCTGTTTTCCAAAACTTGCAGGAGCTCCTCTGCATCTGAACAAGAAGCTAAGAGTTGAGGAATACTGTGAGCTCGCTTCGTCCAGCCTCCTGCCCGGAGCAGCAAATGTATGTTCCCTCCCAGGGTCTTTGGGCCTCAGCCTGCAGACCTCCAGCGACAGGGCGCACTGCCGTTCAGGTCAGTGCTTTTCCTTGTTGGCCTGTTTGGTCCCCCTTGGCCAGGACTCCCCGGGCCTGTGCTGCCAACCCTGCGTGCCGGGTCCCTCTTCCCACCCAGCACGGCAGCTACCTCCTAACCCCTCTCCTCCCTGGTCCCCGGGACCAGTCTCCCCACTGCCTCGGGGGGCCCCTCAGCTGTGTGGAGACCACGTTGACATCCGTCTGAGTCTTCTCTCCATGGGTTAAAAAGCTGGAAGGTTGTGCCCTCCCCTGTCATGTCCCTAAAGCCTGCCAGCTGCCCCTTCAGGTCCCTGGTTCCCCAGGTGAGGGACTGGGACACGTCGGGACAGAGGGGAGCAAAGACCCAACTTGGTCATCACGACGCTCACAGTCTGGTGAGGTCAAGAGGTGGCAGGTGACCCCCAGGCCACACTGCAGCGAGCGCCATGCAAGCCCTGTGGGGACCAGCATGGGCCAGGTGAGCGCCAGGCAGAGTGACGGGCGGTGGGAGCAACGGGCAGGGTGGGGGCCTGGGAGCCTGAGGTGGGGAGGCAGCAGCCCTGCTGAGCGGGACAGTCATGGCTCTTGACGTGCTGTGGCCTCTCAGGGGAGAAGGAAGCCCCCGCCCCAGTGGCCCTGGAGAGGGAGACACTGTGGCTTCACCACCGGGCACGGCATCAACAGCTTTTGAGCTTCCCAGCTGGCGAGGATGGCGGCTGCCATGGAGGCTGAAGAAAGGGCCCCGAGACTGGGGAGGGGAGACAGAGGTGGGAAGAAGGGGTGTGCGCCTCCGCCCCGCCACCCCCGGCCTGCTCCCCGGTACCCACATCGGCATCCCCAAGGGGCCACCACGGCCTCCATGGCAGCCCTGGCAGGACCGGCCCCCGGCTCCTGGCACAGCTCTTGCCACCTGACTCTTGCCGGTGCTGCCAGGGCTGCTCTCTTCCTTCCAGAGGGAGGAACAGGAGGAAGAGAAGAAAAAAGCAGGGGCTTCCCCAGCTCAGGGTCAGAGCGCTCAGGGTGCAGACCCGGGATCAGCCCCCAGCCCCCCACACCCTCCCTGTGAGCCGAGCCTCCTCCTCGGGCATAAGCAGCGGCATCCGTCCCAGAGCCCCGCGGGGATCGGTCGGTCCGAGGACTGGGGGGCCCCTCCCAGGTGTGGGTCCCGATCCCAGCCCCTCCTCACCGGCCTCACTCCCTCCGGGTAAGGGGCTAACTCCTCTGTGCCGCGGGGTCCCTTCTGTACAACGGGGTGAAGACGCCAACTTGCAGGGCTGGAATCAAGACTCAGTGAGACAATATACGCACAGGGCCTGGTGTGTGAACACCTGATAAACGGCCACATGATGTTGGCATCTGTCATCTTGCTTAGTCCAGTTGTGCGAACACCATGTTCTCCCCAGTGGTGCCCCCCCTGAGAGGGGACCCGGCTGTACCGAGCTGTCCCCTCCTTGAGTTCCAGAGTCCAAATAAACTGCCGTGGCAGCGCCAAGACCAGCTTCCTCAGTGCCAGGAAGGAGGGCACACAGGCTCCGGGCCTGGGCCCTCTGCCCCAGGGACAGACGGCTTGATTTGGGGGCCCTATGCTGCGAGCCTGCACCCTAAGTCCCAGAGCCAGACTCTGCGGCTCTGCCCACCCTGTCCTTCCTCACCAACTGATTCTGTGAAGCAAACACTCAGTGAGTGCCCTCTTATGAGAGCAGACCCTGGGGTCGGGCAGATTGTGCTCAAATTCCAGCTCTCTCCTGGTTGGTGTGTCCTCAGATGAGCTACTTTACTTCTTTGAGCCTCAGTTTCCTCTTCTGTAAGGTAAGGACAATAATACTTTCTTCAAAGGGGCCTTGTGAAGACTGGATGAGTTTACTAGGCAGGATGGCTGGGCTGCAGTGACACTAACAGCCCCAAGGCCTCAGTGGCTTTAACACAGCACTTATTTCCCATCACACGGAGTGAGCCGTGGTCCAGCCGCCTTCGGGCTTCCACAAAGGTGCAGGTGGGAGACAGAAGGGCTGGAGAATGGGCAGCAACAATGAGATACTGTGGTTCAAAAGTGGCACATGGGGACTTCCCTGGTGGTCCAGTGGTTAAGACTTCACCTTCCAACGCAGGGGGTGCAGGTTTGATCCCTGGTCGGGGAGCTAGGATCCCACATGTCTCGCGGCCAAAAAACCAAAACATAAAACAGAAGCAATACTGTAACAAATTCAATAAAGACTTTAAAAATGGTCCACATCAAAAAAAAAAAAATCTTTAAAAAAACCCAAAAAAGTGGCACACGGGTCCCTTCACTCACATTTCATTGGCCAGAATCAGTCACCTGGGGGACAGAGAGGTGCGACCACCCAAGGATGGGAAGTCACAAATGTTTGGGAAACAGTCGCAATGTCTGCCACCATGAGATGACACTGTGCTTCCCAAAAGTCCCCATTCACAGGCCGCCCCAAGATAGCACCTCACCTACAGTGAAATATTTTCCCTGATACTGATCCAGGCTAATGCTGTTCTCTACCTTAAACTTCATCCTAAGCAAGAATGGCCATGGAGTCCCGAATTTGGTGTGCAGCATATACGCTTTCTGGTGCACACTGAAATAAATACATAACTGTTTGCATTGAAAACATCCACCCACACACCACATCACATCGTGAAGGACCACAGTCACACCTCCAACGCTGGCGAAGGTAAAGTTAAGTTGACGCTGTTCTTTTATCAGTGCCTGCCCCCTGCCTCTTATTAAGCTCTCAGAATAGGTTAGTTACTATTTTACTAACCACTTTCTCAGTCCATCCACATGCCCACCTAATCCCCGTTTTACACATGAGGAAATGGAGGCAAAGAGAAGCCCCCTCTGAGGCCATGCAGCTGGGAAGTGATGGAGAGGCTCTCCCGCCTCCCACCTGCCCCCCCCACAAACAAGCTGTCCCCAACCTTGCTGGGCCTCCATCTCGGCTGATGTGGCCCAAATGCCCTTGACCCTGAAGGTTCCCTGGAGGCCCCGCTGGGCGGATCCTGCTCGTTGGAAGGGCAGCCAGGAGAGGGAGAGGGTTAAGCCTGTCATGTTGTGTTCCCACCAAACACCTCTGCTTAAATGCAAAATCCCAGCAGGGTGGTGTTTGCTATAAAAGCCCTAAGAGTGATTTGTGAAGTCTCGAAGGCCTGTAATCTCGTCAGCGTAATGGGATTATATTTCAAATCACCACGGCCTGTTCATTACCCATTTAAACTCCTCTGACAGAGGAAAACTTACATAAACCGTGCACGGCAGCCCTTGCCGACTTCCCCACTCTCCTTGCTGATTAGACAAACAGATGCTGAGGTCTGGAATGAAAAAATAATGTGCCCATTTATTCATTTTTCTGACAAGTCACAGTAGATTTTTAACTGCCAATGAGTGACCTCCCGGAGGCATGGTGGCGGGGAGGTGGCCGCTAGGCAGCGAGTGGTCATTTGCTGGCCTGGCTGGGGCGGGGGGCTGCCTGCTGCGCCTCTCAGCTCTCACCACCCAGAGGGGGCCAGGGACCTCCTCAGGGTGACCAGGACGCAGCCACAGCCTGAAGTCATAGAGCCCCAGCAGGAATCCTGGCCCTGCCTTGCTCAACCAAGTGACAGAGGACAACTTTCATCTCTCTGAGCCTCAGTAGCCCCGTCTGTAACATGGAGAATGTAAGAGCGCTCATCTCGGAGGTGCGGGTTCAGGGTGCAGCTCCCACCCCAGGTTCCCGGGGATGGCATCCAGCCAGCACCGCCAGCTGGGCCAGGCCCTCCTTCACCGTGACCTCTGGCGGATGGGGTTTTGCTAGTCACTTGCTGGGGCTATGTCACTCTCAGCTCTGTGATGGTGCCTGGAGCAGAGGGGGGTGGGCGAAGGGGCAGCTGGGTCAGGGACCCCAGCTCTGCCTGCCCCATCCCAGTCCCAGGGTCCTGCCCCTGGGATGCCCCCTCCTCATTCAGAAGCAGGACGCTGCCCCTGAAGACTTGTGTCCCCTGAGCTGGGCCAGGTGGCCACCGGCTAGAGGGAGCCCTAGGGTAGTGAGTGGAAAAGGGCAAAAATCACCCCTCATCTGTCATTCAAGGCCTCCCACCCTCTCCCAGGGCCCCGCGACCTCAGCCTCAGTGATCCCCAAGTCATCTCGTGTCTGGTCGCATGGTGCCCACCTCCCCCCCGTCCCACGGCTCCTGTAGCCAATGCCCTGACCCCAGAGACAGGCGAGGAGGGCGCCAGCATGGATAAATGATGCACCTCTGAGAGCCGGGTTCAACCCTGGAGCCGGCACAGGCTCGCACTATAGAAGTCACAGCCAGTCACATCTCCCAGCCCCCTCTCCACGGCCCTCCTCTGGCCCTTTTTGGAAAAAACTCAGCCACAGACTTCCTGAAGGCAAACCCCAGTACTGGGGGAGAGGGGATAGGCCTGAGTTATCTTTGGGTCCAGCCCAGGGCCTGGCACGGGGGTGGTAGCAGCAAGCGCCTGCTCCATAAACTCCCCCTTTCATTCCACAAACATCTGAGCACAGCCTCTGGGCCTCAGGCTGCAGCAGGAACACAGAGACTGATGTCCTCCAGGCCCCCTCACCTGGCAGGGAGGGCGCACTTTACCTGAGAGGCCTGGGAGAGATGAGAGCCAGGAGCTGTAGTGAGGTGGGGGGCAGACCAGGGCTGGGACGCCGGGAAGCCCTGCTCCAGTCACTGGGAGCCGGTGAGGGAGGGGGCGGCCAGGTGGGTGAGTGTTCAAACAGCCTCAAGACTTGAGCTGAGAAGCTGCAGAAGGAATGAAAATCTGCCTCCTTGCTGTGTGACCTTGGACCCATGACTCAACCTCTCTGAGCCATCTTCTCATCTGCAGGACTGGGACAGAATCTCATCTTCAGTGTCACTGGCCTGGCGCACAATAGGGGATCAGTAACAGGAGCCAGGGTGCCTAGTTCCTAGGGAACACGAGGACCAAGGCCTCCGCCTGCCAACTGGCTTCAGGGAGCATCCCCAGAACCCCAGGGAAGCCCCCTGGATCCAGCTGGGGGCCTAGGCCCTCCCTCCCAGGGCCCTCTCCCCTCACCAGACCCGCCTGCCTTGCTGACGAGCCCCCAGGCAGGGTTCACATCTTCATGCCTTAGCTCTATGAATACATAAGAAATACTGTGAAGCTAATTCTTTTTAAAATGATAACATTTGTCTATATTAGAGCATTCCAGCCCCCAGCTTCCTGAAAGCTAAAAATGTTTTAATGTCATATTCCCATGTAAATTTTAGTTTAGAATTTAATACCCTTTTAACATACATTAAATTTTTAGCATTCTTCAAGCCCTTGACTCTTCTAAGGGCTTAGCTGCTGGGTGTTGGAGAAAAGGGCTGGGGAAGGCTGTAAATTAAGAGAGAAAGTTCTAGAATTAGGTTACCCCCAAATCTCTGTGCCCACCTCATCTTGGGAGCTACTCCTCTGGGCTGAGGAGTGTCTGAGCCAAACCCTGGAGTCCTGGGGAGGTGTCAGCAGTGTTGGTTTCCTTGCTGGAGTGGCTGTGACTCTATCAAATAAACACAGTTGTGGCTTTATGGGGCCCCGAGGTCCCCTCCCAGCAGCCCGGGTCGGGGAAGCCAGATGGCCTGGTTGCCTGGCTCAGACCCTGCTTCTGCCGCTTGCCAGTAGGTGGCCTGGGCAAGCTGTCAGTGCCTGTTCCTTGCCCCACACAGGGGCAAGGAAAATGGGGCCAAGGTCAGAGTTAGTGCACAGGCTGTGTTTGAGTGAATACTTATTTATTATTTTTTTATTAATTAATTTATTTATTTATTTTTGGCTGTGTTGGGTCTTCGTTTCTGTGCAAGGGCTTTCTCTAGTTGCGGCAAGCGGGGGCCACTCTTCATCGCAGTGCGCGGGCCTCTCACTATCGCGGCCTCTCTTGTTGCGGAGCAGAGGCTCCAGATGCGCAGGCTCAGTAGCTGTGGCTCACGGGCCTAGTTGCTCCGCGGCATGTGGGATCTTCCCAGACCAGGGCTCGAACCCATGTCCCCTGCATTGGCAGGCAGATTCTCAACCACTGCGCCACCAGGGAAGCCCTGAGTGAATACTTATGAAGGGGGAGCTTATCAGCTCCGCAGAGGAGGTCACCTCCAGGATGAACTGGCTGGCCTTGCTAAGGCGTCCGGGGGGTTGACGTATGGGAGCTGGAGCAGATCATTTTGACTGATCCATACCCCACTCCAGCTCCTAGAGTGAGACCTCATCCCCCAGCCATAGGGACGCCCAAGGGTGTCTTTGCAAAGCACCATGATTAGCCCATGGGAGGCGGCCCCTCATTAGTTCCCTCTTGGGACGAGACCAGGGACAGCCAGGGGAGGGGCTCTGAAAATGGCAGGAAGGGGCGTTCACAGCAGCCTTTGGGGGAAAGCAGAGTGGGGACTTCATGCCCATGCTTACCAGGCCGAGGTCTGGGGTCTGCCTGGGGCACTTGGCCCACCAGCCTCGAACTCTGGGGTCCGGGGCTGCTCTGGCCCAGGCCCACACCCCCTGCCGTGGGTCACCAGCCAGGCTCCTTGAGTGAATCCCATGTCTCTGAGGGCCCTTCTGTGAAACGGGGGCAAAAATAACAAAGCCTCCGTCTTGGGAGGAGGCAGCACAGCAGGAGTCATGTGTGGTGAAAGGCTCGTGGGGCCGTCCGTCCAAGCGACCGTTAACCAGGATGAGACGTTTACAGTGTGGAGACCTGAAATCCAGTGAGATGACGGCTCTCCTTCCTAATCGCTTTCAGGGGATGATACAATGCATTGATTGACAGAGACGAGCCACAGCTTGGGCTCTGACCAGTGTCTGCAACTAAAGCAGCAGGCTTGTTAACGTAGATTTACAAAGAGCATCTCCATCCTGGCTAGAGGAAGGCCTGCTGTTGGTGTGGGATACTGGGGGGACCCAGGGACCAGGTAGGGACGCTCTTGAGCCTGCCCCAGAAGAAGCCTAAGGGATCCTTCTCCAAGGTGGCCACTGATGAGTCAGTTTCCTCATGGGGAGTGAGTGAGTTCCCTGACTCTGGAGGAATGTAAGCACTCAGCATTCAGTCAACACGTGTCCACTAATGCCTACCCTGTGCCATGCCCGGCACGGGCCCTGAAGGTACAGAAATGACCTGACTCGGAGCCTCTCTTTGGGATCTCGTGGTCCACAGGGCCGAGACCCGTTCTCTAGTGTTTGGGTGACCAGATGTCTAGAAGGGGGGTGGAAACACACACATCCTTCTCCTCATAGACCCCTTCGCAGCTGGGGGCTGAGAACACTCCTGGCTCTGGTGGATCCAACTGGAGGAAGACAAGCTGGTGGACGCCTGGGGAGGACAGATTGCAGGGCAAGAGCCCCCAAGAGGAACTCACCAAGCGAGGGGAAGGAGAGTGGCCAGCAAGTCCAACCCCGTCCGTGGGGAGCATTGTGAGCAAGAGATGGCTGCTCGGCCTTCCTCTGGGCTCAGGCAGCCTCACCGCACGGCCTGTGGCTGCAGCTCCTTGAGGCCTGAGAGCTCAACGTGCACAAAGGCCCCTGCCAAATGGTTGACGTCATCATTACCCAATAAATCTTCCACTTACTATGGAAAGAGGGGCTCTTAGGGGCTTCTCCCCAGATCGTTGGTTTCTCCCATCCATGTTGGGAAAGGAGGCCTTTGGCTTTGGGGGAGGGTCTTATCTGTGTCCCTTCCTGGGATGCGGTGAGGGGCCCTTGGGGATGGGACAGATGTCCTAGGCTATCACAGAGCAGCCCCCAGCTGACATTCACACCTCCCAACACGGAGACCAGGCTTTCATCAATGCGTGTGTCACCAGTGGACGGAACTTCAGCAGCTGCCTTGCGTCACCTTGATCACCCTCAGCTCTGCTGTCCCATTTCTGGGCCTCATTCTCTGCTCCTGGAAGGGGCATCCTCCACGTGGCAAGAGGGATGTGGACAAAGGTCCAGTCTGTTCCAGGCTTTGGAACCACAGAGGAGGGACTTCTTATCCACATACCATATACACATGCCAGGCCAGGTCTCTGATTGGCCTGGCAGCAGTCACATGTTCACCCCTGGGCCAATCCGTGTGGCTAGGGGATGGGCTGCTGTGATTGGCAACACTGCCCCCACCCCCAGGACCACAGGGCTCAGGGGACGGGAAGGGCCTCGGTCAGCAGAGCAGAGGAAGGGGGGACAGGTAGAGTCCGTGGACCTCCTCAGCAGTTACTATGTGCCAATCACTGTGCTAAATACCTTTTTAAAATTTTTTCCCAAAATCACCCAGAAGCAGAGGCCGATAGCATCCTTCCACAGTCATAAGGCCTAAAGGGTGAAGGGGCTTTGCCCAGCAAGGAGGGAACTGGACCTGCTTCTGACTCCAACCCCCAGTGCTCCACCTCGTGCACCACCTCCCCGATGTGGGCACAGAGGAGGCGAGGCCTCGCGCCAAGCACAGCGTCCCTCGGGAATGGTGGCCTGAGTGTGTGAGCATGTATGGTATGTGACTGTGTGTGGTGTGGTGTGTATATGTGGTGTGAGTGTGTGCAGTGTGTGTGTGGTTTGTGTGTGGAGTGTGTGGCGTGAGTGTGTGTGTGGTGCGTATGGTGTGTGGTGTGTGTGTATGTGTGTGTCTGGTGTGGTGTGTGGTGTGAGAGAGTTTCCTCCGTGAGCCGCCTGCCCGTGCCCATCCCCGCTCCCTCTGGGCAGGGCGCGCGCCCTCACACACCTGTGCTTGGGGCACAGCGAGGCCGACGGCGTCGGGTCTCCAAGGAGGCCATGCGGGTCTCTAAGCAGCCCTCTCCCCACTGCTGAACAGCTGGCCACCATCTTGGCACACATTTCCCTGTCATATCTGATTTGCAAAGTTGTGTCTGTAACAGACCCACAGGAGCGTCCAGTTGGGGCTTTTTCAGGTCAAGGAGTATTTTCCAGAGTCTCTGGTTCTTCAGAGGAGAAAAAGAATGTGAACAGCCCTCCTTCTCCGTTGCCAGGCTGACACTCTCAACCGTGGAATCTTCCTCCCAGCCACGCTGGGCTAAGGGCTAAGGCCTTGAGTATCACCTTGAGGTTCTGTCATTATCCCATTTTACAGATGAGGAAATTGAGGCTCACAGGAGTCCTGTCATTTCCCCAAGGTCACACAGCAGCTAAGAGCAAAGCTATAATTTGAACACAGCCCCTCTGGTCCCTCAAGCCCTCACTCATCACCATCATGTCCACAGCCTCCCTGCAGGTGCCTGAGCTGAGCTGTCCCTGCTGGTCTAACTTCAGGACCTCCTCCTCCAGGAAGCCTGCCTGAACTGTCACAGCCCTCGTTGGCGCCTTGGGCTCTTACCACTGACTGGAGTCTCTGGTTTGCAGAGCATTCTGGGAGGGGCCCACCAGAGCTGGGTGACTTTGACCCCCTGAAGGCATCGACTTGCCCAACATGCTTTGACTGGATGGAGTGGAAGCCCATGAGGATGTGGGCTAAGCAGGTTCCTTTCCTGCAGGGCCCCTCAGAGCCTTTAATGGGCACCGTGAACCATGCTCCAGAAAGGGGTGGCATATGCAGTGTTTCCCAAACACCTTTTTTGCCAAAGCATGTGTTCACATTTCTAGAACTGAAGTAGCTAAGAACTCAGAGTGGTGATGTTGTTTCAGGCAATCCAAAGGAGGCAGGGTCAGGTCCTGGCTGAGAGAAAACCAGCTCTGCCACCTATTAGCTGTGTGACCTTAGGCAAGTCACTTTACCTCTCTGAGCCTCAGTTATCCCATACACTTCCATGGGGCTCATCAGGACCACTCCATCTTCGTCCAGGCTTCCCTCATCACCCTCCAACCAGCAAAAGCCTCTCCCCAGGCCTCTCTGGCTCCCGTCTGTCTCTCACCCCTAGATAGGAGCTCTGGGCCTGGAGGACTCAAGTTTATCTTGCTCCCCACTCACTGTATCCCCAGCACCAGAGCAGGCCTGGCACAAAATAATGTTTGTTTAATGAATGAATGGATGGATGAATTCCTATGTGAACACTCTGAATTTAGTCTGGGGCATGCATGGCTGGCGGAGCAGCCCAGGGCCACTCCCCACCCTGATCCCCCTCCCTACCCCTCTCCTACACTTGAGTCTGGTTTGAACCTAAAGGAAGTCCAAGTCTCACTCAGCAAACATTTATTCAATTTGAATAATTATATCCTGTTGGGAGTTGGCAGATGGCGAGAGATGGCTGGGAGAAACTCTTTGTCTTCTCATATAAAGAACAGCCTCCCCCTCTAGAGGACACTAGAAGCTCCAAGCCTGGGCTCTGCCCCCAGGTGCATGGGCTGCTTGACTCCACACCACACCACTGTGGCAGGACTATAGACTGTGCCCATTGCACAGATGAGGAGAGTGAGGCTCAGAGTGCTCAGTGACTCACCCAAGGTCACACAGCTAGGGGGAAGCAGGGCAGAAATTTCAACTAGGTTTCATCTGACCCCAGACCCCGTAATCTTAACCCTTGTTCTTGACTAAGAGGCATGGGACACTAGGAAGACCACAGTTCTGATCTGGGTTGAAATCCTAGCTCTGCCTCACCCCCTATTTTTGCGTGACACTAGGCCAGTCATTTCACCTCTCTGAGCCTCAATTTCCTCATCTGCAAAATGGGGCTAATAATCCCCCCTCTACAGGGTCATGAGAATTAAAGGAGCTAGTAGATGGGAGGGAGATTTCTGAGGTAGAAGCATGTAACAGGTGTTCAATAAGCTTTTGCGGAATGAATGATTACCTTCTGCTGGTGCTGCCAACTGTCCCGGAACATGCAGAGAGACACAGAGGCACAGAGCTGGAACAAGCATTCCCTGGGACAGACAGTGAGAAAACAGGGGTGCAGTGGAGCCGTGTGCTTGAGGCCAGCACAGCCTAGACCCGTTCTCCAGCTTCAGGGGCTCTGTGTGGGCACATGAGCCTTGGTACATGTAGGCCAAGACGACTGCCACACCACTCAAGATGGCTGCCTCGACACTCAAGATGGCTGCCTCGACACTCAAGATGGCTGCCTCGACACTCAAGATGGCCACCACACCAGACAAGATGGCCGCCACACAGCTGCCACATCTGCCCCAAAAAGCAGCATCCACTGGGTACCAAGAGCCCCACTGTGACTGGATTCAAAACAAACAAACAAAAATAATTGTTAAACTGTGACCAGACTCCAAACGGAGTGAGTCAAAACCCAGGGCAGCCTAGTCTCTCCCAGGAATAAGAAGAAGCCAGTCAGCCCATCCTTGTGCCCCTGAGAATGCTGGGTAATTACTTTTTCCCTTTTGTCTGTTTTCTTTTAGCAGAACCACCAAGAACTGGCCACAAAAATCGGTTAAAGCTTCCAAAGTGCTTCTTTCCCCAGAAATCTTTTATAAAAGGTGAAAGATTTACATGACCTGAAGAGCAAACCAAGCAGGATAATTGTTTTTGGAATGACCCCAATATTTTCACCCCAGCGACCCCGGCTGGGCATCTTGCCCCATATTTATGATTCCTGCTCTTCTGCGTGCCACTGGGCGACCTTTCTGAGCCCCCTCTGTGAGCCCCCAGTTCCTTATCGGGCCTGTAACTCACCCTGACGTTATCTCTCGGAAGGGTCTTATGCACTTTAATTTAACTCCCCTCATCATTATTTCCCAGACTTCAAGGTTTTCTCTTTCGAGCTGCCCTTCCTGGGACAAGCATAATCTGTTTGCCATCAAGCCGAATAAATATGTTTGTGCGGGAGATGGGAACCGTTTGGGAAGAGTGGCTCAGGCCTGGGAAGCAGCCTCCAGCTGTCACTCCCTCTGGGCAGCAAGGGCTGGTCTGTGTGTCCTTGAGCCGCTGTCCTGGTGGGAGCCACTGCCTTAGTTCTAAGGCTGGGTGGCCAGTTGTAGCAAATGAAAATACAAGACACCCAGTTAAATTTGAATTTCAGATAAACATTGAATTTTTTTAGTATAAGTATGTCCCATTCAATATATGCCAAAAAATTATTCGTTGTTTATCTGAAATTCAAATTTAACTGGGTGTCTTGTGTTTAATCTGGGATCAGCTCCTGGGGGCGGTCCCCCTCACTCCCCCAAATGCAGATTAACATATTGGAGAGTGTTCGTTTACTAGTGTTGCCATAACAAAGTACAACAGACTGGGTGGCTTAAACAAAAGAAATTTATTTTCTCACCATTCTGGAGGCTAGAAGTGCAAGATCAAGGTATCAGCAGGGTTGGTTTCTTATAAAGTCCCTCTCCTTGGCTTGTAGATGGCCCCCTTCTCCCTGTGTTCTTACGCGGTCATCCCTCTGTGTGTGTCCTAATTTCCTCTTCTTAAACAGCCATGTTGGATCAGGGCCCACCCTAATGACCTCGTTTTAACTTAATTACTTCTTTGCAGACCCTACCTGCAAATACAGTCACATTCTAAGGTACGGGGGCTGGGACTCCAATGTATGAATTTCACGGGGACACATTTCAGCCCATAACAAAGGGTGTTGAACCACCTCCCACCAGAAAGCCCCAGAGTCTGGGGCTTAATTCAGAGCAGGCGTGGGAAGACAAGAACCTTGGCTGTCTGGCCGCCATAATGTTCTGCAGCACCTGCCAGCAGAGAAGGCCCACAACGAATGCAGTCAGGGTCCTGTCAGATTCACCCACACTCTCTCCCGACCCTCCTGGCGATGCTGATGGGTTCCCCTGAGGACCCTGCAAGGCAGGTACAATTTGTCAAGGGGTGCAGAGCAGGAATGAGGCACAGGAGCACAAAGGCAATTCGAACTTATCCAAACTATCCAATCCTAAACTTGCTCAGACCTGCCTACCCTGCTGTTTTGATATTGTATCACAGCCACGCAAGATAGTACCTTGGTGGGAATTTTGGGGGGAAGGGTACCCCAGACTCTCCATACTATTTCCCCAACTTCCTGTAAGTCTATAATTAACTTCAAAATAAGAAAAATTTGAGAAAAATATAAAACAAGAAATGTGTTGAAGAAATCAGAACCAAATCTTTATTTACATGAAGTTTATTAAACCCCAGTGAGAATACAAAATACCCTGGTGCCCCAGGTTGAACAATAGATAAGATTTATAAACTCAAAGAACTTTGTGTGAGAAAGTTATTAATACATAATAAGTTTAATACTAAAAAGGCAATGATGGGGACTTCCCTGGTGGCGCAGTGGTTAAGAATCTGCCTGCCAAGGCAGGGGACACGGGTTCGAGCCCTGGTCCGGGAAGATCCCACATGCTGCAGAGCAACAAAGCCCGTGCGCCACAACTACTGAGCCTGCGCTCTAGAGCCCACGAGCCACAACTACTGAGCCCGCGTGCCACAACTACTGAAGCACGCACACCTAGAGCCCGTGCTCCACAACAAGAGAAGCCACCACAATGAGAAGCCCGCGCACTGGAACGAAGAGTAGCCCCCGCTCGCCGCTGCTAGAGAAAGCCCGAATGCAGCAATGAAAACCAACGCAGCCAAAAAATAATTAATTAATTAATTAAAATAAAATAAAATACATTATTTTAAAAAAGGCAATGATGTAAAAAGGCAAGATGAAAGGAATAACGGAAAAAATCATAAATATTGGATAATTAGTGGAAACATAATAAATAAATAATTTAATAAATAAGTAATGAATAATTGGATAAAGTAATTACCTAGTATCTTAATGCTGGCTGATTTTCTCTCCTGACCCCAAGATTGATGGATTTTCATTACCTTTACCCAATCGTGTCCCTCTTTGATGTGAAGACTTGTCTTTACTTATTTTTAGAATACTCTGTCAGCTTCTAATATTTCTAAGTAATATTAAATTAATAGTTTGGCTTCTGTAATTGATAATACACATGAAATAAAAACCAAGTGGAAAAAAAGAACGGAACTATGCCTGAGTCAGAGAAGACGGTACAAGAGCAGGCAAGTTCAATCAGGTGACGCGGTGAGACAAAGGCTAACTACTGGAGGAGAGGCTGTCACTCCAGGGGGGCAGGACCTGTCTGTCTGTCTGTCTCCTCACCCCTGATTCTCAGAGTCTGGCACAGGGAAG
Organism: Balaenoptera physalus; assembly: GCF_965194825.1. Lineage (NCBI taxonomy): Eukaryota > Metazoa > Chordata > Mammalia > Artiodactyla > Balaenopteridae > Balaenoptera > Balaenoptera physalus. Next base: position 10,192,623 of record NC_138886.1, read on the forward strand.
GCTCACAATATTTGCGGAGTGACTGACTGACTGACTGACTGAATGAATGAATGAATGAATGAAAGATGCCTCAGTTGCAGTTCTGCCCGTGGCCTCCCTGGCTGCCGAGCCTCCCTGGGTTGGCCCCTGAGGCCTGGTCCCCAGAGGTGAAGTGTAGCCGCTCCACCCCCGCCGAGGCCCTGCCTGTGCCCTGCAGCCAGGGACAGCCACTCCCTGTCCCTTCCCCGGTGTCCTGGCACCTGAGCGCCCACCTCTCCGGGCACCCGGCACTGCCACCTGCAGCAAGGGGAGGGTGCCCGGGGGGGAGCACATGCTTCCTCAGGAGGCCCGGCCCAGCTGTTTGGGGAGGCCTCAGGCCTGTAAAGACACGGTGCTTCTGCGAGAGTCTCCTGATACAATAAAAGATTATCAGCTAAATAAAACAAGGAGTGACTGGGGCCACTATGCCCTGCTGGATTGAAATCGTGTGAGCAAAGTGGTTTTCTCTGAGAGATTTATTTCCTGCGCTGGCTTCAGGCAGCCAGCCCAGCCGGAGAGAATGGGGTTGGTCTCCCTCCATTTGTGGGGCGGCGGGGAGGGGGGCACGGGTTTTTATTTAATCTTCCAGTGAGCTGGAACAGTGAAGACTGAGCGAATGGACATTAATTCTGAAACAAATTATTAAAGTGCGATCTGGGATTCCGGGAAAGCCATCTACCCCCTGCCTGTCTGCCACTTCCCCTCACCCAGGCCATAAAATCCCTCCCTTCCGCTCGAAACCCAACACCAGGCCGACAGGATTCTGCATTCGGGCTGAGAAGAAAGGCCTGGAACTGACCTGAGCCCAGGGCCAGTGGGGCATGGGCCCGGCTGGACTGTCCGTGCCCTTGGGCCGAGGCCATCGGCCTGCCTGGGCCTTGGCCCCCCCAAAGGGACCCCCACATTTCTTGTTCCCTCGTTACCTGTATTTGTGATCAAGGATGCCCCAGGCAAAGACGGCCACCGCCTCGCTCCCTGGGGCTCAACCTCCTTCTCCCTCCACCAGCCTGGGCCTCCCAGGACCGTTTCCTCACCCCCAGCCCAGCCCATCCCAGGGCAGCACAGACCTGGCTGCCCTCCTAAACTGCCTGGCATCCCACACCCCGCTGCTGGGCCCTGCCCAGACCCTGCTCATCTGAGGGGAAAGAGATCTGGAATTCAAGTAGGGAGCCAGAAAGCAAGGTCTGGGGGGTCGTGGGGCCTCTGGCTGGGCCCTGGAGACACAAAAAAACGTCAGACCCAGCACCTGTGGTGGCCAGTGTAGGAGAAGGGAGACAGTCGTTGGTGAGTAACTGCTGCACGCCAGGCACGGGGCGGCACACGAAGGGACGCATCAGGGCGGCTGGGTGCTGGGGTGAGCTCAGAAGGGCTTCCAGAGACAAGACCCCTGACCTGAGCATGGAAGGATGAGGAGGGGTACACCACCTGGACCAGGACATTCTGAGTGCAGGAAACAAAACTTGCAAAGGTCTGGAGGTAGAACATCTACTGCTGCATCCAAGATCTATTACAATAATAATAATAATGAGTTAAAATGTATTGACCACTTCCTGTCTGTGGTGCCACGTACCTCACACATGTTCTTGGGTTTGAATCTTTCCAACAACCCCATACAGAGGTAGGAATTACCGTTATTCCCATTTTACAGATGAGGAGACTGAGGCTCAGAGAGGCAGTTGCCCAACACAGAGCCAGTATGAGGGAGGATTTGAACCTCGGTCTCTCTGACTCCAGAGACAATGCCCTTCCACACCCTGCCTCCCCTGGACCCGATCCCGGCTTCCCCTGATGGCCTAGGCTGGGGGGACCAGCAGGCTTTGAATCCACGTCCACACCAGGGGGCCCGGAGACTGGGCAAACCCACCTGGCCCGGCCCTCCCTCTTTCCTTAGTCCCTTCCTGTTCCTCTAACAATGGGGCCTGTGTCCCTTGGTGACACAGGATGGCGTTGAGAGACCCCAGGCAGGTGAGTTCTGGCAGAGCAGCCCGTCAGGGCCATGTCCACAGACCCACCTGCCCAGGACTCACATTCTTTAATGATGAGAAACATCTTGAGCCCACGTGGCCACATACCATAGCCCACCTGTCCAAGGTAGACAGGCCGCTCTGGGCTCCCGATTCCCAGAGTCTGGCATGGATCAGGGCCAAAGGTTCACAGGGCTCCCATCAGGCCAGGCTGGGGTCCCCCACCTGCTCCTCCTCCCAGCAGCCGTGCCTCCATCCACTCGGCTGTACAAGCCAGAAACCTGGAAGGGCCCTCGCACTTCTTGTTCATCACCCCACAACCGATCCCTCAGCAAGTGCTGTCACCCCAACACAAAACACATCCCCAGTCTGCCCACTTCTCCCTGCTCTACCACCTCCTCCCTGGGCCCAGCACCTCATCTCTCACCCCTCCGCGACTCCCAAATACCCCCCACCCAGCCACATCTGATGGTTGTCAGCAACAGGATCACAGACAGAAACCTGGTGTGTGGTAAATAGAATATTCTCTTGTTCCCTGATGATGAAAAAAGAGTACATTTTCCATCAACCTAGACAACAAAAACAATGAAAAACCAAGCATTTGGTAAGGACTTAGTTAACAATGACCCTTTAACCGTGTCACCTCTCTCCAGCTAGTGTCCTGTGCACCTCTCTGCCCAAGCTGGTTTGCTCAGGTCAAATTCTGCCTCACTCAGGACTCAGCTGCCCTCCTCTCTTTGTCCAGGATAGAATGGGGAGTCCTTCTTAATTGCTGCAATTATTTGAAAATGCTGTCTCTTTATCCCCTGGGTCCCTCTCAGGGCTCTCAGCCCCCGGGACCAGGTGTCCCCCCTCCCTTCCCCAGCAGGTCAGAGCTCCTAGGAGGGTAGCTGGACACACAAGCAGCCCCAGTGGGTGATGAGAGCCCCCCCGCAAAGACTCCGGTCCTTCCACACTTGTGGGAACAAAGCCTTGAGGGATGAGAGAAGAGGGGCGGCTAGCCTTGGGTGGAGACACTGGCCAGCCAGAAATTCCTAGGGAGCTGAGTTAAGAGGCTGGGAGGACTTCCTTGGACAGGCGCTGATGGTAACAGTAGAACCATGCCTTGCACAGGTCTGGTGCCCACACCTCCCAGCTGAGGTAGGTGCTTATTATCCCGTAGACTGGGAGGCTGAGATGCAGAGAGGGTGAGACCTGCCTATGGGCACACAGCTAGCAGAGTCCTGATTCCAACACCAAAGGCCGGGCCCCTCACCACTGTGCTCCAGGCCTGGCATTCAGGGGTTGGGAGACCCCAGAGCATAAGGCTGGGGCGCAGCAACAGGGGAGCTGAGGGGCAGGCAGGGCCCTGGAGGTGCATAAGGGACTCAGGACTTGGTCCAAGGGCAACAGGGATTCACGTTTGGGTTCAAGGGCTGCCTGGCTGCCCTGTGTCGAGTGAATAAGAGAGAAAGAGACCGAGGCTGTGAGGGCAGAAGGAGGCGGCCAGAGGCCAGGGAGAGAGGGAGGAGGGGCGAGGAGGGAGAAACGAGCAGGAGACCTCACGGATGCAACCACCATAGTCACTGGCGGGCAGGGGCTCTGGGTGTCTGAGGCTCAGAGCCCACCTGCAGCTGCCGCGGCATCTCCCCTCACCTGGGTCCAGCCCAGCAGTCGTTCTGCCTCCCCCTCTCTCCTGCTGGATCCTCCCCAGGTCCTTGTCCCCTTGTCCCGAGGGAAACCGCTGCCCCCCACCCTTGATCTGGGAAAGGCAGGAATGGGGATTCCCGGCCTCCACCCCTACCCTCCCTCACTCCTGCAGCCCCTCACTGCGGCCACGCTGACCCAGGCCCCAGCCCCCCACCCCTTCTGAACACTGCTCACCAATCACCTGCCTCTCACTAGATGCTCCCGGGACAGTCATTTCTGCCCCTCCAGCCGGGCTGCCATTACCAGGACTCAGTCCTTGCAGCTGCTTGGAGAGGGGAACTATGTGCCCCTTTCTAAACACAGGAAACTGAGGCTCAGAGAGGGGCAGTTACATGTCCAGAGTCACTCAGGGAGAAGCTTCAGAGATGGGGCCCCCGAGGTCTGTCTGACTCCCAACCTTGGCTCTTGCACCTGCCCAACACGGCTCATGCCGTGCATGGCATCAATGAACCAACCTCCACACAAAGAAGCACTGTCTGTATTTCTGAACTGCTCAAGACTTTCCCAACAGCAGAACAACAAAAACACAAACCTAAACACAAATCTAAAGTCAATAAGGGGTTTATGGCTCAAAAGCCAGGGAAAGAATAGGTAGTGAGAGTTCCTACAGCCCAAACAGCAGGAAAGCCTCTGACCAGGAGGGGGGTCACATGCCCAATCCTGAACCAGTAACAGCGCCAGGAAGGGGAACTCTGATTGGGCCTGGATGGTGCCTTCTTCCCTGTACTCGGTAGTGGGTGCTGGGTTTGCTACCACAAGGGAAGGGGGAAATACTGTGGGACCTCTCAAATCAAGTTACTACAAAGCCTGTTTTACAAACAGCTCAGAGAGGTTAAGCAACCCTCCAGATCACACAGCATTCCCTTTCTCTTGCTCCCTTGCTCTGAACCTGTGTGTGTGTGTGGCGGGGGTGGTGGTGGTGCACTGGGTGGGTGGCGTGGGGGGGGGGGCAATTCTCCTGGACCCTGTGGGAGAAAGTCCAAATTTACTTCTTTCTGGCATTGAGGTCCTCCGAGCCCTGGCTCCTGCGAGTCGATCCCACTTCCCACTTCCTCCCCTGACCACATCCCTCCTAGATGTGCAGCCACCAGCCATACAATACATCCTACCTGCTCTGCTGGACTGGACTTACCTGACCTGGGTGGGGCCTCAGTCCTCTCGAAACCATCTCTCCGGGCTTCCCTGGTGGCTCAGTGGCTAAGAATCCGTCTGCCAATGCAGGGGACGTGGGTTCGAGCCCTGGTCCTGGGAAGATCCCACATGCCTCGGAGCAACAAAGCTGGTGCGCCACAACTACTGAGCCTGCACTCTAGTGCCCGCGAGCCACAACTACTGAGCCCATGCCACAACTGCTGAAGCCCACGCACCTAGAGCCCGTGCTCCACAACAAAGACCAGCCACCACAATGAGAAGCCCGCGCACCGCAACAAAGAGTAGCCCCCGCTCGCCACAACTAGAGAAAGCCCGTGCAGAACAATGAAGACGCAACACAGCCAAAAATAAATAAATTAAAAAACAAAAAAATAACCCAAAACCCTCTCTGCCAGGGCAGAGCCTGGCTCAGGGCAACTGCTTCTGAAAGGGTTCTGTGTGGATTCTGGAATGAACTGGAAAAGGACCTACAAGTCCTGGGGCTCAAAACCCTCCAGACACAGATAGCTCACCACCTCCAAAGCCCTCTCTTCTGTTGCTGGTTTGGGGCAAATCAATCCTACTCCCAACCCTCAAGTCCGCTGCCCCAGGGCATCCCTGTGGGGAGGCTTCTCCCTTGGGGCCTGGAGTCAGGGAATCCCCAGAGATCAAAAGGTTTCTCCGCCCAAGATTCAAGAGTCAAGAGGTTACTCTGACAAAGATACACACACACACACAAACACACACGGCAAGATTCAAGAGTCAAGAGGTTACTCTGACAAAGATACACACACACACACACACACACACACACACACACACACACACACACACACACACACACACGGCTCCATTTCCTTCCAGCGGGGGTCCTGACCAACTCCGGAAAGAGGCCAGAGGACCCCGAGGTGGGAAGTTGAGGGGGAGGAAGAGAACCCCCCTCTTCCTCTGCCTGCCCTTGTCACCGTCCCCAGCAGCTCCCGGCCTGGGACGCCCCTGAGGGGCGGGAACAAAGGAAGCACCCCCAGCCCAGCAGGACCCCGCGCACTCGCACCCGGCCCGCCACACGCAGGTCTCCCCACGGACACACCAGCCGGACACGTCCCTGCTCCCGCCCGCGGCCACTGTCTCACGCGGTGGATGCGCACGGGCTGACACACACAGCCCCCGGACCCCGCGCACACCCGCTGCCGCGCGGAGCCGGACACACGCGGCGGGAAGGCCCTGCGAGGTGGCCGGTGCCTGGGGAGGGGGCGGGTCCGGCCGCTCGAGGGTCAGCGGTCGGATGCCCGGGCGTCCGCCTGGGCCTTGGCCCCCTTCGGCCGGGGTGCGACCCCAGCGCCCCAAACACCCACGGGGGTCTCCTTGGCCCGACCGCCCGACGGCCGCGGAGCCCGACAGGCGGGCCCGAGAGCGGCGAGACGCCCGCCTCCCCGCTCCGCGCCGCCCCTCGGCCGGGCAGCCGGAGCCGCGAGGGAGGCCCAACCGCGGCCCCTTGGCGCCACCTGCGGTCCGCACTGAGCGGGCGTCGGCCCGGGCGCCGAGGTGGGTGTCTCCTCGTCTCCCGGGGTCCGTGGGACCCGCTGAAGCCGCAGACGCCCTCTCGGAGCGGCCACGTGGAAGGGGCGGGAGCTGCCGCCGCGCGGGTCCCGGGAGCACGGCCAGAGCCCCACGGCTGCGGCCTCCCGGGCCCGCGCTGCTCGCGCCCCCCCCGCGGCCACCGGCAGGGGCTGCTTTCTCGTTCGACAGAGGGGGAGACTGAGGCTCGGCCCACAGCCCGGAAGTGGGGAAATCTGGACGGGACCTTGACTCTGGGGCATGTGAATGGGGGCCCCCGAACCCGGCCGGCCACCTCTTGGGCCATTGAGCATACTGGTCTCCTCCGGGTACCACCTGCCTCATCCCGGAAGCTCTGCCCGCCCCAAGCCTCCTCTGAGGCACCCACACACACCCTGCCCATCTGTCCTCAGGAACTGCCCCCACCCATTTAACATGTCCTGGAGTCTTCAAAAAAAAAAAGTCCCTTGGAGCCCCAGCCTGACTGGCTACCTTGGGGCCAGGAAACCAAAACCCATGCAGACCCCTTAGCTCTGGCCTGGTCTCTGTGAGTCAGTCTGGTTGTCTGTCTAGACTGAGATCCTTCAGGCACCCCCTGCCACCCCCTACTGTGCCAGCGAGGACATGGAACCCAAAATTCTTTGCACCCATGACAATAGTGAACACCTTTGGGGCACGTGCTCTGGGCCAGGCCCTGTGCATCTCTCCTGTGAGCCTCATGGCAAATCCACCCTGTGAGGTGGTATTATTATTATTCCGTTCTACAGATGAAACCGGCGCTCATCGAGGTCGGGAGGCTTGGCAGAGCTGAGATTGCAGCCCTAATTCGAGACTCACTTCAGAGCTCTGCCAGCCCAGTCTACAGTCACCATGTGGAACCCAGGCTGAGCTGGGCATCAGCACTGGCCTTTTGATGCGACCCACCCTGACATGGGGAGTGGCCACCCCCCGCACATACATCACGAGAGTCACAAATCACATTGGTCACATGGTGTAAGGCTCCAGCCCAAGCCTGGCCCTCAGAGTCCCCAAGTGTCAGATGCCTCCAGGCTGACCTTGCCTTTTTTCCAGATGGGCAAACTGAGTCCACAGAGACACAGGTTCTTGCTCAGGATCACACAGAACAGCTGTGGTCTAGGCTGCTCAATACCCCAGACAAGGAAAGAGCCCAGGTCCCAGGATCTGACCCATCTGTGCTTCAGGGCTGTGCTCCCCACTCTGTAGGCTCAACGGTTCAGCTGGAGCTCTCAGTCTGGGGGGCAGGAATGAAGTGGAGGAGACAGACACTGACACAGACAATGACAAACCCAGAGATCAGAGCTGAGGTGAGGGCTTGGCTGGGGCTTGGGGAAGCCCAAAGGAGAGACTGAACATGGGAGGGATGAGTCAAGGAAGGATTCCCAAGGAAGTGACATCAAGTGGGCTTTAAAGTATGCACAGGAGTTTGCCAGTGGAAAAAATGCAAGCAGGGATATTTCAGGGGAAGACATGGGGCTTAGAGGCCTGAGGGTTCCCATCTACACCTTGGTAGTTAAGAGTATGGGATTGAGCACTGGATAGGCCTGGGTTGGAGTTCCAGCCCTGCTGTGTGACCTCTGGCAGGTGACTTTTAATCTTTCTGAGCCTCCATTTCCTAGGTTATAAAATGAGAGTAATGATGATCTCCTCAGTCACGGGGCAATTGAAGTGTTAACAAGGGGCGGGATGCACAGGATGGGACCAAAGGTACCTGGTAGAGTGACTAGAGACTTGTAGGGAGCAGTTGGGGATAGGAGAAAAGAATGACGTGGCTGGAGAGGTCATCAGAGGGCAGACAGACTGTGAGGGACTTTGAATGTCAAGCTAAGGAACTTGGCTTCATTCTGAGGGCAGTGGGGCGACATGGAAGGGCTTTGAGTCAAGGAGTTACAAATATGTGGGAATTCCCTGGCAGTCCAGTGGTTATGTCTTGGCGCTTTCACTGCTGGGGCCAGGTTCGATCCCTTATAGGGGAACTAAGATCCAGAAAGCTGTGCAGAGCAGCCAAAGAAGAAAAAGGAGGGGGGGAGTTACAAATGTGATTCGTGTTTTAGAAGGTGCCCACCGGCCAGGCGCTAGGGTGTCCTAGAGGAAGGACGGGGACGAGGCTGCTGATAGCTAAGCCCAGCCGTGTCCTCGCCCCTGGGCCCCCTTAGTCCCAGTGCCTTCTCCCCGCCGTGGGCTCTGTGAGGCTGAGAAGCTGCCCTGCTCTGATTCCAACGCTGGGCCAGGGCTGAGGTGGGGGCCGGGCTGCAGCCCCTACTCTCATTGCCCCGTGGCCCCAGACACCCCCGCCCAATCACTGCACCCCTGTGACCAGGCCTCTGCTTTCCCTGTCGGTGCCCTTCCCCTCACTACACACACACACACACACACACACACACACACACACACACTCCACAGTCCCCGTTACAGGGAAAGGACGGGCAGCACCGCCATAATTTCTATTTCCTTCTAAATAGATGGTCCCAGACCTGCTCCCACAAAACCAATTAAAGCACCTGCCCGGGACGGGGCTTTGTCAGCAAATTATTTTCAGGCTCCGAGGCCCGGGAATAAATCTCAGAAGGATGAAGTGAATGGAATGAGTAAGGAAGCTAGAGATGGGGGGTTCTCAGCAAGCAGGGGAGGAGGGTCACTTTGGGTCCGGGCAGCTGCAGGTAAGGTTTCACTTCTGCCTCCAGACCCCTAGCCCGGACTCCAGCACCGGCTCCCTTTACAGTTCCACCAGTGAATCAGTCTCCAAGGAGTCGGACATCCTGGCTCCATGTGGGGAATTCCCCCAGGAAGTTGCCTGGAAACTACTTCCAGGACCATGGGAGGGGGCGGGGAGGTATCTTCATGTCCTTGTCCCCATCGCCAGCCTGTCCCACGTCCTTTGGCTGCCTCCCCACCAGAAGTGGTGCCACAGCCTTGGTGGGGAGTCAGGAGATCTGGGCCCGCAACTCACTGTGAGACCTCAGGCAACTCCTTCCCTGCTCTGGGCCTCAGTGTTTCTATCTGCAAGATGGGAGTGGATGGAAGTGGATCCAACTTTTTAGGTGCCCATGAAACTCCGTAGGGCCCCCTAGTTAAGGCCCAGGCTGGCCTTCTGGGATGCCCATGGACTCTCCTGGGGCAGGCAAGGGCTAGGGGGCGGGTGGAGTCCCATCCAATGCAGCCATCACTGCACCCAGCAGCTCTCAGCCTGGCAGAGGGGAGGGAGGGGCTGAGGGAGCCCCAGGTGGGGAAGTGGGCAGTGACTCCTACAAAGAGGGTAGAGGCTTCCCGGGGAGGGATCACTGGAGCTGGGCTTTGAAAGATGAATGGGAGTTCACTGGATTGAGGTGTCATTCTCCCAAAGTAGAAATGATTCTGGTTCACATGGCATCTCTGTGAGAATTAGGAAAGGCACCTTTACTTCCACTTTATTCCCATCTTTCAGAAAATTGTCCTAACTTCAGAAAATCTGCCATGTCTATGATATGTGCCCCTGGGGTCGTGAGTGCCCATAGGGTCATTCTGTGTACAACCCTGATAATTGTACTGCAGCTCTAGGAGAATCAAACCAAAAGGGGCAAGGAGCTGCCCATCCCACCAGCCTTGAGAGAGGCTTAAGCAAGACAAGGGGGCCTCCTGCCAGCAGAGGGGTGCAAGGGGACTGCCCCCACGGGTGACATCAGATGTGCCCCATCCCCAAATGTTTTAGATTCAGAACTTCCAAAGGTACCAAGTGCTCCCCCATTGGACCACAACCCACAAGGAGTGACTGACGTCACCATGAATCTTCACCTAACCCTGCAACGGGGTCCAGTGGAAGAAACTGACACAGCTGGAGATCGTATCACAGAGGACTCTGTGCCCACACTTGGAGTCAGCCCAGCCTGGGTTCGAATCCCTGCTTGTCCACTCACAACGTGTGAGCTTTGATGTGGGGCAATCCACTCTCCCCATAGGTTCCTGGTAACAGTGGGACAGTCAGTCAACATCCAGCACTTAGCAGTACACCTTGCCCATGGTGAGAGCTCAATAAATGTGGCCATTCTTACTGTTACTATAGCAGCTCTCCCCTCTAGACTACCAGGTCCCTCTGCTCCGGGCTGCATCCCCATCACTTCACCAACACCCAGCGTGGCCCAGCCAATAGTAAGGACTTGTTACGTGGCTGAGCCCGGGAGGTGGGTATCATCATCACTGCCATGTCACCTGAGGAGACAGAGCCTCAGAGAAGTTAAGCAACATGCTCAGAGTCACACAGCTCCTGCATGGCAGGACAGGATTTGCAACCAGGTCCCTCTGATGCCAAAATACAGGCTCAAGCTAATTCCCTAGGTGCCCAAAAGGGGAATCTGTCGGATGCACAAAAGGGGTCAGACCTGAAAGAAGGAGCTGCCAGGTGCCAGAGCTAGAAGGTCTCCAGGGAGTCAGGAGCAGCCTCCCAACTGCCCCAGACTGGAGGCCATTCAGTAAGGGCTGCAGGGTCCCTGTGTCAGCACCCAGCAGCACTTCCCTCTGCAGCTCCGTGGCAGGGAGGGTGCCCACCCCTCACCCCAGCACCTGGCCTGGGGCATCTGGGAGGCCCTGGACTCTGGGCCTATACTTCCCTAGGCCACAAGGGACCCACTCAGGCCACAGATTGCTGGCAATAATAACAAAACAGTAACAAAATAATAACCGTAGATGGTGCCCATCCTCCAGGCCTCTGAATTAGCTGAAGGATCCCTGGCAATACCCCTGAGGTAGGGACCGAGATTATCCCACTTTACAGGTAAAAAAAACTGAGGCCAGAGAGGAGAAGTCACTTGTCCAGGGTGATTCCACTAACAGGGGGGGCACAGCTTGCCCGGTCCCTACGTCAGTGCCTGCCTGGGAGGGGCTGTTTCCCATGATCTCTCAAGAGCATTTTTCCTTTAGTAGTTACACATTTCATTTCATATGTGTCAGGAAAAAATAGAACCAACCCTTCAAGCTGAAACCGTTCACGGATATTAAAAATGAACGTATTTTTTGAAGCAAGAAAAATCCTGAGTCAGTGAGAACAGGTGGAACTGGTCCAGGAACTGGAGGGACAGAGGTGGGTCAGCGCTGAGACGCAGCGTCCACGTCCCTCTTCTGCATCTGCACACCTGGCTGAGGCCCCAGAGCGAGGAGACACAGGCGCGAGACCTGAACAGGCTTATCGGGGGTGACTCCATGCCAGGCTAGAGGCAGGCACTATGACCACCAGGAAGTCACAAAACCATCGCTGCCTGAGGTGTGTTCATGCCAGCTCTGCGGGGAACCGACCTTTAAACTTGACTTCTCTCTCGTGATGGAGGAAGAACTGGGCTCAGAGAGGCTCATGCCCAGGGGCTCTGGCTACTAAGTGGAGGCCTGGGATTCCAGGACCCGCCCCTGCGCTCTCCCAGGGCTGAGAGAGGCTGGACTTGCCTGAGGGAGTTTCCCAGACCTGCAGGGCCACCCCAGACCCTCTGTATCAGTCCTGCACTTACCCAGGATTTGTTTCTTGTTGTTTGTCTTTAATAACTTTTCTTTCTAACTACAGAGGTGACTATACAAAGCAGTCTGGTACGATATAGTAATAAGAGTTCAAAGAGCTTCTGAGTGTCGTGACAAGGCTGTGTGACTTTGGGGCACGTTACTTCGCGTCTCTGAGCAGCACCTTCTTCATTTGCAAAGTGGGGATCCTAATATCTCCCTCAGAGGGGCATTTCGAGAGTAAAATTAGATAATATATGTGACTCAGTCAGCATCAGACTGGGAAAACAGTATTTCAACAGGAGGAATTTGATCCAGGGAATTAACTACACAGGTGACATAAGAGCTGAGAAGCCAAACGGGATGAGGCAGAGACCCAGAGATTATTGAAGCAGGTAGCCACTTGCCCCCCTGTGTGGGGAGTACAGTAGGAAGAGATGGGATTCACGGGGGCCACACGGTGGAAGCTGGAACCAAAGAGGGCCCATGGGGGGGAAGAGGGGAGCTGCAGAGGAAGCATGGTCCCTACCAGAGGCTGTCCAGGGCACAGCGACAGGGGGAAAAATACCCTGGCTTCTCCCTTCTCCTGCTCTCCTGTCTCCCCCAGTGCCTCCCATTGGCCATTTGAGGGGCCTGGGCAGAGCGGGAGTAACCAGGCATGGATCTGAGGGCGTTTGCACAGGCCCGGGGACGCACAGCACCAGGTGCCCAGCCCAGTCAGTAAATGGCCGTGATTTCTATTCCTTTCCTTCATATTATTAAAATAATACATGCTTACTATATGAGGACTGTTTTGGTTGTAACAGAAACCCATTGAAGCCAGATTGACAAAAAAGGAGTTTAACAGAACACTACAGTGGAGTCTCCTGAAATCCAAGGACAGGACCAATGGGCCTGGGAAGGTTGCTGGGTCTCCCCCAGGGCTCTCCGGCTCTCTCCGGCTTCTCTCCGTGAGGGCTGCCCCGTACTCGTCGTGGCACACAGGCTCCTCAGCCCACGCGGCAGAAGACCGCTCCTGACGGCTCCCAGATTCAGACTGAATCAGGATTCCTTCGTCCCTTTTCCAAATTCCCGGGGAAGGCATTCTGATTGGCCCAACTTGAGTACCAGGGCCTGTCCTGATCCAATCAGCTATGGCCAAGGGGGTGGAGTCACACGGCTGCCAGCCCCCTCACCCCACGTGGGTGGGGAGCGCAGAGCCTCCCCCAAACCTGTGTAGAAATTACAGAAAGTCTTAAAATGCACTTTATTGTTTTATCTTCAGATTCTTCTATTTCCGTTGTCCCTACTGTTAAGTTTAATATGAATAATGCCGGAGCCCTACCCCGATATTTCCTGCGGATGAATTCCTGGGGGTGGTTCAGCTAATACTGAGAGGGCCCTTTGCTGCCCGCCCTAGCATAAATGCTCAGTAGCTGGTGGGATGTTCTTAAATGATTGTTCTTTACGAGGGAAGCCTGAATTGAGGGTTTCAGAAGCAAAAGACAACTGGGCCCCACTGCGGGCCATCCCCTCTGTGGTTTTATTTTGCTTTTTTGCATATTTGTTTAATTAATTATTATTAGATTACCTGATTAATTATTATTCCAGACTCCAGAAATCCATAATGCAAAATCATACAAATGCCGGGCTTAATTAAATGGACCTTTTACCTCAATTGGGAGAAAAAGAGGAAAGTTCAAAGAATTGCACAATGAACACTTGTATACCCTCCATCTAGGTTCAACACCGATTCATATTTTGCCCATTTATCTCTTTGTCTCTCTCTCTGGGTCTCTCTCTATCTCTGTCTCTTTGTCTCTCACTCTCTCTTTTTCTCTCGCTCTCTCTCTCTCTATACATATATAAAATATATATACATATATATAATACATATTAACATATTAAAATATGTAACATTTGTATATAAATATATATACATATATAATATTTTTTCCTGGGCCATTTGGAAGTGAGTGGCAGATATCATGACCCTTCACCCACAAACTTCTTTTCATCTCCTAAGAATAAGGACATTCTTCTACATAACTACAATGCCATTATTATCCTAAGAAAATTAACAATGATTCCATAGTTCCATTAAACATTTCAGAGGAACGAATTCAAATTTCAGGGAGACTAATTGCCGTTGATAAGCAATTTCAAGGAATAAATAATATATATAAAAGTACCCAGCACAGTGCCAGGCACACAGTAGGAACCTAGTAAATGTCAGCTTTTCGCCCATCACCACCACCAATTTCCATCACCATCACTTTTAAAACCACTAAGTAACTGCAACTGGCATGGCTCGATGTGATGCCACATCAGAGCTGCACGGTCAGACCACCAGTGCCCCAGATGGGGCTCCCCCAACTCTTCCCCGCAGCCACAAGATGGCAAGAGGAAAATTGCTGGAAACAAAAGACAGAGTCACAGGGCACTGAACTTGGCCTCACCAGCCTCCGAGTAACGGCGCCAGGGAGGGGATCGGTGCCAGCCAATGCCGCTCAGCCACTATGTGGCAGGCAGAGCTGGGCTCCTGGCCGGGGTCCCTCCATTTACCAGGGCAAGAGCGGGTTTTTTTTTTTTTAATTGTTTTCAAAACAGATTTCATGTGGTCCCAAAATGAGACCATGATTGTAAATTAAAGTGTAATTAGCCTTTACGCTTTTATATTCATTAACTCTTCTCTGTTAATGATGCTAGGCTGGAGCAGAAACCCTGCATTACGCAACCACGTCCAGGAAATAAAACAGTGATTTAGATAATGGCCACAACGTATTGCTACTTACACATAATTAAACAAATGCTCCATTTAAACTTGGAAACATGACTGAATGTTGATTAACCCTCGCCCAGCAATTCTGCTCGGAACTGGGAAAGGGGAGGCACCGTGAGCTCATCTGTAACAAAGTGTCTGGACCAGTCCCGTCTGCCTGCCACGTTGCCAGCCATGCCCACCAGCCACACCTGTGCAGGGCGGGTACAGGTCTCGTGCCAGGAAGTGTGGTCACGGATGGCGGTGACCAGGAAAGTTATCCTGGGACCACTTAAGAAACCACCACACTAAATGAAACAAGCCAGCCACAAAAAGATAAATACTGTATGATTCCACTTATATGAGGTACCTAGAGAAGTCAGATTCACAGAAACAGAAAGGAGAATGGTGGCCACCAGGGGCCAGGGTACAGCGTTTCAGCTTGGGATGATAAAAGAGTTCTGGAGATGGATGGTGGTGACGGTTGTACCACAATGTGCATATACTTGATGCCACTTTAAAATGGTTAAATAGTAAATTTCATGTATATTTTACCACAATTTTTAAAGTTTATTTAAAGCATTAAAAAAAGGAAAAAAGTCACCACACCCCAGCTCCACTGCCAGCGAGTACAAAAAGTGTGAATTTCACCTGCTCAGAGATCAGCTCACTCGGTCCAGCACTGGATCTGATGAGACTTGACTCAAGGTTTTATGGAAATTTTTTATACTTTAAAAAATTATAATGAAGAATTGCTTAACAGGTAAATAATTCAGACAGATGTTGAATAAAAAGTAAAGTTTCTGGTTCTCAAACTCATTCCCGAAGAGGCATCCAATAACTTTCCATTTGTCATTTTTCTACATGTATCTTTTCCAAATAATGTGTTGCCTTGCTGGGTCTCCCAGAAGCAGACCCTGAGACAGGTGGGCGCAGGTGGGTGATGTGGGAGGTGGTCCCAGGAGAAACAAGAAGGGGAGTGGGGAATAAGACAAGGAAAGGGAAGACTAAAAAGTGCATCACTCTATCAGTTATTTATTGCTGAATAACAAGGTACTCCAAAATCTCGTCTCTTCAAACAACAATCATTATTTGATTATTGATTCCTGTGGGTCAGGAATGCAGACAGCAGGGATGAATTGTCTCTGCTCCACAATGTCTGGGGCCTCGGCTGGAAAACTCAAAGCCTGGGGCTGGAGTCATCCAAAAGTTCCCTGCTCATACATCTGACAGTTGATGCTGGCTGTCCTTTGGGGGCCTAGTTGGGGTTGTCAGCTGAAATCCCCACGCACAGCCTCTTCAGGTGGCCTAGGTTCCCAGAGCAACCATCGCATGCATGAGAAAGAGAGAGAGAGAGAGAGGGAACGCCAGGCAGAAACCATGTTGCCCATTAGGACCAACCTCAGGAGTCAGGCAGTATCACCTCCACTACCTGTTATGAAGGTCTGCCCAAGTTCAAGGATGGGGGAATATCAGTGACCCACTGTAACAAGAGCACGTGGGGAAATGCAATCTGCCACAGTCAGGCAAGTTACGCCTGCGGGCAATTGGAACTCGATTCCAGAAGGGACCTCTGGGAGGTAGCCTGCCACCTGAATATTTATGGAGCACTCACTATGGGTCAAGGGCTGTGCTGAATGCACACATATTATGCCATTTACTGTGCAGTAGCTACTATTATTACCCCCATAATAAAGATAAGGAAACTGAGGCTTAGAGAGTACTGGGGCAGAGACAGCCCATCCATCCACCAAAACCTGCCTTTCCTGCTTCCCATACACACAGCTAGAGCACATCTCCCAGCCTTCTTGTGGGTAGGTGTGGCCATATGACTAATTTGTCTGCAATGGAGTGTGAGCCAAAGTAAGGGGTGCCCGTCCAGGCCAGGGCCATAAAGCCTCCCTCACGCGTCTGTGTGCTCCTTCTCCCTTCTGGCCGGAGTTAACACACAGCCTGGGGAAAAATACCCGTTGAAGATGTCAGACTCTTCCTCAGTCTTGGTCCCTGAATCACCTCATGGAAGAGAGGTCCCCTCCATCATTTATTTCATTCCCCCCAACCTGGGACTGTTACTTTAGCAGCTAACAAACTTCTGTTGTGTTTGTCCATAACACTTTTGGGTCTTTTTGTCACCACAGCTCAAACTACTCTAATACAAGTGCATAGTATTAGATTGAATCCTCCGAAATTGCCATCACTACTTTGTAAATCAATAATGGCCAAATGTCAGCAATTTCAGATGATTCAACCTCATACACACAACTCACTCTTTTCAACCCCGCATGGTGTTCCATCTGGGGATGTCCAGAATTTATTTAACCATTCCCCTTTTGATGAACATCTGTGTTGTTTCCAAATTTTTGTCCTTACAAATAATGCTCCAAGAAACATTCTTAAATATTTATCATTATGGATATTATGAAGGTGTCCATCAGATAGGTTCCACAAAGTGGGATTGCTGAGTGGGTGCTGCACATTTAAAAATTTTCTATGGGGGCTTCCCTGGTGGCGCAGTGGTTGAGAATCTGCCTGCTAATGCAGGGGACACGGGTTCGAGCCCTGGTCTGGGAAGATCCCACATGCCGTGGAGCAACTGGGCCCGTGAGCCACAATTACTGAGCCTGCGCGTCTGGAGCCTGTGCTCCGCAACAAGAGAGGCCACGATAGCGAGAGGCCCGCGCACCGCGATGAAGAGTGGCCCCCGCTTGCCGCAATTAGAGAAAGCCCTCGCACAGAAACGAAGACCCAACACAGCCATAAATAAAATAAATAAATAAAATTAAAAAAAAAAAATTTTCTATGTGCATGCTTGCTTTGGCAGCACATATACGAAAACTGGAACAATTCAGAGAAGATTAGTACAAGGATGACACGCACGTTCGAGAAGAGTTCCATATTTTTATACTGTAATAAACCATGATGGAAAAGAATATGAAAAATATATATATATGTGTGTGTATATATATATATATATATATATATATATATATATATATATAGAAAAGTGAATCACTTTGCTGTATACCAGAAACTAACACAACATTGTAAATCAACTATATTTCAATAAAAAATAAATCTTAAAAAAATGTGATATGTGCTGCTCAAATTACTCTCAAACATTTTCTAACAATTGTATATATATGGGGGGTGGGTGGTAAACAAATGCTAATACAGGACTTATTACATGCCAGGCCCTGTCCTATGTTCTTTACAAATATTAATTTATTTAATCCTCACCACAACCCTGTGAGGTAGCTACTATTATTATCCCAATTTTACAGATGGGGAAACTGAGGCCAAGAGAGGTAGCTTGCCCAAGGTCATGCAGCTGGTACGTGGTGGAGCTGGAATTTGAGCCCAGACACCCTGGCTCTGGAGTCCCTCTTCAGAAGCGCCAGGTCCTGCTGCATGTGAGAGTGACACCTGCCCCAGAGAGGCCCCTCAGACTGAAATGTGCCAGCCAGGCCAGCCCGGGAGGTCTGCTCTCTTCCCTCTCAGGAAAAGTGAACAAAAAACAGCAGGTCACTGCCCCTGTGAGCAATGGGCCTGCCCTGGAGCAGGGACGGCACGTGCTTATTAAAAGACAATTAGGGACTTCCCTGGTGGTCCAGTGGGTAAGTCTGCACGCTCCCAATGCAGGGGGCCCGGGTTCAATCCCTGGTTGGGGAACTAGATCCCACATGCATGCCACAACTAAGACCCAGTGCAGCCTAAATAAATAATAAATAAATAAATATTAAAAAAAAAAAAGACAAACATGAGTAACTCGCAGGAGTCTTCTCCCTGATTTCCTTTATTCTTACTCAGACTCCTGGATTTGTTTGTTGGTCCCTGGAATCAGACCAAGCTGAGCATAGCCAGTAGCCATGCGCCCTTCTCTGAGCCTTTGTTCTTTTGTCTAAAAAGTGGGGATAATAACAGAACTTACCTCAAAGTTTGCAAGAATGACACGAGAACAAACTAAGTGAAAACACCACAATTTCAGCCATTTACTCAAGAATTCCTAGAGCCCCATCTGTGTGCCCTTCACAGCTGTGGGTCCCCCAGCTCCAGAGCCCAGCCAGGCTACAGGGTGGCCCCAGGAGGCCAGCTCAGGCTGCTGAGCAGGGTTCCGGGGTGAACACAGATGACAGGGATGACCGGGGAGGACTCTAATCCAACAAACCTGATGAGTGGTAAGTTGGGAAGTTTAAGGGAATCCCTGGCCCAGGGCGGGGACGGGAGAGGCTGGTCTGGGAGGCAGCATTAAAGGGGTGAGGAGTGTCCTGGGCAGAGGAGGCAGCCCGTGGGAGGGCCCTGAGGTGAGAGAGGAGGACCTTGGGGTCATCTTAAGGAGGCTGGACCACATGCCAAGGGCAATGGGGAGCCATGGAGGGATTTAGAGGTATCCCTCTGGCCACCTTGTAGAGAATGGACCCGAGAGGCTGAGCCTGGAGACAGGAGTGAACTCAGGAACTAGGTTTCTGTTTGTGCCTCCTGTTTACACCATGAATACTAACATGAATACTAATCTTAATGTGAACAAGACCATCCTCCATTTTTTTTTATTGTTTTTTATTTTTTATTTTTTTGGCCATGCCTTGCATGTGGGATCTCAGGTCCCTGACCAGGGATCGAACCTGTGTCCCCTGCAGTGGAAGCTTGGAGTCTTAACCACTGGACCGCCAGGGACTTCCCAAGACCATCCTCCTTAATAGAAGGAATTACCCTGGAAATCAAAACCTAGACATCAGCCTGAAGTGAGGGCAAAACTAAAACCTCACTCTTTCAGGTGTGTGCCCTGGGCTTGTGCCTGCACAAGCCTTTTCCTCCATCTGGAAGGCACCCGCCCCACCTAACTCCACCTGTTTCAGTCCTCCCCCCATGGCACCCCTGCAGGAAGTCCTCCATGATTCACTGGCTGACAGTGGCCTCGCTTCCTCTGAGCTCCCCGCCAAGTCTCTTACTGGGTTCATCCAAGGGTGCTGGACACATTCACCCACATGCGTCGTGGTCACTCACGGGTCAGCTCATCTCCGCCTCCCTCCTCCACCCTCAGCCTCTCCCCAGGGCCCTGTGGAGAATAAGGACTCAGTACTGGGGGCAGCATCTAACCTCTTCTCTGTCTGACTTTTCTCCCTGTGTTCCTAGCACCCAGTGGCCATCATTCATTCATTCATTCATTCATTCACTTGTCCATTTGCCAAACACAGAGCGCCGCTCTGTTCCAAGCTTGTGCCAGGGGCTGGTCACACAGTGATGAGCCGGGAGACTCAGCCCAGCATCTCGGAGCTCACGGTCTGCTGGGGGAGGCGGAACAGCCATCAGGCAGACGTGGGAGGTGCTGGTACAGGAGAAGCCCAGCCTGGGAGGAGGAGGGGAGGGGAGATTCAGGTAGGGAGACGTGCACGTGGTGCCAAAGTACGTTTCCCAGTATCCTGTATGGCTCCTGTATGCGAGGGTGGAAAGCGAGGGTGAAGCAGTGACCTTTACTGTCTGAAGGTCACAGTAGTCAGATGTGGAGACAGGCAGACCCAGAGTGGCCGGTGGAGCCAGTTCGTCCTCACTCTCCTCACCTCTGCGTCCGGTTCTATGTCCTGCCTGCTGGCGCCCTGACCAACAGCAGCCCCCAGCCCACCTCCAGAGGCTCGGCCGAGAGTCCCCCAGAAGCCATAACTCCCATAGGCCCTGGACATGCCTGGCTTTTCAGATTGCCAGGTGGAGGCTCTTTCTCTGGCCCTCCAGGTTCCCCTCTGGACCTTTGCCTCCCCAGCTCTGTCACGTCAAACCTAATCCCCATGACAAATCCATATCCCATAACACTCACAGGGCCCTGCCTCCTGACCCAGGGCTGCCTGATACAGTCATTGGCACTGGTGATGCTTCCAGGGGAATCTGGCATCGCTGTTCCAATCTAAGTAGATTTAGAGGCATTTTTAAGGACCCTGCTGCTGGGGTAAAGGGGACGTTGGTGGTCCATGGCATGCAGTTGTGAAGCAGTCACTTAAGTGATCACCTTTCAACCCCTGGAGTCAAGGCCTATAGAAGGCTCTGGGTGACCAAGCAGCTGCTGGCAGAGAACATGACTGGAAATAAAGAGCATCAGGGCTGTGGGGCTGCTCAGTAGCTTCTAAGTGCACCGGAAAACTTAGAAACAAAAGATGAGCTCAGGGTCTTGAATTCCCAAAGTCTGAGTGACGAGCTAGAGGTTATCCCTGTGCCTGGAGAAACCCTAGTGGCAGAGGAATAATGATCTTCCTCAAGACCATCTCCTGCCTCTCGTTGCTTCTAGATCTATAACCCAACTCAAGACAGGCAAGTTTCAGGATATCAGGTACAAGGTGTGACCCATGAGGAGGCATTGTGCACACCAAAGAATTTCAAGATGTCTCCAGCTTATATGAGCAGGGAAGCATGTATGGGAACAGACACAAAGGGTGGTGCGTCATAATGGAAGGAGTATAACGTGTTGAAGTGGGTGGATGCACTAAGCAGAGCTCCTGGATTCCTTGTGTTAGCTCAGGCAACTGCGAATGGCTGTATATGGTTGCTCAGCTGGTTCATTGAAAGCTGGTCCCAAGGTAGCCTACACTGAGTGAAGCTGAGATGCCAGGATTCCTTTAGTAGAATGTAGAAGAAAGTATCCAAAAGATTCAAGGGAGTGTTCAAATGCTGAGTGGACTTTTTTTTTTTTTGGCTGCGCCTCGCGGCTTGCGGGATCTTAGTTCCCAGACCAGGGATCGAACCAGGGTCCTCGGCAGTGAGAGTGCGGAGTCCTAACAGCTGGACCGCCTAACTTCGTCAGGTGGTGATTTTTAAAAAATATTTATTTATTTATTTTTATTTTTGGCTGCGTCAGGTTTTCGTTGCAGCATGCAGGGCTCTTCATTGCAGCGCGTGGGCTTCTCTCTAGTTGTGGCGCGCGGGTTTTCTTCCCTAGTTGTGGCACGTGGGCTCTGTAGTTGTGGTGTGTGGGCTCTGTAGTTTGTGGCACTCGGGCTCACTAGTTGTGGCACGTGGGCTTAGTTGCCCCGCGACATGTGGGATCTTAGTTCCCCGGCCAGGGATTGAACCCACGTCCCCTGCATTGGAAGGCGGATTCTTTACCACTGGACCACCAGGGAAGTCCCATCAGGTGGTGATTCTAATCGCGGCTACTGTTCTGATGTCGTTTCTTGGCTGGAGCTCATCAGTACATCTGGTACCTCTTCTCTTATCAGCAGCAGTTTACATCCAGTGGGCAGGGCCAGTAATATAGCTTCACCAGCCAACTTCAGGGTTACATCAGCTCTCCAGCCCTCCTGCATAGTCTAGACCACAGGAACCTGGACTCCCTTTCTCTTCCACAGGCCGTCACAATAGTCCCCTGAGCCTGCTGTATGGCACCACTCCCCAGGGAGACCAGAGCGTCCCTGGTAGCAGACGGATTACAGAGCACACTTCCATCACAGAAGGAGCAGCACTTTGCTCTCCTTGGCGTAGATACGTCTTCTGAGTATGGATTTTCTTTCCCAGCCCCAAATGCTCTGCCAATACCACCATCCCTGGACTTACAGAATGCCTTATCCACCAACATGGTATTCCACAAAACATTGCTGCAACCAGGGCACACATTTTGCAGCAAATTATGTCTGGCAATTGGTCCGTGGAATTCCCTGATTCACTGTGGAATTCCCTATCAATCTAAAGCAGCTGGCTTTTTTTGGGGGGTGCTGTATGTGTAAAACATTTATTTGGAAGGAAAAAAATGGCAGCATTTAGTGTACATTTAGTGTATTAGCATTTTTAAAAAACTGCAAAGATGAACATTGATACATGTGACTTTTTCTAAAGACACTTTTAATAGTGTATTATTGTTAGTTTTTAAAATAAAATTACCAGCAATTTTTCCAAAGTATTATTTTATAGTTACTGAATTTCAAATTGGTTCTTCTTTGTAGATGATGTTTGATTTTGTGTTTTTAAACAAAGTTTTCATTTACTGAGGGGTTTGACTGCTCAATATCATAGCATACTGCAGTATTTTTACAGATTCAGGATTGTTTCTGGGGAAAAATCCTGACAAATTCAGTGGAAACACATCTATGGTCTTGAAATAAATATACAAAATATTGGGACCTTCCCTTCAAATGAGGCGGGGATAGAGCCAGTGATAGCTGAGCCATATTGGAGCCCAAAGTGAAAGGTAAAGTTTGTGCCCTTGTATTCATGCTTTTATTATTTTAAAAATAAATTTTATTTTTAAAAATAGTTTTAGAATTACAGGAAAATTAAAAAGATAGTCCAGAGAGTTCCCATGTACCTCCTTACCCAGTTTCCCCTGTTATGCATATATTAGTATGGTACATTTGTTACAATTAATAAACCTATCTTGGTACATTATTACTAACTAAAGTTCATAGCTTATTCAGATCACCCTAGTTTTTTTTTCTTTTTGAGCAGAGAGAGGTTTATTGCAGGGCCATGCAAGGAGATGGGTGGCTCATGCTCTAAAAGTCTCTGAGCTTGCCAAAGGGTTTCTTTGGCAAAGCATTTTTAATTTTTTCTTTTTGAATTTTTGAATTTTATTCTATTTATTTTTTATACACCAGGTTCTTATTAGTTACCCATTTTACGCATATTAGTGTATATATGTCAATCCCAATCTCCCAATTCATCCCACCCCCACTTTCCCTCCTTGGTGTCCATACGTTTGTTCTCTACATCTGTGTCTCTATTTCTGCCCTGCAAACTGGTTCATCTGTACCATTTTTCTAGGTTCCACATATATGCGTTAATGTATGATATTTGTTTTTCTCTTTCTGACTTACTTCACTCTGTATGACAGTCTCTAAATCCATCCACGTCTCTACAAATGACCCAATTTTGTTCCTTTTTATAGCTGAGTAATATTCCATTGTATATATGTACCACATCTTCTTTATCCATTCGTCTGTCGATGGACATTTAGGTTGCTTCCATGACCTGGCTATTGTAAACAGTGCTGCAGTGAACGTTGTGGTACATGACTCTTTTTGAATTATGGTTTTCTTAGGGTATATGCCCAGTAATGGGATTGCTCAGTCATATGGTAATTCTATTTTTAGTTTTCGAAGGAACCTCCAAACTGTTCTCCACAGTGGCTGTATCAATTTACATTCCCACCAACAGTGCAAGAGGGTTCCCTTTTCTCCACACCCTCTCCAGCATTTGTTGTTTGTAGATTTTCTGATGATGCCCATTCTAACTGGTGTGAGGTGATACCTCATTGTAGCTTTGATTTGCATTTCTCTAATAATTAGTGATGTTGAGCAGCTTTTCATGTGCTTCTTGGCCATCTGTATGTCTTCTTTGGAGAAATGTCTATTTAGGTCTTCAGCCCATTTTTTGATTGGGTTGTTTGTTTTTTTACTATTGAGCTGCATGAGCTGTTTATATATTATGGAGATTAATCCTTTGTCTGTTGCTTTGTTTGCAAATATTTTCTCCCATTCTGAGGGTTGTCTTTTCGTCTTGTTTGTAGTTTCCTTTGCTTTGCAAAAGCTTTGAAGTTTCATTAGGTCCCATTTGTTTATTTTTGTTTTTATTTCCATTACTCTAGGAGGTGGATCAAAAAAGATCTTGTTGTGATTTATGTCAAAGAGTGTTCTTCCTATGTTTTCCTCTAAGAGTTTTAGAGTGTCCGGTCTTACATTTAGGTGTCTAATCCATTTTGAGTTTATTCTTTTTTTTTTTTTTAATTTTTAATTTTATTTATTTATTTATTTATTTTTGGCTGTGTTGGGTCTTTGTTTCTGTGCAAGGGCTTTCTCTAGTTGTGGCAAACGGGGGCCACTCTTCATCGCGGTGCACGGGCCTCTCACTATCACGGCCTCTCTTGTTGCAGAGCACAGGCTCCAGACACGCAGGCTCAGTAGTTGTGGCTCACGGGCCTAGTTGCTCCGCGGCATGTGAGATCTTCCCAGACCAGGGCTCGAACCCGTGTCCCCTGCATTGTCAGGCAGATTCTCAACCACTGTGCCACCAGGGAAGCCCTTGAGTTTATTCTTGTGTATAGTGTTAGGGACTGTTCTAATTTCATTCTTTTACATGTAGCTGTCCAGTTTTCCCAGCACCACTTATTGAAGAGACCGTCTTTTCTCAATTGTATATCCTTGCCTCCTTTGTCATAGATTAGTTGACCATAGCTGCGTGGGTTTATCTCTGGGCTTTCTCTCCTCTTCCATTGATCTATATTTCTGCTTTTGTGCCAGTACCCTATTGTCTTGATTACTGTAGATTTGTAGTATAGTCTGAAGTCAGGGAGTCTGATTCATCCAGCTCTGTTTTTTTTCCCCTCAAGACTGCTTTGGCTATTCGGGTCTGTCTCCATACAAATTTTAAGATTTTTTGTTCTAGTTCTGTAAAAAATGTCACCGGTAATTTGATAGGGATTGCATTGAATCTGTAGATTGCTTTGGGTAGTATAGTCATTTTCACAATATTGATTCTTCCAATCAAAAACGTGGTATATCTCTTCATCTGTTTGTGTCATCTTTGATTTCTTTCACCAGTATCTTATAGTTTTCAGAGTACAGGTCTTTTACCTCCTTAAGTAGGTTTATTCCTAGGTATTTTATTCTTTTTGTTGCAATGGTGACTGGGATTGTTTCCTTAACTTCTCTTTCTGATCTTTCGTTGTTAGTGTATAGGAATGCAAGAGATTTCTGTGCATTAATTTTGTATCCTGCAACTTCACCAGATTCATTGATTAGCTCTAGTAGTTTTCTGGTGGCATCTTTAGGATTCTCTATGTGTAGTATCATGTCATCCACAGACAGTGACAGTTTTACTTTTTCTTTTCCACTTTGGATTCCTTTTATTTCTTTTTCTTCTCTGATTGCCGTGGCTAGGACTTCCAAAACTATGTTGAATAATAGTGGCGAGAGTGGACTTCCTTGTCTTGTTCCTGATCTTAGAGGAAATGCTTTCAGTTTTTCACCATTGAGAATGATGTTGGCTGTGTGTTTGTTGTATATGGCCTTTATTATGTTGAGGTAGGTCCCCTCTATGCCCACTTTCTGGAGAGTTTTTATCATAAATGGGGGTTGAATTTTGTCAAAAGCTTTTTCTGCATCTATTGAGATGATCATATGGTTTTTATTCTTCAATTTGTTAAGATGGTGTATCACATTGATTGATTTGCATATATTGAAGAATCCTTGCATCCCTGGAATAAATCCCACTTTGATCATGGTGTATGATCTTTTTAATGTGTTGTTGGATTCTGTTTGCTAGTATTTTGTTGAGGACTTTTGCATCTTTATTCGTCAGTGATATTGGTCTGTGATTTTCTTTTTTTGTAGTATCTTTGTCTGGTTTTGGTATCAGGGTGATGGTGGCCTCATAGAATGAGTTTGGGAGTGTTCCTTCCTCTGCAATTTTTTGGAAGAGTTTGAGAAAGATAGGTGTTAGCTCTTCTCTAAATGTTTGATAGAATTCACCTGTGAAGCCATCCGGTCCTGGACTTTTGTTTGTTGGAAGATTTTTAATCACAGTTTCAATTTCATTACTTGTGACTGGTCTGTTCATATTTTCTATTTCTTCCTGGCTCAGTCTTGGAAGGTTATAGCTTTCTAAGAATTTGTCCATTTCTTCCAGATTGTCCATGTTATTGGCATAGAGTTGCTTGTAGTAGT
This sequence comes from Balaenoptera physalus, assembly GCF_965194825.1. Lineage (NCBI taxonomy): Eukaryota > Metazoa > Chordata > Mammalia > Artiodactyla > Balaenopteridae > Balaenoptera > Balaenoptera physalus. The sequence goes on from NC_138886.1 coordinate 10,218,833, forward strand.
CTCTTAGGATGCTTTGTATTTCTGTGGTGTCTATTGTAACTTCTGCTTTTTCATTTCTAATTTTATTGATTTGAGTCCTCTGACTCTTTTTCTTGATGAGTCTGGCTAAAGGTTTGTCAATTTTGTTTATCTTCTCAAAGAACCAGCTTTTAGTTTTATTGATCTTTGCCATTGTTTTCTGTTTCTATTTCATTTATTTCTGCTCTGATCTTTATGATTTCTTTCCTTCTGCTAACTTTGGGTTTTGTTTGTTCTTCTTTCTCTAGTCCCTTTAGGTGTAAGGTTAGATTGTTTATTTGAGATTTTTCTTGTTTCTTGAGGTAGGGTTGTATTGCTATAAACTTCTCTCTTAGAACTGCTTTTGCTGCATCCCATAGCTTTTGGATCGTCGTGTTTTCATTGTCATTTGTCTCTAGGTATTTTTTGATTTCCTCTTTGATTTCTTCAGTGATCTTTTGGTTATTTAGTAACATATTGTTTAGCCTCCATGTGTTTGTGTTTTTTACATTTTTTTCCATGTAATTGATTTCTAATCTCATAGCATTGTGATCAGAAAATATGCTTGATATGATTTCAATATTCTTAAATTTACCAAAGCTTGATTTGTGACCCAAGATGTGATCTATCCTGGAGAATGTTCTGTGGGCACTTGAGAAGAAAGTGTAATCTGCTGTTTTTGGATGGAATGTCCTATAAATATCAATTAAATCTATCTGGTCTATTGTGTCATTTAAAGCTTGTGTTTCCTTATTAATTTTCTGTCTGGATGATCTGTCCATTGGTGTAAGTGAGGTGTTATAGTCCCCCACTATTATTGTGTTACTGTCAGTTTCCTCTTTTATAGCTGTTAGCAGTTGCCTTATGTATTGAGGTGCTCCTATGTTGAGTGCATACATATTTATAATTGTTTTATCTTCTCCTTGGATTGATCCCTTGATCATTAGGTAGTGTCCTTCCTTGTCTCTTGTAACATTCTTTATTTTAAAATCTATTTTATCTGATGTGAGTTTTGCTACTCCAGCTTTCTTTTGATTTCCATTTGCATGGAATATCTTTTTCCATCCCCTCACTTTCAGTCTGTATGTTTCCCTAGGTCTGAAGTGGGTCTCTTGTAGACAGCATATAGATGGGTCTTGTTTTTGTATCCATTCAGCGAGCCTTTGTTTTTTGGTTGGAGCATTTAATCCATTCACATCTAAGGTAATTATCGATATGTATGTTCCTATTACCATTTTCTTAATTGTTATGGGTTTGTTTTTGTAGGTCCTTTTCTTCTCTTGTGTTTCCCACTTAGAGAAGTTCTTTTAGCATTTGTTGTAGAGCTGGTTTGGTTGTGCTGAATTCTCTTAGCTTTTGCCTGTCTGTAAAGCCTTTTATTTCTCCATCGAATCTGAATGAGATCCTTGCCGGGTGGAGTAATCTTGGTTGTAGGTTCTTCCCTTTCATCACTTTAAATATACCGTGCTACTCTCTTCTGGCTCGTAGAGTTTCTGCTGAGAAATCAGCTGTTAACCTTACGGGAATTGCCTTGTATGTTATTTGTTGTTTTTCCCTTGCTGCTTTCAATAATTTTTCTTTGTCTTTAATTTTTGTCAGTTTGATTACTATGTGTCTCAGCGTGTTTCTCCTTGGGTTTATCCTGCCTGGGACTCTCTGAGCTTCCTGGACTTGAGTGGCTATTTCCTTTCCCATGTTAGGGAAGTTTTTGACTATAATCTCTTCAAATATTTTCTCCAGTCCTTTCTCACTCTCTTCTCCTTCTGGGACTCCTATAATGCAAATGTTGTTGCATTTAATGTTGTCCCAGAGGTCTCTTAGGCTGTCTTCATTTCTTTTCATTCTTTTCTCTTTATTGTGTTCCACGGCAGTGAATTCCACCATTGTGTCTTCCAGGTCACTTATCCGTTCTTCTGCCTCAGTTATTCTGCTATTGATACCTTCTAGTGTATTCTTCATTTCAGTTATTGTATTGTTCATCTCTGTTTGTTTGTTCTTTAATTCTTCTAGGTCTCTGTTAAACATTTCTTGCATCTTCTCAATCTTTGCCTCCATTCTTATTCCGAGGTCCTGGATCATCTTCACTATCATTATTCTGAATTCTTTTTCTGGAAGGTTGCCTATCTCCACTTCATTTAGTTGTTTTTCTGGGGTTTTATCTTGTTCCTTCATGTGGTACATAGCCCTCTGCCTTTTCATCTTGTCTATCTTTCTGTGAATGTGGCTTTTGTTCCACAGGCTGCAGGACTGTAGTTCTTCTTGTTTCTGCTGTCTGCCCTCTGGTGGATGAAGCTATCTAAGAGGTTTGTGCAAGTTTCCTGATGGAAGGGACTGGTGGGTAGAGCTGGGTGTTGCTCTGGTGGGCAGAGCTCAGTAAAACTTTAATCCACTTGTCTGCTGATGGGTGGGGCTGGGTTACCTCCCTGTTGGTTGTTTGGCTTGAGGCGACCCAGCACTGGAGCCTACCCGGCTCTTTGGTGGGGCTAATGGTAGACTCTGGGAGGGCTCACGCCAAGGAGTACTTCCCAGAACTTCTGCTGCCAGTGTCCTTGTCCTCACGGTGAGCCACAGCCACCCCTCACCTCTGCAGGAGACCCTCCACCACTAGCAGATAGGTCTGGTTCAGTCTCCTATGGGGTCACTGCTCCTTCCCCTGGGTCCCGATGCACACACTACTTTGTGTGTGCCCTCCAAGAGTGGAGTCTCTGTTTCCCCCAGTCCTGTCGAAGTCCTGCAGTCAAATCCTGCTAGATTTCAAAGTCTGATTCTCTAGGAATTCCTCCTCCCATTGCCGGACCCCCAGGTTGGGAAGCCTGACGTGGGGCTCAGAACCTTCACTCCAGTGGGTGGACTTCTGTGGTATAAGTGTTCTCCAGTTTGTGAGTCACCCACCCAGCAGTTATGGGATTTGATTTTATTGTGATTGCACCCCTCCTGCTGTCTCACTGCAGCTTCCCCTTTGTCTTTGGATGCGGGGTATCTTTTTTGGTGAGTCCCAGTGTCTTCCTGTTGATGATTGTTCAGCAGTTAGTTGTGATTCTGGTGCTCTTGCAAGAGGGACTGAGCGCACGTCCTTCTACTCCGCCATCTTGAACCAATCTCGCAGCTGGCTTTATAGAAGGGTGGGATGGCCTTTTGGAGACCCCCTTATGGCACCAGAGAGGGGCAACACCTCGCAGGACTGGGGCAGTATTCTCCAGGGTGCAGACTGTGATCTGCGTCAACATTCAGCATGTGGGGTTGTTTCTCCCACAGCCAGGACTCACGAGTCCAGGAGTCAAAGTTGGATAGAAATGGGAGTAGCTCTTCTCACTGTTATCCCTAGTGGCCCACTAGCAAAATATTTGTTTCACATTCCTGCAATTCTGAATTCCCAAGGGAGAGACATTCCCACCAGGGGACACAACAATACTTCCACTAAATCAATTGTTCCTCTGGGGAACTAAGATCCCACAGGCCATGCAGTGTGCCTCATAAATGTATATGTGTGTGTATATATATATATATATATATATATATATATATATATACATATATATATATATATATATGTATATATATATATATATATATATATATATCTGGAATGGAAATTACAACAACTTAATATAGGCAGGAACATTGACAGAGACCTTCAGGAGGGAAGGTCTGGCTCCCCCCAGCAGGCATGGAACCACAACCAGCTGGGTGCCTAATGCGGGCAGAGAGAATACAGAATGGTGATGGAAGAGGAATTAATACCAGCTCTAGCCATGTGGCCTGTTGCAGAAACAAGGACTGCAGTAGTCACTAATATTACTTCCTTGTTTACCTATGAGTATACCTATGTATATGATCAATTATTTTCCTTTTCCTTTTTCTCCCTCTCCCATCCCTCTATTATATAACACAGAATGCACTAATAGCAGTTAAACTTGCATCACTGCTCTAGTTCTAGTGTATCAAAGGGCAAGTGTGACACATCTGGGAGAGGAGAAAACATCCCCTGAGATGGATGGAGGGACCCTTGTGTGTCCTGTGTATCCCGTGGCTGCAGAGCCACAGAGGCGGGAGCTACCTACTGGCAACACCCCGTAGACCCCGCCCCCACCCCACCAAGCACCCCCTTCACAGTCAGCGGCTGGGTGGCTAGATGGGCCTTGAGCCCCAGGTTGGCTGGTTGGTGATCCCCCAATCAGGTTCCCCTGATCCCCCAATTTCTCCTCTGGATTGTCACTATCCCAGGTCCTTCCACGACCACGTCAGGCCTAACCGTAAACAAAGCCCTTATCCCGCAGGACCCAGTGGCTCTGGATGGACTGTGGCCGGTGCAAGGGACACCTGTGCAAAGGCTTGGAGGCGACAGTGTGCTGGGGGGGCGTTCCATCTGTGTCCTGGAGTGGAGGCGGGCAGGAGGGAGCAGCTCTGGGAGAGGCCGTGGAGAGGAGGGTCTTGGTCCCCCCGGGCCTCCAGGCCCACGCCAGTCAGCACTTGCTGCAGGAGGGAACAAGTGAGACACGGCCCAACACCTGTGAGGTCCGCCTGGCACCCACAGTGGGCACAGAGGCCGACCCCTGCCCGGGTCCCGGGCCTGCCGTTGCCTCTCTGTGCGGCCTTGGGCCAGGCCCTGCCCATCTTTGCATCTGTTTTCCCACTGTACACAAGCAGGGAAGACTCATCTACAGGAGATTTTCCAGCTTCCAAACTTGCTGAGTCTCTTATGAACAGTAGCGGGTTTGGGAGACGAGAGACCCTTACAGGAAGACAACAAAACAGGTGTTCCCACCCAACCATGCCTGACTCAAGTCTTGGGGGCAGACACCTGGCCCTGGGCAGCCCCACAGCGGGCCCCAGGCCCGGGGCCATGTCTGAGGCCTGGAAGGTGGCTGGTGGGCAGCAGACCCAGGCTGAGCAGAAGGGGGGACCCTTCCCCTCCAAACTTCCGGGCACATGGCCCAGTGATATCGGGGCCCGGCTCCCCAGCCCTTCCCAGTGAAGGCAGTGTGGCTTAGCAGCTCTATTTCCTAGGGCTGCCATATCAGCCGTGATCCTTGTAACCACGTATCACACAGTGGGTGGCTTAAAACCTAAATGTACTGTCTCACAGTTCTGAGGGCCAAAATCCTGAGATCAAGGTGTCAGGAGGGTTGGTTCCCTTTGAGGGTTGTGAGGGAGAATCCGTTCCCAGCTTATGGTGGTTTGGGGACAATCTTTGTGTCCCTTGGCTTGTAGGAGCGTCACCCCAATCTCTGTCTCCATCTTCACATGCCTTTTTCCTTGTATGCTCTCTGCATCCAAATTTCTCCTTTTTATTGGACGCAAGTCCCCACCACTCAGACTGGATTAGGGCCCACACTAATGATTTCCTTATTTGAAGACAAGCTCTTTATAGAGGGAATCAGGTTTTTTACCTTTACAGAGGCAATCAAGTATTTTAACTTGGGATGAGGTGCCGTCACATTGTGACCCTGGGGGGAGGCGTCCGTGAGTGTTGGGGTTTGCGTGATGGGTGGTGTGAGCCGGACCCCTTATTGATGAGTCAGGGACGAGGGGTCTCCGGCACCGGGGCACCCAGGTGTTTCCCATCCCTGGACTCCCCTGCTCTGGCTCCTTAGATCATCCGAGATCCCACAAGACCAGGCTGCCTCTGGGAAGGGTGGTCACATCTGCAGAGCCTCAGGCCTGATTCTGCCCTTCTCTGAGCCACCCCTCGTGCTCAACTCATCCCAGCCCAGCCTCTCCCCACTCCTCCACCAGGACCCACACTTACTTCTCCCACACACACAGAATAAGTGTTTTAACTTGACTACCACTGTAAAGGCCTTGCCTCCCAAAAGGTCACATTCTGAGGTCCGGGGAGTCAGGATTTCAACATTTGAATTTCGTAGGGGATAGAATTCAACCTATAACAGTGACTGAAGGACCGATTTGCTAACCTGGCCCTGCTCTGCTCCAAATCTTCCCTGGATGGTTCCCCTGTTAAATTCACAGCAGGCTGGTTTCAGTTCCTTCAGGAGGCAGAGGATCAGGCTGCCCTGCCTGGATGGAGTCTGGTGGACAGCCATGGGCACCCCCAGGGGAGCCTGACAGACCAGCACAGCAGCTTCTGGGCAAAGCGGACTCCTCTCCACCCAGCTCTGCCCTTGCCAGGGGCCTGGCCCTGTGGGTACCTCACATATCCCCTCATTTGACCCTCACAACCACCCGCAAGGTAAGGATAAACTATTCCCATTTTACAGGTGAGAAAACTGAGACTCAGAGGAGGGAATTCACCTGCGCATGGTGTCCTAGGTGATAAGTGTCAGGGCCAGGATTCAAAGCCTGGCAACGTGGCCCCTGAGCCTGAACTCTCACACTCAGCTGCACAAAGGGACTACAGGGCCCAGTCTACGTCCTGCGGGGCTGAGAGCACAGAGTGGCGGGCAAGGCGGAGGGAAGAGAAGCCCCAGTGACTGCAGCCCCAGTCACCAGCCCCAGGCAGGGCTCAGCTCCCAGCTGCACCTGGCAAGGAGTTGGGCCAAGGCCGGAAGTGCCTCCCCAGCTCTGATGGGCTGGTCCTCTCCTCCAAGCCTCAGGTTTTTTTGTTTTTTTTTAAATAAGTAAATTTATTTATTTATTTAGGCTGCGTTGGGTCCTCATTGCTGCGCATGGGCTTTCTCTTGTTGCGTTGAGCAGGGGCTACTCTTCGTTGCAGTGCGTGGGCTTCCCATTGAGGTGGCTTCTCTTGTTGCGGAGCACGGGCTCCCGGCGCGTGAGCTTCAGTAGTTGTGGCTCACAGGCTCTAGAGCGCAGGCTCAGTAGTTGTGGCGCACGGGCTTAGTTGCTCTGTGGCATGTGGGATCTTCCTAGACCAGGGCTCGAACCCGTGTCCCCTGCATTGGCAGGTGGATTCTTAACCACTGCGCCACCAGGGAAGTCCCAAGCCTCAGGTTTGCTACTGTACAGTAGAGATAGCAATTCCTAATGGCTCAAGCTGCTGGGAGCCTCCAGTGAGATCCACCAGGACAGCCTTGTGTCCCATGAGGGCACCTGCTCTGTGTTGTCTCCTTCTGGGCCCAGAGGAGACTGGCATGCTGAAGGCACTGAAAAAAGCACAATACCAGACTTGTGGTTTCCGTAAAGCTGAATAATAAGCAAAACTCACAGCCTCCAAGGAGAGATGGGATCCCATGGTACAGACACCATACAAGTTGATAGGAAGAAGTTAGCTAAAAATTTGGGCAACTTGCTAAAGGCGAAGTGTGAGCTAGTGTGAGGTATACAATCCCGAGGAGCCGCAGACGCGGGAATTCCCACCCACTCGCAGGCTCTTCCCCAAGGATCTCACCCAGTGCACATAAGAAAGACTGAGGGCAGAGCAAGAGGCCCTAGAAGGTCCTAGAAGGCAGTCACTGTAGGAAAGGCATGAAGCCCCACCCACTATCTCCTTTTTCACTCTCTCCCCTAGAGAGCAGAGCCTTAAGCATCAGAGAGCAGGGCAGGAAAAGCCCTCAGGGTACAGGTGAAGACCCGTTGCAGCTGGGGTAGTCAAACAAAAACCCTCAAACTCTGGGTGAGGGGTAGAAATACATCCTGGGCTGACACCTTTAGATTGCACCTGCCACTGTGGGAGGGACAGGATCACTGAGACCCAGCTCTGGCCTAACACTGAGGCAGAACCAAACAATGGAGAATGCCCCTCTCCCAGCCAGGCTGAGGAGCTGCAGCTGGAGGAGGGGCAAGACCACGCAGGGCTGCAGAGCCAAGTGCAGAGGGAAGACCGAAAGCTGAGGGTGAAACAGACACTGAGAAAAACCCTCTGGCAGATCAAGCCCAACCCTAAAAACACAAAAACGCTGGAGGAATATAAAGCGACTCGATGTAAACAATGGACAGGGACTTCCCTGGTGGCACAGTGGTTAAGACTCTGCGCTCCCAATGCAGGGGGCCGGGGTTCTATCCCTGGTCAGGGAACTAGATCCCACATGCATGCCGCAACTAAGAGTTCATATGCCACAACTAAGGAGCCCATGTGCTGCAACTAAGGAGCCTTCCTGTCACAACTGACTGGTGCAGCCAAATAAATAAATAAACACATTTTTTTTTTAAATGGGCAAAAGGTTTGAATAGACATTTCATCAAAGAAGATATGAGTATGGCAACTAAGCACATGCAATGATGCTTAGTGGAGCCGGGTAATGCTCAGGACTGTGAAGCACTGAGGGTAACCATAACAACAAGATCCAAACTCAGCTCAGCTCCTGGATAGATGGACTCAAATCCCCAGAGGAAAGGCCTAGCAAAAGCAGTGTGTTCATTTCCAGGTTTAAACACCATTTACCAGATCAACAGTGATAGTGGAAAGTAGGAGACAATGGAATAAACCTCAAAATTATCTGGGGACATGACTTCCCACCTAGAATACCATACCCAGCCAAACTGTCAATCACACATGTGCATGGAATAAAGCCATTTTCAGACCTGCAAGATTTCTATTAGATCACGTGGAAAACAGACTTCAGAGGAGTTGGAAAGTTGGGGAAGAGTTAACAATTGGGACATTAAAAAAACTAATCAAATGAAAACATGAGGACCCAAAGAGCTCCCCATGGAAGGAAATGTGATCAAAATTTCCTACATGGCTCAGATGTGCACAACACTTACATAGATGCTGAGTACTGATTTAACAAATATTGTTATATACCTACATTGTGAGCATGGAGAAAAGAAAGTTGAAGGCAGGCTAATAAGAGAACCAAATTTTCATGTTCCATTACAGGAAGTGAGTAGATAATGTCTAAAGTTGATGAGCTGTGAAATAGCGGTATAAACATATTATTGACAAATACGAATTACGTGCCTATAAATTGTTTAAAGTAGTTGCCTTTGGGGAAAGGGACTCAGGAAGGAGGTAGGGACAGGTCAAGGGACAGCTGGCTTTTGTTAGGAGCTGTTAGTACTATTTGACTTTTGTAAACTATGTACTTATGTAATTTGGGGGAGGGGGGATTGAAATAATTAAAATACAATGAAGAAGGTGATAAGGCTGAACTGGTTGGTCTCAGGAAGCCTTTCCAGTTCCACCAATCTGTGGCTCTACAACTGCCATGGAAAATGGGATAGCGAGGGCCATCAGATCTGGGCCAGACCTTGACCTCGACATCTGAGAACCCATTCACAAATTCTGCCAATTGTACTAGTATTTGCCTAATATTAACATTTTAATTACATGGATATATTTCAGAAGGTGTTAAAGGTTGAACTGTGTCCCCTAAAAAGATACCTTGAAGTCTTAACCCTCAGTACCTGTGAATGTGGCCTTATGTGGAAATAGAGTCTTTGCAGATGTAATCAAGTTAAGATGAGGTCATTAGTGTGGAACCTAATCCAATATGACTGGTGTCGTTATAAGAAAAGGAGAGAGACACATGGAGAGAAGAAGGCCATGTGACAACAGAGGCACAGACGGGAGAGATACAGCTACAAGCCAAGGATTGCCTGCCACCACCAGAAGCTTAGAGGCCAGGAAGGATTCGACCCAGAGTCTCAGAGGGAGCACAGCCCCTCTGACACCTTGATCTCAGGCTTGCATCTTCCAGAACTGTGAGAGAAGACGTTCCCGTTGTTTTAAGCCACGCAGTTTGTGGTGCTTAGTTATGGCAGCCCTAGGAAACTAACGTAGAAGGAAACCGGAATACTAGCACGGGTTTGCCATTAAACCTAAGATCACTGTAGAAAGACTGCATTTTTATTGCGATGTTTATAATGTCTGGCACCACCGAGCTCGTCCCTGTCCAGCAGTCACACCGCTGCTCCTGTCTGTGGAAGCGGCTCAGCTTCCTGCCTTCCAGGCCGGGCCTGGCCTCAGGACACCTGAGGAACTGGGCTCTCAGACACGCTGTTTCTCCAGCCGCAGACACTGTGCCACTGGCATCCACCATCCTTCTGGAGGGGCTTGGATGCGCTCTTTCTGCCTCAAGGTAGGGCTCCCACAGGGCTGAGAGCCTGCTCTCCAAGCAGAAAGGAATGATAAAGTCCAAGAGAGAGACTCTTCTGTGGCCCAAGTACCCCCGCTCTGGGGATTTCCTGGTGACTGTGCAAAGCTCAACGCACTCTGAGCAGGACAGCCGTGGAGGAATGGTTCCAGGACCATTCTCAGGGGACCTCCCTCCCCAAGAGAGAGAGGGAGCTGATGTGAAGCAGACGAGCACACTTGGGGGCCAGGAGATGCCCTGGGGTGAGCAACCCCTCACATGGGGTCCTAGGTAGGCTCTCCCTTGAAGAGGCCTCTTCTCCCCCTGTCTCTGTCCCTCCCTCCTCCTCCCCCAGTGTCTTCTGGCCTCGTGCTGCTGACTCTGTCAAATGAGCTCATCTGTCTGGAAGGCAGACTCACGGAAAGCTCCAGAGTAAGGGATGGTCTGGAAGGGGGTCCAGGCCAGTAGGAAAATGGAACGTGAGGTCAAGAGGCTGGGCTCTTTTGAACTTGGAGTATGGGCGTGTGTGTGTGTGTGTGTGTGTGTGTGTGTGTGTGTGTGTGTATCCTACGTGCACACGTGAGTGGTTATGTGTGTGTGAGTGCATGCACGTGTGTCTAAGCACATGTCTGTATGTGCACATGTGTCCATGTACATCCATGTGCATGTGTGTGTGTATTGGACTGGAGCAGAGGAGCTCTGTAAATCCAACTAGGTCCACCCCAGATGGCTTTTCCACCGCCAAACTTTTGGCCCAGGAAATTCATTTAAACACTATCCTACCTCCTTTCTTTCCCTCAATCACTATAGATCACAATGATCCCAGCCTCCGGTCCTCCATTTGGGAAGTTTTTTTCTGCCTGGTGCTCACCAGCTCGTGACCAACTTCCAGGTAGAGTAAAGGATTAAATGGAAGGCACAATAAGATGTGAAACAATTAGAATTTCTGCCTCATTATCATGGTAATCTTATCAGTCGGATAATGAGGTATTAATGGAGATTTAATGTGCATCTCATAACAGAATCCCTTGGAGAAAACACACAGGGAAATTGCTGTAAATCCACTTAATGATGGAGAAGTCCCAAAACACCATATTCCAAAGGATGAAAAATGCAGGATGCAAATGAGAAAGAATCAAGGTCAATAACACTGCGGGGACAGGCCTAATGGCAGATTTGGAGATATATGTAATAAAAATTGCATGTTGCTTTTAAACCTCACCCTCTGTTGTTTTCAAATGTGCATTCCTCGTAATGAAACACAGAAGTGCAGCCAGAATGATTTGTATGTTTTAGAAACCATAGGGGGGATGGAAACATGTCTTGCAACCCATCAGTACCCCCCGCAGGGAGCCATGGGGAAACAGGGTGCTTCACGGAGAGGCCGCAAGAGAAGGGGGGGCAGAGGAAGAGCCCCTTGTTTGGCGGAGGGGGAAGCAGCCTATCTGAGTTCAAGGTCATTTGGGAAACACCAGCGGAGGGAGCCGCATTTACTTCCACTCCTTCATTCAATCAACATTTGTCGGGCGCCTGCTGCGTGGTTGACCACAGGCAACTCAGAAAGATGAACGACATGACAGATACAGTCTGAAAATAAAAGCTCTAATTCAGAGGGCACCTACTATGTGCCAGGCATTACTGAAATGCCATACGTGGACGACCTTGTGTAATTCCAACAGCAACACTGGGATGTAGGAACTTATTAAGAGCCCCACTTTTCAGATGAGAAACTGAAGCTCAGAAAATTAAGTAAGTTGTCTCAAGTTGCATCATGGCCTGAACTTCACCGCTACTCTCTTAGGTTGAACCATATGAAAATGCTAATATTTTACTTTTTGGGCTCCACTAAAAGGGTACTTTCATATGGTTCAGGCTAATATCTTACTTCCTGGCTAGGGATAATTTCTAGATGTGGAAGCCTCTAACGGAGGCAGGAGGGAGGGACAGAAACGTGACCTGAGCTGAGGGTCACAGAATCCAAGAAGCTGCTGGCTCCGCAGCCCCACAGAGGACCAGTGTGCTTCTGCCTCAGCTCCTGAAGTCCTGTCTCCCACATCAGCCCTGGGGGCTCAGTCCACGGACACTGAGTAAATGGAAAGGAAGCCCTGAAACCCTCATCCTGTAAATTAAAAGCAGTCTGTGGATTAGAAAACGCTAAGCAAATGTTGGCTGTTTGGTTCTTATAATTTATTGATGATAGTAAATAACTCTTGGGCCTCCCAGACGTTTGCAAGGATCGAAGGTAAAGTTAGCTCAAGTTTTTGTTTATTTTAGGGAACTTGGAAAAGGAGAGTTTCATGGGGGCTCTGAGAGCAGAGTGACTGACTGTCCCTGTTTTAGTTTAAAAACCCCACATCCCGGGAAAGCCCACAGCCCTGGGCAAACTGAGACGGTCCATAGCATTATCCCAGAGGGACACCTGGATGCCCAGGGTCATGGACAGGAGACATCAGGCCAGTCCCATCCAGCGCTGAACAAACAGTCCCTGGGTGCTGGGCTCTGTGCTGGGTCCCCAGGGTAGCAGCAGGCAGATTTTCCTTGTCAAGGGCTGTCTGGGTGACCCTGGGGCCTCCTTCTTAATGACAGCCCAGGAGTGTAGGGGGCAGAGCAGGGGGCAGAGGAGGAGGGCAGGGAAGGAACCCGCACCATCCAGCTACTGTCTGGGGCCTGGAAGAGCCACTGAACACCCATCCCGACAGCCAGAAGATCACGAACCCACTTTACAGATGAGGGAACTGAGTCATGGGCTCGTGCTGGGACTTGCCCGGAGTCACAAGCAGCTGGTGAGCGTCTGAAGAGCTGAGGAATGATGACAAGGCCCCACTTGAGGGTGGAAATGGCCCCCAGAGAAGAGGTCCTTCTGAACCAGGTCCGTCTGAAAAAGGCAGATATTAGGCAGCATTTCTGGAGTCTTGCAGCTGTGTTCCGTTTAATCACAGACTGCAAATTGAATGAAGTAAAGACAGTGTTGCCTCTTTGAATTTCCCCCAGGCCCTGTTTAATGAATAAATAGGCATGATTTGTAATTAGCTGATCCATTGTGCGAATGCTTCTAGAGCACCTGAAGTGAGTTAAACATGCCCCCTGCAATCTGGTCGACAATATTAATACACCAGGCAAACCTTTCTTCCTGGTCCAAGGTGCGTGTGACCGAATGATCACACATTGCTCTGCAGTGGACAAATTGAGAAAAATTGGGATTTTTCAGCACGGAAAGACGAAGACACAGTGTCCTCATCAGCCCTGCCTCCCAGTGTGGAATTTGGAAGCTACCAGTTCAGTTTGTTTTCATCAGCAAATGCTAGATAACCCACAAAATCATCTCCCCGCTTCACCCCCATCCAGACTTTCAAAACCCCAAAGCTGCTCTCAGGAAAGGCTTCTGGTCGTGACGACCACCTTGTTGAGGGGTCCACGCTGGGGCCAGGGTCCTCACCAACGTGGGCTGCCTTTCTTTGTGCAAGGTGTCTTCTGTTTGCAGGCGCTGCCTGACACCCACCCGCAGCCGCTATTTGAGTCCACAAATTCCTGCCAAGCTAACAGGCGTCCTGTATCATCTATCCTGTAATTGGGGCTGCTTATCATGAATTTTGCCGGCCTTCTGTGCTAACCACGTGGCTGGTGCTGAAATTCCAAATCCTAACATTTCCCTGCGCGGAGCTGGTGGGAGGGCCCTTCGGCACAGGTAGCCGTCTTGATTGCCTGCACATTTTCCAGCAAAGGGGTTTCCATTCATCTTCATCATGGGCTCAATCTGTGCGCAGAGAGGAGGCGGCTGGCCCGGTGGGTCCTCTCCACCCAGTCACCTGGAGGCTCTCTCTCATCTGTTCCTCTGCGTTCACAGGCACATTCATATTCCGCCTGCCCTGCTGCTTTCTCCGGGGCCGCGAGGGATCTCCGGCAACAAAGCCCTCTCCCCTCTGGGCCCTGCATGGGAGTCCAGGTGCCAGCCTATTACAACAAAGGAGGAAGAGAAGGTCACCCCTTCCTCTGAATGAAGTGAATCAGGAGGTAGAGACTGACTATCCTTGCCTTGGCCTTGAACACTAGGAAGTGGACCTGGGCCATGTAGGGGTGGGTGGGGAAGTGGGCCTTCCCTGCTCCCGAGATTCTAATTCTGTCTAACCTGCTGGTGCCCACTGGGTGCCAGGCTCCGTGCTGGGTACCGGGATGCCATAGGCGTCCAGCCCTGCCCTCAAGGGGCTCACACACACACGGGGAAGTGCACACCAGGATCAGGATAATAATGCACCATCAGGGGCACCATCCTCTACAGTTTGCAAAGCTCCGTCCACTCCCGCTTTATATGATTCCCCCATAGTCCTATGAGAATGCTATTTTGCAAAGAAGCATAGTAGCTAAAAATAAGGACTCAGGAATCCTCTAGACCTGGATCAGATCTTGACTCTGCCATTTATTTTCTGTGTGGCTTTGGATGAGCCACTTTACCTCTCTGAGCCTCAGATTCCTCATCTGTAACATGGGGCTCATAATGTTACCCAGCTCACAGGTGAGGGTTCTGTGAGGCGACATGCGTAAATCACACAGCTCTGTGCCTGGCACCTGAAAACGTTCCCCAAACTCAAGGCATTCCTGACCAATAATACGTTCCCCCTCAGCAGAACCTCCCTGGAGAGTGGGGTGCAAGGACCCCCGCAGTTCTCAGCCCTGTGTCCGGCGAGGTGCTGGAGCCTGACAGAGCTGGGCTCAAGTCCTGCCTTGGTTACTCATTGACTCGGGGCTGCTGTCTCATCTGTAAAATGGGAATAATAACCTTGTCATTAGGTTGCTATAATAATGGTTATTATTTGCCCCAACAAGGGGTGAGCCAAGACAAACCTGGTGTATTTGTGTGTCTAGAGCGGGGGACACAGGTGAGTCTTGGGGCCACCTAGAGCTGTCCTAGTAAAGAGTTCAGTGAAAGGCCCGATTAAGGGGGGCTGGTTGGGGCTTCTGGGTCCAGGAGTCTGACGCCTCCTCCAGAGAGGCCTGAGAGGGGCCTGCACGCCGCGGCCTTTGCCACCAATGGTTTGTACCGTCCTTGTCCACAAGATGTCACCCAAGCAACAGCAAAGCAGGGGCTTCGCAACTGGCCTGTCCAGACGTCAACTCAGGACACAGCAAGGTCCAGCCACAGCCCTCTCTCACCACCCCCGGAACCTCCGGGCTGCCCCTGGGGAAGAACCCATGCTGCCCTGGGTTCAAATCCCAGGATTTCCTACTGAACATGGTACTGTTGCCCCCAGAGGACACCAGTTTGTAGACCCCACCTAAAGTAATAAATAAATAGGGATAACAATTAATCCTACTCCTTCACAGAGTAGGATTAACCCCTGCCTGCGGAACAAAGAGGATGGGGAGGCAGTGCAAACAGACAACCACACGCGGCCTGATTCAGGGCTGCTGCCGCCGGGCTCCGCAGGGCACCTGGGATCCTCCATCCCCGCCCTGTGCTTCATAAGGGGTGGGGAGCAGACACCTGACAGGCGACAGTGTGGCACATCCTCGGTCCCCACCTGGCGCCGGGATCTGGACTGCTAAGAGGGGTAGGAAGGGCATGACCCCAGCCCCGGCTCCCCGGGGGCAGCCTGCGGCCCCGAGCGCAACACGGGACGCAGGAGGAGCCGTCGAGGCCCCGCCAAGGGTCCTGCAGTCGCCAGACCTGCGGGCCGGCTGGAGCTGGACAACCCGGGCATCCTGGGCGGCCAGCCTGACCCCCCCCAAGCTCCCGCCGCCAGGGACTTGGCGCCGCCGTGCCCGCACTTCGCTGGGTGCCAAGCTCTTTATCCAGCTCGGGTCTGAGCAGGGACCACCTCGGTGACCCGGCCGCTCCCACCGGGGATGCGTGGTCCCAGCAGGGCGGCGGCCCGCGGGAGGGGGCCCGGGCTGGACACACGCGCGAGCGGCGGGGAGGGGCTGCCGCGAGCCTGCACCCACCTCCAACTCCCCGGTGGAGATGGAAGGCCTGGGGCGCAGTGTCTTCTTCCCCGAGGACATGAAGAGCTCCCGGCCCCGGACCACATGAAGGTAGGGGAGGGAGAGCCCCTGTCCCGGGAGGGGCCGAATTGGGGAGGAAAAGAGAGTGGAATCCCGGATCCAAGGGCTACTGTCTGGCTTCTCACCCACCCCCGTCTGCAGACATTTGGGGACACCTGCCATTTGGGGTTGGACGTCCCCAAAGAGAGCACAGGCTCCAGAGGGAGCACTACGTGGTAGAGAAGCGTAGAGGGGATGAGCCTCCTTGGAGAGAACGGGGAGGATGGCGGCGTCTGGGGAGTCTTCCTCCCCAGGGAGCCATTGGAGGCTGGAGGAGAAGGTGGTTAGGGAGTGTTGAAAGCAGAGGCGTCAGCAAAGGCAGAGGCTCAGAGGCAGGCGTCGACCGGAAAAAAAAAAAAAAAAAATGCACAACGTGAGAGTTGTGAGTTAAGTTTTATTGGGGGCAAAATGAGGACCATAGCCTGGGAGACAGCATTTCAGATAGCTCTGAGAAACTGCTCCAAAGATGTAGGGGGAGAAGGTCAGTATATATGTGATTTTGGTGAAGGGGGAGTGCATGCAATCAAGCACATATTTTTTGCAGAAGGTTTCCGCTAGTCTCATGAAGGTTACTACTAGTCACGAGGAGCAGACGTCACCAGGAAGGATTTTAGTGCTTTTCTAGATACGAGGAGATACAAGAATTGGGCTCATAAAATCATCTCCTGAAAATATCTAACTATCTGAAGACCTGTTCTGCCAGTTTTTTCCCAGAGCACAGAGTGCCTCATTCCTGACCTCCACCCTGAACTCCTTTCAGGAGGTGTTGAAGGTCAGCAGCTGCAGCGGCTCATAATTTGATCCTTGTAGAGGTAGACGGCAAGTGCCAATTTGTAGGTGATGCAGGCAAAGCATGATGTACTTTGGGGTAAAGATGAGAGGTTTGAGGGGTAAGAGTGGAGCTGGAGGGGAAGAAGGGACAGAGGCATAAGGATGAAAATCCAGATTGGAAACAAAATAGGAAGGAAAAGCTTTTGGGCAGAAGAGGAATCTGATCAGACTTGACTAACTCCAGGAGAAAGGGGTAAGGGGTGGGGGAAGGGAGGCATGGAAACCAGTCAGGGGGTCATTGTGATAATGGAGGTGAGAAAAAGCTGTGGTAGTGAGCACGTTGGAGATGCTTCCTCAGTGGACTCTCCAGGGGGTGTGTGAGCGATCCAGGGATTGGGGGCAGTGCGGAACCGGAGAAGCAGGATGGGGTAGGGCACTTAAGGATTGAAATATCCAAATCCAGAAGGGTACTGACAACTAAAAAGTCACTCGCCATCTG
Organism: Balaenoptera physalus; assembly: GCF_965194825.1. NCBI lineage: Eukaryota > Metazoa > Chordata > Mammalia > Artiodactyla > Balaenopteridae > Balaenoptera > Balaenoptera physalus. The sequence continues at coordinate 10,236,068 of NC_138886.1, forward strand.
GTTCTATAAGGATTAGGTCACTAGCCACTGCAGTCGCTGACCTTCAGCACAGCCCTGAAAGGATTTCAGGGTGGAGACCAGGAATGAGGCACTCTGTGCTCTGGGAAAACTGGCAGAACAGGCCTTCAGGTAGTTTCAGGAGAAAAGTTTATGAACCCAATTTCTTGCATCTTCTCATACCTAGAAAAGCATTAAAATCACTGATGGAGACATTCGCTTCTCCTGACTAGCAGCAACCTTCTGCCGAGATGTGTGCTTGATTGCACGTACCCCTTCCACCAAAATCATATATATACTGACCTTGCCCTTACTCTTCAGAGCAGTTCCTCAGAGCTATTTGACAGCTGTCTCCTTAGTTAAGTCCCCAAACAAAACTGGACTCACAGCTCTCATGCTGTGTTTTTTTTCAGTCAACAGTATAAAGGGAAGTTTCAGAAACTGTGTCACTGTTTTTATTATTCATGATCACAGCAGCATAGACGTAAGCGCACAAGGGAACCTTTTAGTTAAAAACAGGTGGAGTGGTTTCTGTGCTCACAGGTGGTTCGTGTGTTCCTGGGATATCTTGAGGCAGCGCCAGTGCTGCCCCTCTGCTCTGCTGGCTGATGTCGGAGAGGAGTGCCACTCCAGGGTTACCCGGCCTGTGTCTTGTCACCCGTAATACATCAGTCCTGATTCAAGTTCATTAAACCAGATTAGAAAGAAGCTTGGTGCCTAAATTTGTGTTCACTGGCTGGAGTCTCAAGTCCCTCCCTGAGTCAGCTCACTGGGCAGCCTCTTCCATCAGGGCTTCCAAACACCCATGGTCCTTCTGGCAACTTCTGCAGTGTCACTGAAGTTTACTACATCCCTCAGTTAAATGCTAGCATGGGAGAAATACTTCAAAACCATATATATATGTGTGTGTGTATATATATACACACACATACATATACACGTGTGTGTATATATACACACACGTATACACGTACATATATGCATATACATATTCATACATCCATATGTATGGGTACATATATACGTATATATTCACCAAGACTGGATGTCTAGGATCACATGGGTGAGGTAATAAAGCCCAACTCAGAAAAAGCCCTTCAAAGAGGTTTTCATTTGCCTTAGACCTGGTTAGTGGCAGATCTAAGATTAGAACCATCTTCAGGCCCCTGGACCTGGTGTTACAACCACACACCACTTGAAACTTGTGGCTTTCCAATAAGTGGTAAGAGTGATCCAGAAAGGGAAAACACTTCTTTAGTCTCATTGGTGTGGCCCAGCTTTGCTGTGGAGGAGGTGTTTCTGGGCATCACCGTGACACTGTGCTAGTAGGATGATGGTCTTAGCACCTCCCCTTCCTATCGCCTGGTATTTTCTTACGCACGCACCTCCTTCCAGTTTTCCTCCCCACCGGGCTGGCTCACTCCCAGCTTGCTACCCCTAAGCTGCAGCAGACTCAGCCTCAACTGTCACCATCACAGCCACAACAAGGAAAACGGATTGTTACTGATCAAAAAGTCAGCAGGCAAGAGGGAGGAGTTGGAACCCACATAGCGACTGAGGGGACCAGAAATAGGAGGGGAAGCTCGCTGCTTACAGGTTCTCTCACTTTCAGCAGGGGGCAGGCCAGGCTGCCCTTCGGGGGCAAAATTCCACTTGGAGGCCAGAGGCTGCTGGAACCAAGGCTGTTATTTTACATGGGACACCACTTATGAATGGAAACTAAACACAACAGAAATGAAACAGCCATGTTAAAAGCTAAAACAATGAGGAAGATTAGACAAATAAGTTTTCATACAGAAATTTGAACACCAGGATTATCAGATGTTTAGTAGTTTGAGGTTTGGGAAAGAGTTTTTGCATAACCAGACAGATTATCAATACAGATAATATTTAGATTTAAGCAAATTAAAAAAAAAAAAAACTGTCATTACAGGATATGGACTGGATGCCACGTCCTTTATCCTTTAAAAGGGACTTCTTCCCTCAGACCTCTTGGGGACGTGGAGCTAACTAAGCCTTTAGGAACTGAACACCTTTTCCACAGATCACAAATTTTAGTGAGCATCAGAGTCAGAAGGGGAGTTTGCTAGGCATGCAGATTTTTTTCCCAGGCTTTTCTCCCAAAATTGATTCAATGGGCCTGGGGTGGGATAATGAGTTGGCAGTTTATCATCCCCAGGTGGACGGTGCAGGTGGTCCACTGGTCCATACTTTGTGAAATGCTGACTCATGGTGCTCCTTAAACTTCCGTGAGAATAAGTCACCTGGAGTACTTGTTGAAAGATTCCTGTCCCATCCCCTATGGATTCTGATTTACCAACAAGAGTACCAGGTGATTCTCAACAGTGAAGTCTGGAAAACAATGGTTTCTAGAACTCCCTAGGGCACTTAATAATGGACCTGTTTTGGGTGCCACCCCCAAAGGTTATAATTCATTTGGTCAGAGTGAGTCAGATCAGATAGATCCCTTGGACTGAACTCACCAGGAATTATTGATATGAAACATGAGCAGTTATGTATATTAACCAACAGCCTCGGTAACAAAAGTTTTGTCAAAACTACAAACTAGGAGGGCTAAGGAGAGCTGAAGTGAAATGTTCTATTTTAAAAAATCACACTGGATACTCTTTTTTTCACAGGAGCATAAAATTTAATGTTTTTGGCCAGCAATATGCTGAATTCCTAGTTAACAGAGATAAGATTACCATGGTTTTCATGTTCACTGTCTACAGCATGTTCAATGACTGGGAACTGAGAGCTTTTTCCATTTTAGCACAAAATGTGGAAGATGTTTCCTGGATCCCCACAACCAGAGATTTTCCAGACTCTTGGATCAATTTTTTTTAAAGTCTATGTACTGCATTTTGATACCCTAAGAAGATGGAGTAGGATTCTTCTGGAATGAAATGACTGAAGCAAAAGCTTTTCAATGAATACTTCAATCTCTAGGTAGAGGACACATTACAGCCAGAAGGAGCTTCCGACCTGATTTCACTTTCCAGCATCCTGACACGTATTACAGGCAGCACTGCAGGGACGCCTAGCTAAACACCATCACTAGCTCTGCATCCTCTGGGAAAAGCTGCAGAGCCAGTTACTTAGAGAGAGCATTGAGTGGGCACAAATATAACAAGAGTCCAGGTGACATAGGTAATTCCAAGTTGGCAAGAAAAGTTGAATTCTATTTTCAGTTCTAGGCAAGTCACAGTATTAATTTTAATACTGAACAGACTGACTGAAAACTGAGCCCTAATCCAATTTTTAAGTGTTCCCTTCCAAATGAAGTGCGATCAATATGGGGAAAGCGCTTTTCCACCAGCGAGTGGAGTGAGCTTGCCTCTGAGACAAGGGCTCCTTGGCTAACAGAAACTCCCCTCAGCTGAGATTAATAAAGGCTTCAGTGACTACCATGATTAGAACTTCTGCGCTCAGAACTAAGGCTGATGAACAGCTACCAAATACAGGGGTCAGACGGGAACCGGGTTAAAGGAGTAAATGTTCACCATCTCTTTAGTAACTGCTGGATGATTCTAATTCCTTCCTGTACTGCACTTAACAAATACCCTTAGATGTTCAGATGAAAAAGACAAGTGTGAATTCATGGAGAACATCAGTAATATCTGAGAAGTCAAAGAAATTTTCAGAAACGCTTCTGAATACAAAATAGATGATGGAAACATAAAACCCAATGGATTCAACTGCTCTCCCTTTTTAATCAATTTTACACAATGATATCATACATGAGTAATCACATTAGGAGACAGGATGGGTTTCCTGTACATATACAAGATGGTGCAAGCTCATTAGCCGAGGCTTATATAAGGTTTTATCAGTTTCAAGAGGAGAGGCAGTACAAAGCTTTTTAATACAGGTGAAGCACAAGAATACAGTAGACAAGACAGAATATCAACTCAGCAGAGGTGAATTCTTAAGGCGTGTGGCCCCTGCCCACACTGTCTGCCATTAACCAAGTGTAGAGGACTTCCTCTCTCGTGAAGTTAACCTGCACTGAGCACAGGCCTGTAGGACACGCGGCTCCGTGGTGACCCCACAGCTCAACCGCACCTACCTTGATGCTGAAGCAAACTGTATCTTCCTTTCTCCAAGTATTCTCAAGAGTAATAAAGCTATTCCCGGTCACCCTACTCCTTGGGTAACCTACACTCTAAAATATATTAAATGATTATTAATCTGGCAACATTCTCAAGCATTTTGGCATTCAAAGTATCTCAAATATCTCATCGCTATTCATCTACTCACAGAAAATTCTTTGAGCTTCAGGACTGTTTCTGACTCCCACCCCCCCACCCCCCGCCCCCCAAAGTATGGCAATTACACATAGAATAAACTTACTAGAGTTAAAAGAACTAAAAAGAGGCAGACTTTTCCTTAAGAAATAAAGCAGGAATGGGGAGGGAAGAGAAAGTCTGGGACACACATAAATGGAGGAAGCTGAGTCCACTAACGTTTCTATCACTGCTACGCAATCCATTAACAATTTTGAGCAAGTGTGTTCCTACTTTCCTTTTTCACACTCAATCTCATCAGAGAGAGGAAGTGTTACAACTTCACAACATTGACCTTCACTTGGCCCATGGAATTCCCATGGTAGGCAACGGGGAAACGGTGCCGAATGGCACGCGGTCAGCTACAGCTTCTCGTGGCCAGAGTGCGGCCTCCTCACGGTCTGGCGCGGGTTTTTGTTCTCTCACTTATGCATCTCAGGAACATGTATGTTGAAAGTCTACATTAAAGGCTTCCAGGACACCACAGGGAAAGAAAAACCATGCATCACATCCACATCTACTTTCGATCCTTCACAAAGCCTAATCCTCTTACAGCGATTTCATATCTGTATAAAAAAGGCTTTCCTAAGCAGGTTTTTAAAAAGAAAAAGCAGGAGAAATCAGTAACTGTGGCTGAGACTTGACCTAAAGTAGAGAAAGAAAACAAAATGTTTACTAGATTTAAAAAATAGTAATTTTACAAGGACAATCTTCAATCTGTATTTCTATTACTTGTCTCCAGAAGCAGAGTATTAATACAAAATATAAACTGATTTTTCATTAGACAATTCCACAAGATTTCGGTGAACATTTAACATTTTTTACCTTTGTAAATTCCATGTAATAATCGGTGGCTACCGAATGTTTCCTATATGTGATTTTATACTTTTGCACAATCCTTCATATAAACTATGTACCGGGAGGAAGTGTGATAAGAAACATCTAAAGAACGACTATTCCTCTTTCCTGAAAGAGCAAAATCAAATTACTCCCTATCTCACACCCCACCACTGCCATGCAGACAGTTACCAATTCCTAAACTCAGAAATCAACACTATAATAAACGCTGTCATGAAATTAAACCAGCGATGGTCAATGCTGAAGTGGTCCTTACTCCTGACAGGTTTCCAGAGGAAAACAGCTTAGAGAGCTGGGCTGTGCTTCTCTGCCACCACCTGCCTCAGGTGTAACTCTGATGCCAAATCCCTGGGGTCCTACCCTCACCACTGTCTCAAGCACTGCAGAGCCCAATCTCCTGCCTCCACAAGATACAAACCCACCACCCCAAACTCACCACCTTCTCCGTCACAGGAAAGAGCCCTGTGCAATGTCCACATCTTCATATTTATTTCCACAGTGACAACATGGACTAGAGTTAGTAACCATCATGGGGGAGAGAAATCTCTCATTGACCTATGAGTTAAATCCCAAAACAATGAATTTCAACTATTCCAAGTCTTCTATTGACTTAACATTTATTGAATCAAATGCTAAACTCCCCCTAGGCCTTAGAAATCGTGATAGACAGTTTGTTTGCCTTGTAAAGTATTTATGATGGGATTTGACTTCTAAGACCTAGACAAGCTTGACAGTTACAACCCATGAAGCACACGACTCTGTACACAGATTTCTTGATCCAACATTCAGAGGACATTTTTTTAGTACTACTTTAATTTTGATCTCCCCCTAAAAGGCAGAAACCACATCCCACACTCCTATGCAACTTGTTATCTCGGCATTTTAGAATAAAGGAACAAGAGGTCGAGGCATAAAGAAAACCCAGCTTCTCTAGGAACAATGGAGCACAGAGTTCCTGGAGAGATGGAGGAGACAGCCTCTGTACTCATCTGCTCAAGGCTGTTGGTCACAGTTCCGTTAAAAATGCCTGGAAATGCTGCCAGCAACAAGAGACTCAAAGTTCCCTCAAAGGGACCAAGTTTTATAATAGAAGCTAAACATGTTTAGGAAACATAAAAAGTGAAACCAGTTAGTGATGACCTATGTATAAGACTTGTGCTTGAAGCTTTGGTGGGCTTCCTTGGCCAGTTTCTCAGACACCAAAACCCATTCCTGATTAATTATCAACATACAATCAAACCAAAATACAGAAACACATACTTTTGTTCAGAAGAGGGAAACAAAGGCACAGAAACCTGCCAAAATAGATTTTTTTCCCATAAGAATAGTACGGTTGATTAAAATAGTTTATCACTAGTAAAACTTGTATCACTAGAGCAGACAATACAAATTAGTTTTTAATAAAATGACATTCACTGAATTCCTGGTATGTGCATTCAATGTGAATCATCATCAAAAATATATTACAGTTAAAGGTTTGTAAGGAGTTCTGTCTGGGGTTTCTACACTATATTTAGCATTTCAGATGAGAAGTACCACAAGAACGTATTAGATATCTACTGTTCCTTTGTATGTAATGTATGGCAATTAAAGAGTCTACCTCCTACTGCGGGCTCAAAGACGTCCATGGTGAGAAATGTCTAAGTGATGTACTCAGTGATTTCTATACCCTTCATCAAAGGCAGCCCTGTGCATCAAATTCCACACCTAGAAAGTTCAATAAACTGTATTACACTTTAATAAATACTTCTGTGTATTTGTTCGCCTTTTGCTTTTAAGCTCAGCTTAAATTTTGTCAAGGAAACCATTTTACAAGAGGGTACATGACAACCTACTATCAGCAATATTCCTTGTTTATTAGAATCTGAAGATGTCCATATTACATCAAATATAAATATATATTATATTTACATTTCCTTCTTAGCTTTTCAATTTAGGTGAGTATATTTATAGATAATGCCACTAATGTCACCACTATTATAATCCTCAGTGCAACTGGTATTTTCCTCCCATTAGATGCATATAAGATTAGACAGCATCTTAAAAGAGGTGTACTATTCTCTCTCTCTCTCTTTTTTTTTTAATGAAAAGAAAGAATGGGTATCCATAAACAGAAATCTAGGAATTTTCTAGGAGATTCTGTTTTTTTCAGTATTTCAAAATACCTGAAAAATGTGGTCCCTTTTTGCAGTACTAGTCTCTACTTGGGGACAAGAAATTAATGAAATATGCAACTCAGAAAGGAAAAGAGCCCAAAGAAAAGAGAACCTGCTTGTTAGCTCATTAATCTGTTTAGTAAAGATCTGTTTTAAAAGGTCTCAACACTGTACAATATTATACAAAAACAATCTTCAGCCTTCAAAGCAGCTGGTACATTTTCTAAGAGATCCGTATGCCCCCCTAACAGTCTGCTGCCTTGGTGGGCCTTGGTCTTGGTTACTTTCGGTCATCGATAGTCTTAATGAATTCAACTGCTGCTGTGAACTGCATCCACCAATAAGACTCCTCTCCAGACAGACAGCTGGCATAAAAGCTACTGATGTACTGAACAGTGGACAGCAAACAGGGCGGATTTGCCTAGAGAAGCGAAAAATAAAGGAGAGTCAGTTACTCAGCTGTATAGCCCTGCAAATATCATTTACGGTAACATCTTCAAATGTTTTTCTGTGGAGAGAGATACCAGTCTTGTTTCCATGCTTCCACTGCAGGGGGGGCATGTTCGATCCCTGGTTAGGGAACTAAGATCCCACATCCCACGTGCTGCACGGTGCAGCAAAAAAAAAAAAAAAGAGAGAGAGATACCAGTCTTTTTGAAAATAATCCCCCAAATCCTTTCTGGAACTAATTTGTAAACCCTAGCTACTATGAGTAGCAACAGTATTGGAAAGGCTACTCAGGTTCTAATCCTAGCTGAACTATCTAGAGCTTTCTATCCTAACAAAGCACTTGACCTCCCTGGTCCTTAAAGAAGCTGAACTAATCCCAGTGGATTTACTCAACATCCCAGGATTTCAGAATGTTAGATAAGGAAGAAATGCTGTAGGCAAATTGAGTTATACCTGGTTAGTTAAGTCCAGATAGAATCAGCCGTGAAAAAAAAAACTAAAAAAGAGAGTATGTCCTCTGCTGCAAGAGGTAACACAGAACATTTCCTGCTTTTTCACCTTCATGTGGAGAGAAAGGACACAGGTGTGTTAAGTTAGGAGGACAGGCTAAGCCCTGCTCCTTCAAAGGAGCTTAAACTGGCTCTGCGTAGAGACTAAACACATCACCTGTGGAAGAGAGAGGAGCAATGGGCAACAGGAAAAGTTATGAAGGCTGATCACACACTGATCCTACAGGTTCTGACTCTGAGCTAAGAGTTCAGGTTGCAGAAATACTGCAAACATTAACAATTAGTAAGCTATATGTCAAATATACTTTAGACATCAACAGAGGGCTGAGCTGACTGGAACACATGCGTGATGCAGTTATTTGGTGGTTGTGTGCACCCAAACCATATGGTTCCCCACCCCCCGACCAAAATGTTCAAAATAAACCGTTTAAATGATGAAACTTTAAAGTCAAAAAAGGAAAAGAAATGTCAGTACTTTTAAAAATAATATGGTACAATTACAAAATATGAGGCTAAAAGAGGAGAAAGATGATTGGTAAATGTAGTAGTTTATGTGATAAGTACTATGAAGAATTCAATGAGAAAGAAGATGGTAGAAACATGATAGGGACTTCCCTGGTGGCGCAGTGGTTAAGAATCTGCTTTGCCAATGCAGGGGACATGGGCTCGAGCCCTGGTCCGGGAAGATCCCATATGCCTCGGAGCAACTAAGCCCGCACGCCTATAGCTCGTGCTCCGCAACAAGAGAAGCCACAGCAATGAGAAGCCTGCGCACCGCAACAAAGAGTAGCCCCCGCTCAACACAACTAGAGAAAGCCCACGTGCAGCAACAAAAACCCAACGCAGCCAAAAACAAATAAATAAATTTATTTAAAAAAACAAAACAAAAACCAAACATGATAAAAAGAACTTGCCCTCATTCATTCATTTATTCATTCATTCAGTAATTACCTACTGAGTTCCAACCAAGACCTTCAGGCACTGCTTTAAAAGCTGAAAATGTTCTAGGAATCTAGTCCTCCCTTCCTTTCTTTTGAAAATCCTAACTTCTGGACAGAACAAAACTTGACATTAGATACTTCCTTTCTGGGTAACACAGAGCTTGAAACTTGTAAAAGAGCCAAGGTCTCTAACATCTGGTGACATCTGCACCACCCGACTCAGGACACCAAATAAACTCTTCTCGCTAACGGTAGTGAAGGACCCACCTTTATCAACACAAAAACCAAAACAGGGACGAAGTCATCGGCTCCTGGGACGGAGTCCTCGTTGGCCAGGCTCAGGAGGTTCATGATCGTGGAGCACATTCTCAGGATGCACTGCACTTTGTCCCGGGGCGTCTTGTAAGCACTTATTGTCCTGATTTCTGACTGTGCAGATGGCCACGGTGCCTCCCGAAGATAAACCTAAGTGAGACAACACAGAGACAGTCAGACAGATCTTGGATCAAACGGCAACTACGTGCAGCGACCAGAGCAACCTCCATGTCAGGAGGCCGAAGGGTAAGGTTGTTGCCTCTCCCTTTTTCCAGTAAAACCAAATTGCGATTCCTCCCCGTCCTCCCGCTTAGGATTGAAGCTTAACTTTTAAACTTTTAAATTATTTGCTTTGCATTTTAAAATAAAACCACCCAGGGGAATTCCCTGGCAGTCCATTGGTTAGGACTCTGTGCTCCCACTGCCACGGGCCTGGGTTTGATCCCTGGTTGGGGAACTAAGATCCCACAAGCCCCTGGCGTGGCCCCCCACAAAAAAACCACCCAGATATATATTAATAGAGGCATATGATAACACAGAACCTAGAACTCATAAAATTTCAAACAATTATCTTTCTTACAGAGCTAGAATGGAACTTATCTCTGTATTGTAGCTGATTCCAAAAGCACAAGCAAGCTACTTTTAAGATACTTTAAAAATTAATATGTACCTTTGTTGCAGTAGTTCTAGAAATCGAAGACAATTAAAAATTGTATGCCAATTTATGTTTGGATTTTATTATTATTATTTTTTGGTCACGCCATGCGGCATGCAGGATTTTAGTTCCCCGACCAGGGATGAACCCGTGCCCCCTGCATTGGGAGCACAGAGTCTTAACCACTGGACTGCCAGGGAAGTCCCCTTAATGTTTGGATTTTAATAAAACAACCAGAAAACTCGTATACCTAAAACGTTCCTATTTTCAGATTTTGTAAGAGTTGTATGACAGATAAAAACGCTAATATCAATAACTAAAAGGTAATTTTGAGGTCACATTCAGATTCAATTCCCTCTCCTGGACAGTAGTTTTCACACTCTTCGAAGTACCACCGGATCCCTTCTTCGTATGGGACCTTCCTGCAGAAACGTGCCTATAAAAGCATCAGTGCAGAGCACTGCTGCCCCAGGAGGAGCAGAGCTCTGGACAGGAAGCCCCGCCTGCAGCGGCTGGCGTCAGGGCAGCGGCTCCTCCACGCTGGCCCTCCCTCCTCTCCACTACTAAGGTCCCTTCCCATGCCAGGGGATCTTAATCCGTGGAAGGACCTTTGAGAACTTTACAGTTAGGCCAAATTGCATCTAGTGCAAGTGGTGTTGTACAACTTATTACATTCTGCTTCTTTGAAAAACTGGTAACATGCACATGGTACACCAAGCAATTTTTAATTAAATAATACCACCCACACTATATAAACCTGTATTACCTCTGGTATCTGAAGAGCTCTGTGATTTGCAGTCACTACTTTAGACAATCTCTGAATATGTTCATGAAGAACTCTGAAAACCCCCAAAAATACATAAGTAAATATATATTTCAGAAAATAAGGTACACAGATAGTCGTAATTGGTTTTTTTCAAAACATTTAAAACGTTTTAGACTTACTTCTAGATACAGATTACAAATAGAGTTGAGACTATCTCTTAGCTATAAGTACTCTGTCTTGTCAAAAAAAAAATCTCATATTTAGGATCTGCTTAGAAATGCTGAGTGAGCCAAGGGGATGCAGGGAGAAGAGTAGAGAAGCCCTCCTTTCCCGGACTAGGAAGGACAGCATTCCAAGGGAGAAAGCAGAGGAGCCCTTAGCCTAGAAGCTAACTGGACGACTAATTGGTAAATAGGCTGAGAGGAAGTAGAGGGATCAGGGGTCAGAAACCAAAGATCAGAGATGCTTAGACAAGAGAAGGGACTCTGAGGACACTCCACGTCTCATTTCAGAGATGATAATAACTAGGCTTAAAAAGGAGAAGGACGTGCCTAAGGCCACACAGTGGTTAGGAGCAGAGGCTAAACCCAGCTCTCCTGACTTCCAGTGTTCTTTCCAGAACACAGGGTTAACTCTCCACTCTACAAACCCACAGAAACACCACGGAAGAGAGGGTAGGAAGAACCTGCTTCAAAGGTGCTCTTTGCAGTAAGTACAGTTTGAATGTCCCCATTCCTCATCCCACTATGGAAGCCAAACACTGGTGCTCTGGAAAGAAAACAGGGCCCATTTGGCAAATTCCACACAGAAACCTGGGGAGGGGTAAAAAGCCTCTGAGACTATGAACAAGCGAGAGAGGCAGGTTGGAACAAGCCTAACCCATCTGCAGGAAAGTGAACTTTCTCAAATATACATACAATATCGTAAAATTTCCATGAAAAAAAAAAATCTTACGGAAACCACCAATGCCCCACCCTGAGGTCCTATTACATGGGCCCTTGAGAGTCACCCAGAGAGCCAATGTCACTGCTGGGGGGCACGGTGGCCATCTCAACATGCTTGGGGCAGAAACAGCATCATAAAGCAGTGGTCAAGAAAATGCAGAAGAGGAAAAAAAAAAGCTAAGTCATCCATAGCCTCACGACCCCAAAATAACCACTGTTATCATTCCAGATTTTTTTTTTCAAGATTAATTTTTTTAGGCTTACTTTTAAAAATAGGCTTTATTGAGATATAATTCATATACCATGCAATTCCAGATATTTTGATTTTCAAATATATAACTTTTCATTCCAAACACATCATAAGCATATATTGTAACAGAAGTCGTGCTCTGTGCTTGACGCCCCGATGGAGTGATGAGTAAAAGCGTCACGCTCCTGCTCTCAAGGAGGCAGCAATCCAGTGGGGGACACAGGCATTCATCCAACGACCACACAAACCAGTGGTCAGGAACAGGGGCGATTCTGCCCCCAGGGGACATCTGGCAATGTCTGGAGACACTCTTGGTTCTCACAGCTGGCAGGGTACTACTGGCCTGTAGCATGTAGAGGCCAGGGATGCTGCTAAATGCCCTACACAATGCCCAGGACAGCCTCCCACTTCAAAGAGTTATCTGGCCCAAAGTGTCAGTAGTGCCAGCTTGAGAAACCATGCCTCCAACAAATGTAAAACTGCAACTGTGGCAAGTGCTAAAGAAAGGTATCCAGGCCTGAGGGAGCGCTGACAGGGCATTTAACCTAGTCAGAAAGGCCAGGAAACATTTCCCCGAGGAAGTGATGTCTGAGCCAAGATCTGAAGGATAAGAGTAGACAGAAGAAAGAAGGGAAGAACAGCTAGCTGAGGCAGAGTAAACAGCAGTGCCTTCCACAAAGGCCGTACCAATTTATACACCCTCCAGCCTGATTCCCCACATCTCTGAAAATAGAGCATTTTCCTTCTTTCTGATAACTCTGGTGAAAAAAGGTAACATGTATTTTTTCCTTTACTACTCAGATACTAAGCCTCACGTACAGCTTGTTTAAAATAACGAGGTTGGCTGCTATATTCCTACTCAGTCCAACACAGGCCGTTACACTTAGAAGCACTCACTGGTCACGGAGTATGTCCCCGTCCTGATTAGGGTAGAAGGCAAGTTTGAAGATCCGATTCATCACACTTCGCTCAATGGCGAGCTGAGCATCCTGAAGCTGCTCCTCACTCGCGTTCTGCCATATGACATCCTGGGCCATGGCGCCGTAAAGGAACTGCAGAAAATCTTCCACCTGAGCAGTCTTATCATCAGCTGCTGTGAGTTTCTGAAAGTCTCCAATGTAAAACAATGATTTTTAAAATACAGTATTTGAATAATTTCAAATAGGAAATTATTAGAATTCATTTTAATCCACTAGCTATGCAGATACCATGCTCTTAAAGCCAAAAGCATCTGGGCATGGTTTATTTTGGGAGATAATGTAGCCAAATCATTAAAAACAGGAGAACGGTAAGAAATATGTAGAAGTTTAAGAACAAGAGGTTTGTTACAAAAAGATATGCTTTGTTTTTTTTTGTTTTTTTTTTTTAACTTTTATTTTTATTTTTTTTAATTTTTATTTATTTATTTATTTTTAATTTATGGCTATGTTGGGTCTTCGTCTCTGTGCGAGGGCCTCCACCAGTTGTGGCAAGTGGGGGCCACTCCTCATCGCCGTGCGCGGGCCTCTCACTATCGCGGCCTCTCTTGTTGCGGAGCACAGGCTCCAGACACGCAGGCTCAGTAATCGTGGCTCACGGGCCCAGCCGCTCCGCGGCATGTGGGATCCTCCCAGACCAGGGCTCGAACCCGTGTTCCCTGCATTAGCAGGCAGATTCTCAACCACTGCGCCACCAGGGAAGCCCTATGCTTTGTTTTTTAAAAAAAGAAAGAAAAATTGTGTGGCTCCCAAACTTTGTAATTCTCCCAACTTTTTAATAAACTATAGATATTCAATCCAGGATAAACATGGAATTTATTGGTTTGACATCAAGGTTTAATAACTAAGAAATAATTGCTAATTTAAGGAACTGCTCTTAGACAGGTAGATACTCAAAAAAAGCAGCAAAAGAAAAATTCCCAAATCTTCCCAATAACATACAGCTTAACCTAAAGGTCTCTAGTTACCTTGAATGAATTCCCTGATCTTCTTTTCTTTGCTCTCAAGCAGCAACCTCACACAGACAGTGGTGAAGTATCGATTGGCCACCTCTTTGTCCCGCAAAACCCTTTGTAGTAGCCTTTCCAGGTGAGCCTGCGTGGTCTGCAGTCCTTGTCGACAACGAGTGAGGTAAGCAATATAGGGGGCCCTTTTCCTAAAAGGAAATATGCTCTGCAGGACATCAGACATACATGGTGCACACTTTCTTTGGAGACTAAGAGTCCTGATTTTTCCTTAAATGAAAAAACTACTTCGAAGACTTTGGTTTTACAAATTAGCATGTCAGGCTGCAGACAACCATCCTGAGGACTCATTATGCTCCAGATCGAGAAACAGAACCAGATGCAAGGATGTAATGTACAGCACAGGGAATAGAACCAATGTTTTATAACAACTTTAAATCGAGTATAATCTATAAAAAAAAGCGAATCACTATGTTGTACACCTGAAACTAATATAACATTGTAAATCAACTACAATTTAAAAAAAAGAGAAAGAAACAGAACTATTCTGCATGTGTGTCAAGAAAATCACCTGCTGGGCTGAACGCTCAGCCCCCTAATTCCCTAAACGTTACTAAGTTCCTTTGCATCGTTGGTCTGTTATTTTGGAGCAGTCTCCATGCTGGTAGAACCTCACACTTAACAGGAAGTTGATTGCTACAATGACTAAAATAACCACAAAATACAGGTTAATATACTGCTAGATCATTAAACATACCACTAATTATTTGCTTATAGTCTAAACGTAGCAATCATTAGAGCACCCATTCCCTAAGCCTCTTTACTTCCTAAGCTTCTCAACTACGTTTTAATGTCAGCAAGGGACTGGCAACAGACAAAGGGTAGTGATTCCGAGACCTACACCTGCTTCCCTGGTCCAAGGAAGCAGTCTTTTCTATCCCTCCAGAAAAGGGAAATGATATCCTAGTTATCCTGGCGCCCCCTCCGCTAAAGATGGGGCAAAGCTGAAGTAAACTGCACTCTGTTAGGAAGAGCTGCTCATTTATAACTACATTTCCAGACTAAATATCCAAATGTATTCCTTGGAAATCTACATCCAGGTAAACATAGCCAAGCACTTTGTGGTGAGCCTCGATTCATTTCTGAAACAAGGACCGAGAAGAAAATACTTGCAGCTGAAAAGAGGTGTATAAGTGAAACATGTGGGGTGTAATTACCTATAGTCCTCGGCGATAGAAGCCAGTAGTTTCCTACAAGTCCTGTTATCAAAGCGGCACACACAACGCATTGTTTCTTGAAGTTGAGCCATTAAGTTTTTATCTTGTAAATTAATTGCTTCAGCTATTTGAACTTTTAGGAAGCAGACAATTTCATTGTCTAAATAAAAAAATAAAAATTCTGTTATTGTTGAGAATTTCCACAGGCTTTTCATAAACTGAAGGTCATCCCTCAGCCTTTGGGATGTCAATTATGCTTGTATCAGTAGAACTAAGCAGTATCAATCAGAGAACATTTTAATGAGCCATCAGTAATCAAAGTGCCCTTAACTGATAGCTAATATAAATATATTACATTGAACTGTACAGAACTGCTGTAGAGTTTATTTTTTTATTTTTATTTTTTAAATAAATTTATTTGTTTTATTTATTTATTTTTGGCTATGTTGGGTCTTCGTTGCTGCGTGCGGGCTTTCTCTAGTTGTGGTGAGCAGGGGCTACTCTTCATTGCAGTGCTAGGGCTTCTCATTGTGGTGGCTTCTCTTGTCACAGAGCACAGGCTCTAGGTGCGCGGGCTTCAGTAGTTGTGGCTCACGGACTCAGCAGTTGTGGCTCGTGGGCTCTAGAGCGCAGGCTCGGTAGTTGTGGCACACGGGCTTAGTTGCTCCGCGGCATGGGGGATCTTCCCGGACCAGGGCTTGAACCCGTGTCCCCTGCATTGGCAGGCGGATTCTTAACCACTGCGCCACCAGGGAAGCCCTGCTGTATAGTTTAAATACAGTTGAAAACTGGCAATTTCATATGGTTCAACGTATAAATATAGGAAAAAATAAACTATCAGGCAGCAACTTACCTTCTGGGTCTGTATGGTCTGGTAAACCATTCCTTGTTGAATGGGTGAGCACTGGGAAAGCAACAGAATCCGCAGAACAAAGAGCAAGCCTCAGTTTCTTTTTTGCATCTCTGAAGAATGAGTTGAAGATACATTAATTTCTTTGTCCACATATGGTCATAATTTATGAACTATTATCATATTTACTATACAAATCAATAGCCTACCACGTCAGGACTCAAATGTTTCAAGTGGTCATAAATAAAAGAGAATTTTCAACTTACTGACACCTCACTTAAGGAGTGGGCTTTCTAGTTAACTGAGGTGCAAGGCTGCAAAAGTGCTCTGGGCAAGGACCATTCGGTAAAGTCACCAGAATCAAACAAATCCTTTTTGACCTTCTAACATACGCTGAGTTCTATGCTAAGCACTACGAGGAGAGTCAAAGCTGGATTACGCCCGAGCTGGGAGGGAATCAGCATAAGTCATCATATCCATCTCACCACCCACACTTAGGAAGCCTTCTACCACATCTCTTGAGAAGTGTTGATCCTGCCACAAGACAAGCTGACCCCCGACAAGAAGCTCTTTCTGTTGCCTTGCTGCTTGAAACTTTGTGTTGAGCCAAAACCTGCTTCTTTTCAACTTCCGCCACTGAACCACCTGCCACCACCAGGCAGAGCACCCTTCGGTAACGCGTCACCCTCCACAACAGGGCAGCCCTTCATACTGGGAGGGGAATGTAGGGCGTGGACCAGAGCTTCTTCAGAGCGTCCAAGGCTGCCATCCAAAAAAAGGAGTCGAAACACCTCCGAGAACAAGCCAGAGTTTGCTCCTCCTGCAGGGTTATCACTTGTCCACCTCATCTGACTAGTTCTGAGTCCTTCCTTATTGGTTTGTTTCCTCTAAAACGAGTAACTTACAAATCAACCCAAACAAATGTAATATTTGCCTGCTTTGCAGAGACTCCGAATCTATATAACAGTCAAGTCGTGGCTGGAAAATAAAAATTTAAATCTTTAAAAATTGTGAATCACTGTGTTGTACCCCTGAAACTTATATAATATTATATATCAACTATACCTCAATAAAAGTAAATAAATAAAATAAAATGATATGCTGCTTAGAGTCTCTTTAAATTAACTCGGGGAGGAGGTAAACATGAAACAATATGGGCCACGTATTAGTAACTGTTAAATCTGGGTAACAGGCACATCACTGTACTCTTCCATTTTTGTACATACCTGAAAACTTCTAAAATAAAAAGTTTAAAAACAGAGAGAGAAAGACAGAGGCAAAGTCAGAGATAAAAACAGAGAGAAGGATGGATGATCAGTGCTTTAAAAGTGATAATCCACGTCTAGAAAAACACAGGTACCCTATGAAACAAAAGCAAATTTTTCAGGCTCCTAAAGTCATTTTCTTTCTCAAGCCCTGTTAGAAATGGAGAGACCTGCCCAGGTAATGAGGAGAATGACAAACTGGGAGGGCTCCAGTAGGCTTACTGGGGACAGTGGGTCATTCAACAACTCTGCAGCAGACCCTCCTTCTACCTCAGTCCTGCCCTAGCACCTCTCACACACAGAGCTGAGAATTCTACACAGGCACAGGCACTGCCACTGTTCCATTTAAATTACTCATGTGGGGCTTCCCTGGCGGCACAGTGGTTAAGAATCCCCCTGCCAATGCAGGAGACAGGGGTTCAAGCCCTGGTCCGGGAAGATCCCACATGCCGCAGAGCAACTAAGCCCATGCGCCACAACTACGGAGCCTGCACTCTAGAGCCCTCGAGCCACAACTACTGAAGCCTGCATGCCACAACTACTGAAGCCCGTGAGCCTAGAGCCTGTGCTCCGCAACAAGAGAAGCCGCCACAATGAGAAGCCCGCGCACTGCAACGAAGAGTAGCCCCCACTCGCCGCAACTAGAGAAAGCCCACGCGCAGCAACAAAGACCCAATGCAGCCATAAATAAATAAATAAAATAAATAAATTACTTATGTGGCCCCTGTGAGCATATGAGGTTTTCTTGTTTTTGTTTTCAATCCCTGAATTAAAGCCTTTGATGTATGACATCCAAAAGGGAAGCAAAGTCTTCTCAGTGAATAGTATTTCATTCTTATCTCTCTGCTTTACACACTTATTAAGTGACTCAGTGAAACACCTGACTTGAAGTGACTGCAATGGTGATGAAAAGTTCAAACCCAAAGGTCCTAAATCCTATAAAAGAAATACCTGTAAGAGAAAGCTGAATCCTGAGGGTGGGCGGCTTGGCTCGCAGAATCTGGGAGATCGTCAGCTGAGATGTTTTGCAGGGTTTCGTCACGAGGCGAATCGTGTGCACTTTCACCATCACCCATAACTTCTAAACAAAACCCAGCCCCCCCAAAAGGATAAGCAGGTTAATCTGGAACATTCTGGCACTGGTAGGTATTCAGAGCAACTCAACAATAAATTAACTTGTGCCTTCCAACAAGAGTTCTTTAAAAGAAAAAGGAAAAAAGGAACTTCAAACACTTAAATTATTGCAATGATAATATATCAAGAGAGCAGTTGTTGAAAACAGTTTTACTTCTTATCTGAATCCTAATCTAAAACAATGAAAGTCTTTATTAACTTAGTAAAGATAATACTCTGTAATCATGATTACTGAACCACACAGCTAAAAGGGGCCTCAAAAATCATTTCACATAACACCCTCATTTTACAGACATGGAATCCTGCCCAGTCAGACAACAGCTGGCTGTGAACCCCTTGGCCAGGCCACACTGAGGTCTCCGGTCCTCATTACCAGGGCTGCTCTCACTGCCTGAGAATGAGCTGGGTACAAACTCACAAACGCAGCCAGGACAGACCTGTGGTTCCCACGGTTGTTTTTATGTTTTTAATTAATCAATTTAGTTAATACATGCCTGTATAAAATCAAAAGAAATAAAAGTTCTCTAGTGTAATAAAGATACTGTGTCTATGTAGAAAAAATATCTTTATTCTTAGGAGATAGTTTCAAATGCCTCAGGAAAAAAAAATATACAGAAAATGTGACAAAATGTTAGCAACTGATAAGTCTAGGTAGATGGAATATAGACTTTCACTGTACTATTCCTTCAACTTCTCTGTTATTTTAAAACTTTTCAAAAACCAACAAAAAAGTGTAGGATGGGACTTCCCTGGTCGTCCAGTGGGTAAGACTCCGGGAGGCCAGATTCGATCCCTGGTCGGGGAACTAGATCCCGCGTGCTGCAACTAAGAGTCCGCATGCCACAACTAAGAAGTCCACGTGCCGCAACAAAGATCCCTCGTGCCGCGACTAAGACCCGGCACAACCAACATAAATATAAATTAAAAAAAAAAATGTAGGAAGTTCTCCTCTCAGGCTCCCTATGAGTGCCCCCCCTGAGTCAACTCATGTTACCAGTTTATCAGAGATTCTTCCAGAGACACTCTAATTTATCTTGGGAACTGTACCATATTTTTCTGACAACTCTTCAAAAGTAGCTATTACAAGGTTACCTTTAATTCGGACCACCTTTATCACTGTGATACGAAAGTTACTATTCCATTCTTTACCATGATTATCACCTGCACTTTCGTAGTTTGCCAGTGCTCCTTCACTGGGACTGGTTCGTTTAATGGCATTCCTGTATTTGTCCAGAATATCCTCAGCAACCTGAGCTTGTGCACTGAGTCTAGGGCTCGGGTCATCTGCAGGGGAAAGGAGAGGGTGAGGAT
Organism: Balaenoptera physalus; assembly: GCF_965194825.1. Taxonomy (NCBI): domain Eukaryota; kingdom Metazoa; phylum Chordata; class Mammalia; order Artiodactyla; family Balaenopteridae; genus Balaenoptera; species Balaenoptera physalus. Next base: position 10,255,914 of record NC_138886.1, read on the forward strand.
TAGCTCCCCTTGGTTTGCGCCCACTCTGATGTTAGTACGACACCAGTAGCATAATCCCCAAGGCGGATTAGGAGGTAAGACTTAAAAGAGCACATATCTCAGTGTTATAAGAGGCACCGTGCAGCCGCCTACTCATCCCATTTCCAGGTCTGAGAGCCTCGCCAAAGCGCGAAATTGGGAGGATTACTCCACTTTCTCATCATCGCCAGAATTCTGCATGACAGTGTCAAAAAGTTCAGTGCAGACTGAATGGATGATGGGTTTCTAAAGTGTTTACACTCAAATCACTGTTATTATCAATTCATGCTACCAGGACTTCCAACACTGCACTTTTATATGCAGACTTCATTTATTCAGACATCTCTGTGCTGAAGGAGGAAAAAAAGTACTCAAACTTCAAATTAAACCCTTTTAAATAATATTTTTAAAATGTCTTCCTCCACTCTTCCTTCATAAATTTCCCTCGCTACACCACATTTGGAAACTTCAGATATTCATATTCCATCTTACTAAATCTCACCATGACAGTACAGCTGCTGGATTAGAGCACTTTTGTGCGTGCAATGGTGTCAGAGGCACTCCTAGAGAATCTAGACACTGTTGGGGCGTGCCAGAATTCTACCTGGGGTGCACAGAGGAAAAGCTTATCACAGTCACAGGTGCAGCACTGGTTACTGACTGGCCCACTATCCGGTCAGCAAAATCAGCATATCAAAATGTTTTCTTGGAGTCAGATGGCAGAGTCACTAATTAACAGTTAACAAAGCAAAGAAGTGCTACAGATCTATGGGACAAAATATAGTTCCATAGTGAAATGCAAACTCCTGAGACAGATCTAGGCCAAGCAGGTAATGTCTACATTCTGGTAGTATCCCATTTTTTAAAAAGTCTTAAAACAGATAAAAATCACTAGAATTTATATATGTGTACGTGTTAATAGCAGCTAATATTAACAGCAGCTAACATTTATTGAGCATGTACCACGTGCCAGGAACTGTGCTAAACACCTTATATGAATGATCTCAATTAATCATCGTAACAACCCTACATGGAGGTACTACTATCACCCCCATTTTTAAGAAGAAGAAATCAAGGTAGAAGGAGGTTAAGTAGTATGCTCATAGGCTCTTCTTTTATTTCCATGAAAAAAATATTTAGTGTTTGTGTCTCTGTAAAATTGTGGTAAACTGTAGGGAGCAACGATTTCCAAAATAATATAATCTTTCTGCTAAAATGATGTTTGCATGCATGATAATAGAGTCCTAATAAAATCTGATCTTCTTCAAAATGTAAACTGATAAAACCTTTATCATTACAAAATCTTTTTTTTGCTATTGGTTTTGAGTGCTGTTGAGGGCTCTAAAAAAGGGTTAAACGTAGTGAAAGCAATAACGTTGCTTATAACTTTTATTTCTGTAACACCGTTCTTAAAAATTTTATCTGAGGACAATAATTAAAATATACAAAAAATGCTATATATACAAAGCTGTGAGCAGTATTTTCATAGTAAAAAAAAAATGGATACAATTTAAATATCGAAAAGCAAGAGAATGTTCACACTGCAATAAAATAACGAAAGATGATCTCAGAGCCAATAAAAATTATTAAAAAACTAACTATGTCAAGCAGAAATTGGGACAGGGTTTATGAAATAACATGCGGTAAAAGAATACAAAGTTACATACACACTCTGATTTCATCATGAAAAGCCATGTATAGATAAGGAAAGATTGGGAGAGAACATGAAAAAAAGAAAATTAAGGCGGCGAGATTATGGACAGACTGTTAAGAAATTCCCTCTCATAACATTTAAAAAAACTGATTTAATGATACTTTTCTTTGGGTCATTAATTAGGAGTGGGTAGAAATTTCTGCACCAGTAGGGAAGCTAAACTGCTTGAATCAAACACAAACAAAATGAAATATCTTATGGAAAAAAACTTACTCTACTTAGCTTACAGTTTAGGCACCAAGGACTAAGAAAAATATATTGCCTAAAGACACGAGTAAAAAAATAATTTATAACTTCTCCAAAGTTATTAATTCAACATTTTGAAAACCTGAGATTTTATTAAGAGCATTCTACTCTGTGAACGGTGGTGGTGTTCTAAAGCCAGGAGCATGGTAAGAAAACATAAAAATCTTGCCGAAAGGATGCCTTTCCACTGCTTCTCAATCAGGCTGTAAGTCCCTAAAGAACAAGAGTCATGTGTGATTTGACTGAACACCTACCACACTTAGCACAGTGCCTGGCATGAGTCAGATGTTCAACAAGCATTTGTTGACGGAATGAGATAGGTTTGACTGCTCTCAGCAGGAAACCTGGCCTGAAAGCACAGCTCCTGCTGTTTAAAACCCTTTATTCCAGGAAAGTCACCTCATCAAATAAACAGGGATGCACACTAGGACATGGAAACGTCTACATTTATTTTAGAACTAGACATGACAATAACTGTGTACTGAGATGGGGTTCTACCTGTACTACACTGGGCTCTCGGAGGAGGATGTTCTTTTGAAACCTATCCCCTTTTTAAATGAAAGTCTTCATTTTACCTTAGCAGGATAACATAATTTAAAATCAAGACAAGAAAAAGAGAGGTGAGAAATTAATTTCCCTCTAGACGTCCTTCAGTCACTGGAGACAGTGTACAGCTATCAAACTCAAGGTTGGGTCATCAACACTACCTCTCATACCTTTTCCTTTTAGGGTGTTCATTCATGATATGCCAAAAAGAAGCTGCAAAAATACAAATGCTGAATGAGGTAAGAACCCAACCCCTAGTTGTATTTTCCTTGGGTCAGATAGCAACGTTAAAGTGATTCAAGCTGTAAAAAATTGGTAAAGTTTATAAATTTACGATATTGTTTGAACACTTATCACGAAAAAAGGAAATGATTAGGTAAAATAGAATTTCACAATGATCCTGAATAATCAAGAACTATAGATGGAAATAAATTTAGAATTCTACGATCAACATTAAAGAAAACTATTCAATCAATGATCCAAAGATATGGCATGCATAGCACTAAAACCATCACCACGCTTTCCTAAAAGGCACTGTGTGTCATCACCCCACTAAGATGTCGGGTTCCAGGGTGCCTAGAGGCTCAGGGTCAGGGGCCTCATCGTACACGGACGTTATGATAATGAGGATGATGATGGTGGTGGCGGTCTGCAGGAAGAGCGCACTGAGACTCACTGTGGCCGCCAACTGGAGACCACAGAGCCATGAAGAACACGCTCCCCACTGTACACACACAGACACGCTCTTCTAAGAAGGCAACGCTTACGGCACCCAAGAAAAAGTGTCATGAAATATGTGCTCTGGGAATGAAGGAGCCAGGAAGTCCATGGGTCTACAAACCTGTGAGTGTTGAGAATCTGTCAGGCCCCAGATCATCTTTGTCTTTTTCTTGTTTTTCTTTCTTTCTAAATGGTATAGGAGCTGGAAATTAAATAAAGTCAGTAGTGTGACATATAACATACTGCACTACTCGGAAGACAGCAGTCATTCTGGAGTTAACTGGTGTGCCAACATTTCTAAGTGGAAGGAAGGTGAAAAGTTTAAAAGCTAAGAAATCCCGAGTGTCAACTGACAATCATTCTTAAAATAGCATTGAAGGTTCTTAAAGAAGCTTCCAGAATCTGCTTTGGGGTCATCTGTCACAGGAAGAATGATTTAACAGGAATCTATTGGGACTGAATCAAAACCACTGCCTCTTAACCTCTGCTCAAAACACAACACGTTCAAAGCTCTGAGCCTCAGTCTCTCCTCCTGAAGTGGGCTTGAGTCTGGCGTGAAAGCAGCACTCCTCAGCTCCTGAGCACCACAGTGCCGAGAAGAGGCCTTTGGAAGAAGCTCTTCCCTCTAATCCTGCATCATCTCTCCTTCCTGGAAGAGATGCTTTTGCCAACTCAAATTTCAATACCTACTGGTATGATGTCAGGCTATTCACAAGAAAAGCAAACAATTCTACACAACTGCATTCCAGAATAAACACTAATATTCAGAGTATTATCATTCTCAATGAACATAAACATAAGAAGCTTAAGTTTATTCCAGGAATATAAAGGATAAATTTTCAATGTTTGTTTACTAATAGCATCCCTTTTTCCTGAAATAATTATTAGCAATACATGTGTCAAAAGTCCTATATATTTAACTTCAATGGTATATGATATTTAAACAACCGTGACCTGCCTGACTTTCATTTATAAAACCACTGCCACTTCCTGCAAAGAACAGGAACTGTCACTTCCAAAGCTGTACCTTAGCATTCACCTGAGTGAAATCATTTTCCATACCCTCAAAACAGCAAGAAACTGAGGCCCCACAGGCCTCACGGAGGAGGTCAGATTTTGGCTCTCTGAAAGAGATTTTGGGGCTTTACTTCTTGTTGCTGATATCACATTCTGATATTTTATAAAATTACCTTTGGGCATGGCAGAAACAAAACGCTTTCTCCACCAAGGTCTGTTCCTGTCTGATTTCTCATCATCGCTATCTTTGCGTTCTTCAGTCTGTAGAAAAAGTTTGATGCTTTATTTGGAGTTGGACAGCAGGATAAATTACTATGAAAAGGATTTTAGTTAGTCTGTGAAATACAAAAACCACTAGTTTTTCTTCAAAGCAAAACTGTTCTTATTGTTGTACAGGCAACTTCTGGAACAGGGATGTATACCTTTCAAGCACCAGACTATGAGGGATCACTTGAGGGTAGGCACTATCTCATTACTGTCAGTAAACCAAAAGCTTAATACAGAGTCTAGCATAGAGTAGGCACTCAATAAATATTCATATGGGATGAGTAAATGCAATGCACATAAAATCTAGAGGGGTAGTAGAGATGGTAGCAGTAACATTAATAATAAAATTACGTATGTACTGTGTGCCAAACACTGAACGTAAGGACATATATTATCTCATTTAAACTTCACAGTAGCCTTAAGAGATAAATACTATTTTAAGCCCTCTTTATAGATGAGAAATATGAGGCTAAAGAAGGTTATCTCCTCATCTTCCCAAAGTTATACAGACTGTATGGGGCACAGCTGGGACTCAAACCTAGATCTGACCAACTTCAAAGTTCATGTTTTGATCACCAATTATAATGAGTTATTATTAAGACCACATGTCAAAAGGCAGGGACTGTAATTCCTTTACTAACCTATCATGTGACTTTAGACACATCATTTTATTTCTGTTTTTTCATCTACAAAACTGGAACTAAAAATACCTTCTCTAAGGGCATCCATGTGAATGGGATATCAGAACCTAAGCAGAGGAATGGCATCCAGGGAGGGTTTAGCGGTGGGAATGGGATATTGATTACATACAGGGGGACTGATCAAATAAGTACATACATGAAGAATAATGAAAGCAGTTTTCTCACTGCTGGAGAAGGGAACTGCAAATATGGAATGGAAGGAAGATGAAATGAATTCTGTTGTTTTTAGACTGGAAATGGTTCTATACATATAAAGAGAAAGATATAGAAATAAATACACATGTAAATGTGCATGTACACACACACACACATACACACACACACACACTTTCTCTCCCTAGCTCTGTCAACTGAGAGGCCCTGGGAGCAGCTACACCCCTACAGCAAAGAGCACACCTAATAGCCAGATCCTGATTTCTAAAAACCATTTTCTACTAAAAGGAACAAGGGCTCCTTGGAGAAATGGCTGATTCCAGGACTAAAGCAGACACAATACAATATAAGCTTATAACATTTTGTTCCAGAAAGCAGAGAGATACTCAAAGAAAGATACCCAAATGTCAAAAGAACACAGGAGCCAGCTTGAAGGGGTGACCACTGGCCAAATCAGGGACAACTGGGCTTCAAAATAAATGGCCGTAACAAACCCATTGACTAAAAACAGAAAATCATGAGACCATAGATATGATTAATAAGTGGATAAATTTAAAATTTGAGAAAGAACAGGATATTTACATATTTTCAACGTCCTCTCTCCTCCCGGAAATACTTATTAATTACAAAGGGGAAAAGAGTAACTTACAGTAGTGAAATCTGGCAGACAACACCTTCATCAAACGATCCAAGTGAACACCAGAGTAGTGGGACAAATTTAAATTGTGTGCTACCTGGTAGCATGCAGTGAAATGAACACAGTGTCACTGTAGTGATATTCCTGCCTAAGATGAAAAACCTGAATCTAATCATGAGAAAATATCAAGCAGACCCAAATTGAGGGACATTCTAGAAAATAACGCCTGTAACTTTCAAGAGTATAGGGACTGCAAGAGGGAAGAGAAATGGGAACATATTGTATATGTATAACTGATTCACTTTGTTATAAAGCAGAAGCTAACACACCATTGTAAGGCAATTATACTTCAATAAAGATGTTTAAAAAAAAAAAAAAAAGTATAGGGACTTCCTTGGTGGCGCAGTGGTTAAGAATCCACCTACCAATGCAGGGGACACGGGTTCGAGCCCTGGTCCGGGAAGATCCCACATGCCGCAGAGCAACTAAGCCCGTGCACCACAACTACTGAGCCCGCATGCTGCAACTACTGAAGCCTGCACGCCTAGAGCCTGTGCTCCGCGACAAGAGAAGCCACCACAATGAGAAGCCCATGCACCACAACGAAGAGCAGCCCCCGCTCACTGCAACTAGAGAAAGCCCGCGCACAACAACGAAGACCCAACACAGCCAAAAATAAATAAATAAATAAATAAATTTTTAAAGAAGAGTATAAAGGTCATGAAAGTCAAGGAGAAACTGAGGAAATGTCCTAGATTGAAAGAGACTAAAGGGACTTCCTTGGTGGTGCAGTGGTTAAGAATCCGCCTGCCAATGCAGGGGACACAGGTTCGAGCCCTGGTCTGGGAAGATCCCACATGCCACGGAGCAACTAAGCCCGTGCGCCACAACTACCGAGTCTGCGCTCTAGAGCCCGCGAGCCACAACTACTGAGGCTGCATGCCACAACTACTGAAGCCCGCGTGCCTAGAGCCCATGCTCCACAACAAAGAGAAGCTCCGGCTCACTTCAACTAGAGAAAGCCCACGCGCAACAATGAAGACCCAACGCAGCCAAAAAGAAAGAAAAAAAAGACTAAAAAGACATGACAACTAAATACAAGATGTGATTTTGAATGGGACCCTTTCACTATAAAGTATGTTACTGGGACAACAGGGGACACATGAACGGGGTATGAAAATTATCATTAATGTATTGCTACATTATTATTAATGTATGAATTTTAATTTCCTGATGTTGATGGTTGCACTATGACGTGTAGGGGAAGGTGCTTGCTTGTAGGAAACTTACACTAAAGTATTCATAGGTGACGGAGCATTGGAGCATCAGGTTGGCAACTTACTCTCACATGGTTGCAGGGGAGGTTCTTTGTATCTACTTCCAACTTTTTAGTAACTCTGTGATTGTTTCAAAATTAAAAATAATAACGCATTGGAAAAAAAAGAAAAAAAGTACTTCCTCTAACCATTTCTGAAGGAAACTGTGAGGTTTAAATGAGATACGAAATTGCTTGGAGGAAAGTTAAAAGTATTATAAAAATGCAAGATACATTATTACAAAACCAAAGTAAAGGCTTTTTATGGGTTACGGTCATGGACATATAGGACTGACAAATCACCTTTAATCATGACTACTGTCCACCCTTCATCGTAGATTCTTATATTCCGCATTAATTTCAGGTATCAAGAGAACTAGGCAGATGGAACACTAAAGCTGACCGTAATTAGCAAGTTCTTCTACAAGGCCTGCGTCCCATACCTCTCCTCTTGAGGAGTCCTTACTCGGGGATGAAGATGATGAATGAGGTGCAGCCACCAAAGAAGTAGCACCAACGGCTGCGGCTTGGGGGAGTTCTCGCTCTTCATTCCCCGGACGTCGGTTCCAGCTGGGGTCACTCATAGGTCGCCGGACAGAAGACACTATATCAGAGCTCCTGCTGCGAACTAATCTCTCAGGGTAAGAATGCCTTTGCTTAAATGCCTCCATCTCAGCTGGAGTTAAGACATGGGAACCGAAGTTTGGCAACCTGGCCTCGTTTCCTCCTGCAGCTCCTTCCAGGATTGGGGGATCTGGTGGTGGATGCGATGGCCTGGCATAGTGAACCTTTGGCCTTACTACAGCAGAAGCCCCTGGAACACAGAAAAAAAGTCTGCAGCTGAGACACAACAAAGTCCAACAAAGGCATGAACAAAGGGTTTTGGTTTTGTTCTTCTGTCCATGATAAAACAAGAGTCAAAAAGTTCATCTGACTACTTTACCTTCATGTGAAGACAGTGGATCAAACATGGCAAGGAGAGACTCTGACTGAGAAGGAGGAGAGGTCAGCTGGTGGGCACCTAAAAGAGATGGGCAAACTGTGTGACCAAGTCAGAACTCATGACTCAGTAGGAGTTTCAACACTGTGAAAAAGGCTCTCCTCCACAGTCTTCCATTTTGACCAATTACAACTTGAGGGGCATATCAGAAAAAACATGATCTAATAAATAGCGTATTCTGCTTACCTCAAATTCATTTTATGTTTTTATGTACATATTTACATGGATTTTAATTACATTTAAGTAGTCTAGCATCCACTGCCTATTACTTCTAATGGCCAAACTGTACTATGGTTAATGCAAAGAGCAGAGCCAGAAGATGTAAATCATCAAAATTTTCAGAATGTCACAAGTTCCCTGAATCTCACCTTCCCTCCACCTATAAAAATAGGGGCAATACTACCTATAGAAGGATTATAAATAAAAAGTTGTAAAATTTGAAATTCTAATATTGCTCTCAGCAAAAGACAATTTATAAGAGAACTCATAACAAAAATGAGTAATACGGGACTTCCCTGGTGGTGCAGTGGTTAAGAATCCGCCTACCAATGCAGGGGACACGGGTTCGAGCCCTGGTCCGGGGAGATCCCACATGCTGTGGAGCAACTAAGCCCATGCGCCACAACTACTGAGCCTGTGTGCCGCAACTACTGAAGCCTGCGCGCCTAGAGCCACAACAAGAGAAGCCACTGCAACGAGAAGCCCGCACACCGCATCGAAGAGTAGGCCCTGCTCGCCGCAACTAGAGAAAGCCCTCGCGCAGCAATGAAGACCCAATGCAGTCAATAAATAAATTAATAAATAAATTTTAAAAATGAGTAATACTACATTACACTACAAAACAAACCTGAACTTCTAAAGTACAATATTTTAAAACTACACAGTAAAAGATGACTCCTCTAGCATATGTCTAACAACCCAAATCAGAGATATTAAAATATGCAGAGACTAAAACTTACAAATATATAAAAGAAACCATTCCTCTAAACTTTCTGAGTCTGAGCTCTGTTTTTTTTTTTTTAAATAAATTTATTTATTTATTTATTTATTTTTGGCTGTGTTGGGTCTTCGTTTCTGTGCGAGGGCTTTCTCCAGTTGCGGCGAGCGGGGGCCACTCTTCGTCGCGGTGCGCGGGCCTCTCACTGTCGCGGCCTCTCCCGTTGCGGGGCACAGGCTCCAGACGCGCAGGCTCAGTAGTTGTGGCTCACGGGCCCAGCTGCTCCGCGGCATGTGGGATCCTCCCAGACCAGGGCTCGAACCCGTGTCCCCTGCATTGGCAGGCGGATTCCCAACCACTGCACCACCAGGGAAGCCTGAGCTCTTTTTTGATAATGAATAATAGTACTATTTTGCCATTTGATTTTCCTTTTGTTCTGTGTCTTATAATTACCTTCATTTTTAAAAATTAGAAATAGTGTATCATTATGAAAGATAGCTTAGAATATCAGTTCTCAAAATTTTGGCCTTAGGACACTTTTACATTCTTAAAATTTTTTGACCCTAAAAGCTTACTTATGTTGGTTAAATCTAATGATATTTACCATATTAAAAATTAAAACTGAAAAGAATATATAAATAAAAATTTTAAACTTTTAATAAATTTTATATTAAAATTTTATGTTAATTCATTTACATATACTTATTAAATGGTAACACAAATAACCCTTTTAAATGAAAAATAATTATATTTTCCAAAATAATAAACCAGAAGAGTGACACGTCTACATTTTTGCAAGTTCCTTCAATGTATAACTTTATAGAACACAGCTAGATTCTCATATCTGCTTCTGCTTTCAATCTGTTGCACATGTTGTTTTGGTTAAAGTATATATAAAGAAAAGCTGATCTCACAAAGATATGCAGGTAGAAAAGAGACAACATTTTAACAGCCTTTTCAGAAAACTGTGGATATTATTCTTTGATACTCTACCAAATCTTGCTAAGTAGTAGTTTTTTAAACCATTTGGAATCTGAAACCAAATCAGTGAACTTTTTGTACTCTGTTACATTAAAATTTAATTGGTCTGTCTTGCACTTTGAATGGATCTTTTACCCAAGCATGATTTTGTAACATCATACATTGATCATCTGGAAAATACTGGTTCAATTAGATATGCAGATCTTCCAAATATTGACACATTTCATCACATAACATCAAAAAAATGACATTCTTGATATCACCACCAATCTCACCAGAAAAGTTTTTAAATAGCAGGAAGCTGTCAAGCTCGTGGAGGTAGACACGAGTTGTCCAAAATTCTAATTTTTATCTGAAAGCTTGGATTTTATCATTAGTAACAAACTCTGTCCTGTCAGTTGTTTTCCTTGAAATGACAGGCTCATTTTGTTAATTTTCAAGAAATGCCTGCTAAATATCCAAGCATGAATAACTACAGTTTGTCATTCTTTCAAGTAAAAATGGTGTTTCATGAAAAACAAACAAGAAAAAAAAACAGCTACTTAGTTAGCTCTCAACTCAATCATATAAGTGCTTTTCCTTGAGACACTTCATCGTATTTCAGAATGCAGCAGAAATGCGTTAGGGGTACTTCCTATTCCTTCACAATATTAGATAGATGGGTACTCAAGGGTTGAGATATAGCATTAAATAATTTCTACCGCTTCATCAAAGACATTCATAAGTAAAATTTTTTTTTTTTTTTTAAACTGTGAGAGAAGAATACAGTGACCGCTAGTCTTGTCTGGTGCCACTGCCTTGCTTCATGCTAAGGCCTCAGCAAATTTACCCACCTTTGCAACGTCAATATGGTAGAAGGGACAATTACCTTTTATTATTGTGAAAACAGTTTTGCCCTCATACCTCCCCAGCCCCCAGAAATGTCTTAAGGGCCCTCAGTGGTCCATGGACACTACACTTGAAAACTGCTGGTTTAGAACAGTGGTTCTCAGCTGGGGCTATTTTGCCCCCTAAGGGATAATTTGGCAATGTCTGGGGACATTTTTAGTTTTCATCACTGCACGAGAGGGAGGGGGATGGTGTGCTTCTGACAGAGGCCAGAGATGCTGCTCGACAGCCTACAATGCACAGGACAGGCCCCCACAACAAAGAGTTACCTGGCTCAAAATGTCCATAGTGTTGAGGATAAAAAACTTCGGTTTAGAATAAACAAAAATGTAAAAAACAAAACAAAAAAAGTACTTCAAACCCAGTACCCAATATATAAAACCACTACTTACTAGCACTCTGGTACTTCTTCTCAGTGCTTTCTTTAGGATAGGTTTTTTAACATTTTATTATCTTATATATAAAATTCTTTAAAAATAAAATTTCCAAGTGGTATTATGTTCTAGGTATTTCTCCAAGTTATTTCATATTCTTTAAAGCATTTAAAAAATAGCTGTATAAGTTCTAATAAGTGGTTACATCAAAATTCACTTAGCCATTCTATTTTTCAGTTCTTAGGTTGGTTCTAATTTTCCGCCAATATAAATATTATGAAGAACATCTTTGTGCATAAGACTTTCTCCATACATGAACTGTTTCCTTATGACTGATTCCTAAAGTGGGCTAACTGAACCAAATTTAGCATGTGAACCTTATTTTAAGGCCTTACACACATATTGCCAAACTACACCCTGAAGTGCTGCAACAGTTGATACCATCACCAGCAATGTGTTAAAGGCTGCCAGTTTCAGCCATGGATGTGATCATTTCTAAAAGTCATTCTCACTTCCCCTTCTTACCATGAGTTGCTTCATCCATGTCTGGACTAGTGACAGAATCTTTACCCCCAAAATCAGAGCTGCACTCAGATCTCAGGTCTTCAATCTTATTGGGAATATCCTCAGAGGTTGCACTTATGCCTTTAAAAAAAATGGTAAAAAATAAACAGCAAGAACAAAATAACCACATAAAAAGTATATGAATTTTGGAGAAATGTATATATTCTCACATTTTTTGTGTCTCAGTTCTTTACATGTGAGTTGTTTGGTATTATATCCTTTATTGTACAATTGCTTAAATATATTTACCTTGATTTGTACAACATAATCAGAATTATCATGCAGTGTCTAAATACAGTAGCAGAGGCTACCAAGAACAGATAGAGTTATAGAGGGAACACACACAGACCATTTGTCAACTACTTTGACAGGCTCTATAACGGCACACATTAACTTCTCATAGATGTCAGGTCCCACAGAAATAACTGTTTCCTGGAAATTACTCATATCTTAAATAAAATACATCTCTTTGCTATCAACTTTATAAATGGGGAGGTGGGAACACACCTTCAAATCCTTATTCCTTAAAACAAGCCAGACATACCCGACACAACACTGAGGCCTGGTGTGCTGGGGCGGGAACTGACCTCCCTGACATCCGTATCATCAGATGTGCTACCCAGTCCTGAACAGCTCTCCAGTTCTTGTAGTCGCTCCTCCTGCTTTAGATCTGGGGCCTCTAAACAGAAAAAGTGAGGTATCACATTAGTGATTCTACTAGCACATCACAGTTTCAGCTTTTGCAACCCAGAAGAAAAAAGCTACCAGGGCATGAATGAAACCAGTGTAGACTGGTAGACTTTTAAGTCTGGGCCAGTTAGCAAAGTTAGTTAGATCAAGTGTTAAAGAGGTCTAGGTTGTGATTTTCATCCTACATGTGCCAGTTCACTGTGCACAGATGAAAACTCTGCTTCCAGATCACTAATCTCATAGAGTATTCTATTGGTTAACAAGTAAACTAAACAAGAGAATACAGAACAGCTTAGCATTAAATCAACCACTTTCTAAAAAATAACTCCTATGGATGTTCAATACTGAGCTAATCCTACTGTCTCCTTATGTAAAGGTTAGCATGTCTGAATGTGGTAACATTAAAAAACACATACCAAGATTGTTTCATTATTCTTGAGCCAAGTGATCAAAAAGAAGGTAATTCAGATATATAGTTACTTATATTTGCATTCTGGTAGTTGACATTTAGTTGAAGACAAGGATTTATATTCATAATCAGAAAAAAAGCAGAAATGCAATACATAAGAGAAAGTACAAAATACTTTATATATGTTTATAATAATCCTGCACAAAATAATTCTCAGGATTCCAGAGCCTCAATGTCAATGCATTTCAAAAATACATTAGGTATCTTTGGGTCAAGTTCTCCAAATCTAAACATGCTTACCAGGCATCCAACCACTCAGAGTAGTTGTGTTAAGTTAGTGGGAGATACTGAACTCAATGTCCCACATAGAATCCTGATGAGTTACTAACGATTGCTTCCAAGATAAGTGAACAGAGTCAGAAAGCACCTGCCATCTTAGCCTATGCCATCCAACACTGCATTTTTTTCTTGATGGACAGAAAATACCCTAATTTTCCATTTGAAATTCTTAGCAATGTGATGGCCTCATACTTGTCAAACGTATATCTGACAAAATGTACATAATATAGAAATTAGGATACCTTACATTTAAAATTTCTGTGCAAATCAAAAAGCAAACAATGACAGCATACTAACCTGAGTCACTTGGCAATACCTCTACACTCCAAGCTTCGCTTGTTGTCTCTGATATGGTAGAACCAGTGCAGGGGTCAAGAAGCACTGACCCTGAACCTGGCAGGCACAGTAAACTGCCTAACATGTTCTCTGCTGCTGCACCTGTATAACCAGTGGGGAGTAAAGGGTTAACAAACGTCCTCAGGGAAAGAGCAGTGATGATGGAAAAAAGCCAAACACTAAGCTAACAAAATCTCTCTACTCTACTCACAAGAAAGAAGACAAGGGAAGACTAATTTCAATCAATAACACCACTAAAAACATAAATTTCCCACTTTGGTCACAATAACACAAGCTCCTTTTCATCAGTTTCCTACTGTTCACCTTAGTCTCCATCGAGAAAACACAGATCATTAGGACAAGTCATTTCAACTAGCTTTCAATTTGATTTTTTAGCAAATTTTACATGTCCCTAACATCTCTCTAATATTTATAGTCCTTTAGGGATTAAAAACACTCAAACAGAGACATTTAACCATAGAAAGTTATACTGGCCAAATATGTTTTCTTCTGGCACATCAGCCACATATTCAGAGCAATAAAATATATTTGCAGGAAAACACACATCTCCTCTGCAGCACTCATTCAACCGCAAATACAGCTTATTGCCCAAATACAGCTCACTGCCAGGAAAAATACTATTGTACTTTGACATCTGGAACAAAATAATGCAAAACCAATTGAGAAATCTATTTACACTACTTAAAAATACAAATAGAAAGATTAAACATTATTGTACACCTGTGTTAAAAATACTCAAGTTCAGAATGCTCCACTACTTCCGATTAAACCTAATAAAAGAACAATTTTATTTCAGTAGATGAAGAACCTTTGGAAAAACTGGTAAAAGGTACCTTTTAAAGATACGTCATGGTTACCAAGGGGGAAAGATGGGGGGAGGGATAAATTAGGAGTTTGGGATTGGCATATGCATACTGCCATATATGGAATAGATGGTCAACAGGGACCTACTGTACAGCAGAGGAAACTCTGCTCAGTGCTCTGTAATAACCTATATGGGGAACAAATCTGAAAAAGAATGGATATATATATAACTGAATCGCTTTGCTATACACCTGAAACTAAGACAACACTGTACTGATAAATCAACTATACTCCAATATAAAATAAAAATTAAATTTAAAAATTTAGAAAATAAAGATGCATCATGAAATAATTACAAATAAAATAATGTCTGGAACCTGCCTGATTAACCTGTGATTACATAATTGGGGGAGGGGATAACAAGGTGGGAGAAGAGATGAAACAAAACTGGCCATGTATGTATGTGTAATTGTTGAAGCTGAGTGATGGGTACATGGTGTTCATTATACTGTTCTCTCTTATATTTGTTTGAAATGTTCCATGATTTAAAAAGAAAATAAAGATGGTGATTACAAGACTGTATGAATCTTTCAGAACAGACAGAACAATATCCTAGAAAGGGTAACTTTTAACATATGTAAATTGTATCTCGATAAACTTGATATAAAAAAAAAAAGAATGGGCTTCCCTGGTGGGGCAGTAGTTGAGAGTCTGCCTGCCAATGCAGGGGACACGGGTTCGAGCCCTGGTCTGGGAAGATCCCACATGCCGCAGAGCGGCTAGGCCCGTGAGCCACGACTACTGAGCCTGCGCGTCTGGAGCCCGTGCTCCGCAACAAGAGAGGCCGTGACAGTGAGAGGCCCGCACACCGCGATGAAGAGTGGACCCCGCTCGCTGGAACTGGAGAAAGCCCTCGCACAGAAACGAAGACCCAACACACCCAAAAATAAATAAATTAATTAATTAAAAAAGGAAAAGGAGGGGGGAAATTGATAAATGAAGATTAGTGTTACTAAAAAAAAAAAAAAAAAAAAAAAAAGAAAAAACTGGTCATTCTTTGGAACTGAATTAAACCTTCCAGAAGTAAATTCGGTTTTTAGAGAATCTCAGTATCATATTATTCTGAAAGATTTTATGGCTATAACCTGTAAGAATTTTCATGTTAAGGCAAGGTGTTTAGTCTCAAAAGAAGAATATGCTAATCATAGACTAAGAACGCATATACTATGCTCTGCAAACAAGAATTGACAAGAAGTTGATTCAAAAGACTGCTTTTTCTTTTTTGCAGGGGGAGGGGCACTTAAATGTAGACAGGGGAAAATAGTACCTATATTTAAATAAAGAAAAAAGAAATACACAAATGCCTTGTCACATACAATTACCTCAGTTTCCCAGTTACTGCTAACATACACACCATGTTTGTCAGAGCACTGAAGTTCCCTCCCATGAGGGGTGGGTGGATACGAATAAACAGCAATCTTCCAGGGACATTAAATAGCAGTTACCTGCGATTTCTTGCAAGCGATCTTCATCAATGTTAGGGTCAAAATCACTTCCCAAGACATCTGTACTCCACGTCTCACTCACTGTTTCTGATATATCCCTATCATCTGTCAGTCCCATCATGTCACGAATTTCAAACTTCCTTAGCTTATCATCGAGATTATCCTGGGTTGTAGCTATCAAAAACAAAATTAAGCACTTAAAAAATGGTAGCACAGCTATCATTTTTTATATCAACTTTAAAGACCTTTTTGTCTTTGAACTTCAAGTTACATATTTTAACATTAACACTCAGCACATAGTACTAAAACACTGAATTATTCCCTCACGGATGTACTCTTTCCCTCTCTGAACTGAGCTCTGCATATGTCCTCCCCGTTCCAGTAAATTAACTGGGGCCATCCATGCAATCAGTTGTCTCCCTGTCCTCTAGAGTGTGACTTTGGTCAAGAATTGGGATATATTCCCCTTTCTCTGAATTTGCACAGGCCTGGTTCCTTGCTTTGTCCAAAAGGTAAGGAGGAAGTGTGCCAGTTGTGAGGTTAGGCCTCAAGAGAGACCTTAGAAACACCTCTGCTCTCTCTCATCCTTGGTTCTCTCATGAGGACAAGATGAAACCAGTCTGCTGGAGGATGAGGAACCACATGGAACAAAGCAAAGGTCATCCTAGATGAGCCAGCTGCCCAGTGACCACCAGACCCCCAGCTAAGATTAGCAGAGCTCCCTACTCAACCACTGATGATGAGAGATGCATGAATGAGCCCGGTCCAAATCAGAACCACCACCTGGCTGACCCACAGACTTGAGAGCAAAAATAAATGTTTACTGTTTTAAGGCACCAAGTTTTGGGGTGGTTTGTTACGTAGCATTATTGTGGCAATAATTAACAGATAAACCCATACCAAAAAACAAAAAAACAAAAAACGCGAAGCCTTAACCACTGGACCACCAGGGAAGTCCCCACTCACTTCTTAACCTAGTATTTCACGAGTGTAGACTGCCAAGCACCCATATCAGAATCACCTGGAGGGCTTGTTAAAGAGGCGATGTTCTTTCTACCTTAAGCTAATACAATTTTAGGTTTCTGTTATCTGCAGAAATTTTAATCCTAAATAATACAGTGACAAACTGTAAAACACAGCATTACTTTTATTCACCCCACACATAACCCAATTGGCAATACTCTTTTCCTTTCCAAAAATAGACTGATCCAGGATTTCTAGAAATGAGACATGGGAAATGCCTTTTTTTTTTTTTTCCCTCTAACTCCCCAGGTGATTTTTATACACACTAAAGTCACTGCCTCAAATCCAGTTGAGGGCATCTGCCCCCAACATTCCTGTGAAAGCCACCACTGATCTTTAAATGAACAAATCCAAAGGACTTTTTCATATTAATCTTCCTAAAGCACAAAAGGGATCCATCCACTTTTCGTCCTTACCTCACCCTATTACCCTACTTGACAGTTCCTGAGTAAGTACTATGGCTTCCCACCTCCCTGACTTGCTGATACTACTATTCCTTCACCTAGAATATCTCTAGTTTCAGCCAATGCAATGCCAGCCAGGCTTTGAGGTTATTATTTTCTCCCAATAAGCTTTTCCCTACACTTTCAACCACATGTATTTCTCACTCAGAACTGCCAAAGCACTTTTATGATAATTTTAATCATTTGTGTACCATTCTCTCCCTATTCTAAGTTCCTTGAGCTCTGAGTATTTATCTTAGTATCCCTTAAAAATTTAATATTACAGAATTGAAATACCAAATATTACAGAATTCAAGCAATTCATTTTAATTATTCTATGTAATTTTAGCCTGAATAATCCACTTAGCAAACTAAACACATTTTTTTTTTTTTTTTTTTTGGCCGAGCCGCGAGGCTTGCAGGATCTTGGTTCCCCAACCAGGGACTGAATCTGGGCCACCGCAGTGAAACTGCTGAGTCCTAACCACTGGACCGCCAGGGAATTGCCAACTAAACACATTTTTAAGAACTGAAGGAACTATGAGTAAATGCAAGTTTAATGGTCATTACATAATCAACTGAACACAGCCAACTTACACGGAAACAGATTGTTTATTCTGCAACCAGGTAAATTCTTTGCTGCTTGAACAGCTGAATTCAACCTCACTTTACCTTGCTCATGCTCTAACAGCTGTAGAGCTTCAACTCCATTACTCCCAGAAGGTCCTGCTCCAAGTTCTGAAACAGATTCCCCTTCCAGGTCTAGTGAGGATACTGAATTAGAACGATTTGAAGGACCTAGAGAAACATTTATATTGTGAGTGAGCTTTTTTTGACAGTCATGAGCCACCATGTAATTTTTCATGCCTTGATAAGAGACTAAAAAGACTGATTAAAGTGCTTTTAATGCTGTTACACTATAAATAAACACGCCCTTTAAGCCAGAAATTCTGCTTTTAGAGACTTATCCTAAGGAACTAATCAAAAATTCACCTAAGGTCGCTTGTTGCAGTGCTTCTTACAATGTCTGAAAAGTGAAAGCAATCTACATGTGTAATCACAGAAGAATGTTTAAATAAATTATGATAAATGCCCATTTGAACTTAAAGAAAATAGCCATTAAAAACCATGTTATTTAAGAATGCTAAATTACAAAGGGAAATGTTACTGTTATATTGTTAAACAAAAAAAGGTTACAAAACAGCGTAAGACTAATTTTGCTATAAAAAAACCAAAATGTTAACTGTTATTAATAGAATGGTAAGGTCACAGATGGTTCAATTTTTCCTTCATTTTCTAGAATGAATGTACACTACTTATGTTTTCAAAAGTGAGAAATAAAGGAAAAGTTATTACCATTTATGTTTATTTTAAAATGTTAGTCAAATTGAAACTTTTTCATTAAAAAAGCTTGTCCTAGCACATGGAGTAACATATTCTCACTTTACAATCTTGCCTTTTAATTTTCTTTTTTATTCCTATCCTACTTCCATTGTATCTTTCTGCTTCATTAAAACATTAGCAGTATACACAACACCCTGAAATACTAGTGAGTCCATTTTTTTCCATTTAGACATGCATTATATCCCTCTAAAGGAGCTCTACAAGCTTTGGTATATGTTAATACTAGTGAAATAAAACTTGGTATTATTCAAGTTTCAATGCAGACTTAGATCGTCTCCATTTTATGTGACCAAAGGTCTTGTGCAATCTCAATTTTATTCAAAGAAACAATCTTTACAGCCAACTGTTCAAGATCATTAGAGGAAAACTTCATTACTCTCCTCAGTGAGAGGCACAGGTGGCATAATTGTAATTTTTAAGGCTCCTTTAAAGAACACAAAACAAAATATTACTTGAATCACACAACTCCTCGAATGAAGTAACCCTTCACCTTCAGATATTCCTTCCAGATTATCACTGCAGAGGGAAAAGCGCAAGGTTTTATCAGGTTTACCGTGGAGTTTGTTTTCATCGACAGGGACATCTCCTTGTCCTCCATCTGAAAGCTGCATGTTTAGGACCTGAAAAATAAAATGCCATTAGTTTATCACAACTGAGAGATTACTGATAAGAAAACAAACCATGGCAAATGCATATTTAAGTTCATCTTAATATTAAATTATCATTTTTAACTGAAAACCCATTTATAGGGCTCCAATCAAGTTTTTAAGTATCCCTGGGATAAAAGTGTACCAGTTAGAAGAACTGAACCTATGTCTTTCCATCACCCTACCAGTTTCAGCAACTGAACAGGCAATTGGACATCGATGAGCAATGATTAGGATTGCAGGAGTCGGAGGCTTCAGACTCAGCAGTCTGGTCCTCCCAGTTCTGCCATGGGCCAACTATGTAAACTTGGATAAGTTTTTTAAGCTCTCTGAGCCTCATCTTCTTCATCTATAAAATGGTGATAGTAACAGTATATATGCCATGGAGTTGTTGAGGATTAAATAAAAAGATGCACATTATGTGCATTTGGCACAGTAAAGTGACCTATTAATTTTGTGTGCATTTTTCTAAAAGTTAATAAACTAATTAATAGGAAAAAAACGTGTAAACAAATTATTCTGTAGGCACCAGAATTAATCAGCCTAGTTAGAACCTCCACTTGATCACCATACACACAGCCACAAAGTCCATACCAGAAGCCGAAGTATGACTTCTATGCCACATCTAGCTTAGAGCGGATTGCCTTTTTACAGAGCTTTCTATCTGTTAGATGATTTCCAAATAACAATTACTTCTCACTCCCCACAAACCTCATAACTCAGCTCTGTATGTGTATCTCCAACTTAATGAAGAACTGAGTGCTTTGCTGGATGTCACAGCATGTATTAAGCACACCTGGAACTTGAACTCACAGCCACTGGGTTCCTAGGCTGCTGCTGGAATGTGAAGAACAGTGTCCTCAATTAAAAGGAAAAAACAACACAAAGCCAAAAAAAAAAACAACAAACCCTTAAGGTGCTGTTTTGACTCCGCATTTAAGTAAGTAAATTAAAGGTTTTCTAATGGCTCTATATATTTACTCATGTGATGCTTTTAAAAGGTCATTTTAAAATAGAATCTTTTCCCTATTTGCTTGAAATTAAATGCAGACATAAAGATTTTACATTTTGTATTTTTAAGATAACTTGAACCTTCACACTCATCAGAGTGAGCAATGTGCAATGAATCTTCAGGAAAAATCCATCTAAAGGCCTCAAGAGTGGTATGAATTAACGAAAACAAAAAGGATCATACCACAGTCTAGATATTTCCCTGCACAGGAATGCTGGCGGCTGTCTTCGAGGCTGCCACTGGGGTGGGGGTCGGGGGACGGTAACAGGGGGAGTAAAATGCCACAGACTCTCTTACTGAAACACAGCAGTTCTTTTCCTCATTAAGCATTCTCCTGGTTGCCACAAGTTTATTACATTCTAGAGTTCCTAAAAAGCTGATTCTGACAGTTTTTGCCAGCTTATTCACTTTGAATGTGTGTGGGGGGACAGGGTTGTGGATTTTGACGGTCCTCTTTCCTACAAGTCACGCCGCTTAATCAAACACCATCATCACTGTATCAACCACTATAACTGGTCCCTTCTTCCCAGGCCAGGAATAGGCTTTGTCGAATAATAAGCAGGCACTGCTGAAGGTAAGAAAATGCTTCTTTCTCAAGAGGTCACAATCTATGAGAAGAGGCTCCTATGTTTAGAGTCAAAACTTCTTTCCTCTTGCTTCTGTCCCAAGCTCTTCTGTTTACAAATATCTTAAAACTGATTCTCATATCCCCAACCCCATTTCCTTAAAATATTTTACTTAGTTTTCCTTTCAATTATCTCTTCCGTTTCTTCCCAACCAGCCAAAGAACAGAAATTATTTCTAAATACTGTTTGGCTCTTTAAAGCAGGAATACCACTACTATATCATTAAAAAGAAAAGAAACATAAAATATTTCCTACAGGTCACTGTAGAAGTCTCCTCAATCTCCATCACACAGTTTCCTGGCTCCCTGCCTCTTCTACTACTATTAGGAAAATTCCTTTTGGTATGGATCTGGTTACCAACTACAGTGCCACAGGCTTATTAATGTGAAGGACCTCCAGAACTGTTCATAGGGAGTTGAGCATTTGATGGGGTATCACGGCAGACCCACTGAAGATAATGAAAAATATTTGTTAAATGTATACTGATTTATAGAAGCAAGGGACCTTTACTGAGAAGAAAAGAATCTGAAGTTCTTAACAGTAATAGCTACAAGTTAAGTGTAACAATACAGTCATACCTCATTTTCTGACATCATCCCTGGAGTAAGCTGGGGACCTGTTCCTAAGGAAATGACCAACACCTCTTCTGGCTGCACTTCCTGGATGGTTTCTTGAGCTGATCCTTCATGGTCCATATGTAAGTCCATTAGAACATTGGTGCGGCTTCTGCTCCGAGTTGCTAATAAAAAAATTTCAAGTAAGATAATTTACAGAAAAAGACAAAATGAAGAAAATGGCACATTAATACAAAAATATATTTTCTATTAATGTAGAACATTTGCACATGCACAAAAAAAGAGTGGTGAGAATATGAATTAAAAAAGAAAAAACAACCCATATTTCCCAGCTACTCTACTAATGACTAATACAAATTCTCCTTCAAAACTGATCAACAGAAACAATGATCCACGTTCACCTGGCAGGGAGTGACACACAGTTTACACCTGCAGAACAGCAAACACGTCCCCATCAATTTAAGACTTGGGAGTGACAAGAAAAGCATTACTTTATTCCTTATCTTTTCAAGGTATAATATCTTCAACTATTTCTCCTACAAAATGATTTAACTGACACAGGTCTCCCATACTAATAACTAAACTTAAAAGCATTAGAAAATTTCATATAGAAATCTGATAGCCATAAAAAGTTATACACGTTGGCAACTGCTGACAAAACCAGAATCAGTTTTTGAAAACACAGTTTTTCCTGAAATGTATTAACCTCTTCCTAAAGATGCAGAAGAGTTCTCTTTGTTTGAATATAAGTTTCCTTTCTGCTTTATGGGAACATTCTAAATTAATGAAGGATCTAATTACTTGGGGGTGTTTTTCCCCTACTTATAAGTATATAAGTAATACCTTTTTCTAAAGTAATCCATCCTATAGATCTTACAAGAACTTTTGTTTTTGGTGGGTTTTTGTGTTTGTTTGTTTGTTTGTTTTGTTTTTTGGCTGCACTGAGCGGCCTGTGGGATCTTAGTTCCCCAACAAGGATCGAACCCGGGCCCTCGGTAGTGAAAGCACAGAGTCCCAACCACTGGACGGCCAGGGAATTCCCTTACAAGAACTTTTGGAAACTGAAAGATTTAGATAGCTTGTGACAATTTCTCTATGAACTTTAGTCCTCTGTGATAAGTGTCAGGTTTTTGTCAGAGGACAATAAGATTCAATACATCCAGAATACTAAATAGATACTCTTTCAGGGCAAATAAAAGTGCAGACATGAAGCACAAACAGTCAATTATAATAAAAGTCTTTCAACTTCAGTTTCGGTGAAAGCTGACCTACTTGAAGACAGAACTATAAACAATCATGTTCTCTCCACAATGCTGTAGATCAGTTCATCAATCACTCTTACTTTCAAAACTCAAAGCACACATCAACTTCCAAAAGTCTAAAACAGGTTCACTTACACCTCTCTTTGCTGACCCTCACTGTCTTCTCTTGAATTGTAAACTTAACTTCAACTTTATGAACAACTACGTGAATCTTAAGGAACAAACTTCATAATTTATAAAAATGCAAGTAATCAAAATTCATGTACCAATTTACATAAAGCAAAAGCAACATGCACATGGAGCAAAATTTCATAAACTATTTCTTAAATAGAAGTTACATAAGAAAAGGAACAGCCTATTACCCACCAAAAGGGGTTACTAGAGTAATATGAGCAGTAAGATTGGTGGCTAAGGAACCCCAGGCAGTTATGGCTGCGAACTGTTGTCCTGGGTTGCGAAAGCATTAAACAGAAAGAAAATCAACCCTCTGAATAATGGACACATTTTTTAAAATATGAAATAAGTTCAATGACTAGGTCACATGACTATACAAAATAATACTGGGCAAACATCTGAAATTTACTTTCCATTATACTCTTATTTAATGAATGACACTCTGGATGAAAAGAAACGAAAGAATACGAGTGAATCATGGGAAAAAAAATCTCTGGTTTTTCCAAAAGTCATTTATTTCTTCATGTTAAAAAAGTGCTAATAGCCTATAATATTAAAAATCATTGAATGTCAAGTTTCTTTTTTTTTTTCTATTTTTAATTCTGAAAATTGACATTTTGAGATGATGAAAGCCAAAGACTTGAAGAATATGATGCCACATTCCTGTTGATAATATTATTCCATATTATGTTAAAAGTAAGATAGATTAATTTTAAGAAACTGACAATTCTTAACAAATCAGCTCCTGGGAGTTTAAAAATGAAATCCCATTCTTCAGAATGTATAAAATATAATAACTATTCATGCCCACTAACTGCTGCTGAGCTCCTCATGACCGTTAAAAAGTTGGCCCTAAAATACTCTACTCCCTTGGTCTAAACACTCTCTCTGTGTCTTGTTTACTTTGTCTAACTTCCATTCATCCTCCAAGAGAAAGTGCAGCTTTCACCTGCTCCCGGATCTTCTCCTGACAGCATCACCACACCGCTGAGTTAGGTGTCCCCATAACCCTCTATGCTTATCTCCATCAGACACTCAGTACACTGAAGGGTACTGGTCTCTTCTCATTCTCCCCAACTGGACTATCAGCAACTAACCTAAGTGTAAGGGCATGACTTAAGGGTCTTTGTACCACCAGTGTTGAACACAGTGCCCTGCCTGCAGGACAGTGATCAGACCACTTTTTGTGTCGATTTTTTGCATGAATTAAATGTGAAAGAACATTTAGAAAATGCTTACCCTGTGCCTGGTACATAGTATACATATGCTTAATTTGTTTGTGGATTTATATAGATATCATTACAGATTATATAGATTTATTATAGATAAATGTTTACTAAGGAAATAAGGCTTAATTAAACCTATTTCTTAAAATTGACAAAACAGAAGTTTTGCCTTATTTTATAAAATAACAAAGATCTTAACTCAGTCAATAAAAGACTGGCTATTGATAATAATGAAAAGGGGCTTCCATGGTGGCGCAGTGGTTGAGAATCTGCCTGCCAATGCAGGGGACACGGGTTCGAGCCCTGGTCTGGGAAGATCCCACATGCCGTAGAGCAGCTGGGCCCGTGAGCCACAATTACTGAGCCTGCGCGTCTGGAGCCTGTGCTCCGCAACAAGAGAGGCGGCGACAGTGAGAGGCCTGCGCACCGCGATGAAGAGTGGCCCCCACTTGCCACAACTGGAGAAAGCCCTCGCACAGAAACGAAGACCCAACACAGCCATAAATAAATTAATTAATAAAAATAATAATAATAATAATGAAAAAATAATAACTATATATTTTCAACTTTACTGATAGAAATTTCTAAAATAATATTATTTTATTATATTATTTAGAACTCTGTGGAAAGAACAGGGCTACATAATTCAAATGATGACTTACAGTAAACAAAGTATATTGTAAGTGGCATGATTCCAACTAATTATGACAAGTATGTCTAGATAAAGCTAAAGCCTGGGCTTCTCTGGTGGCGCAGTGGTTAAGAATCCGCCTGCCAATGCAGGGGACACAGGTTCGAGCCCTAGTCCAGGAAGATCCCACATGCCGCAGAGCAACTACGCCCGTGCGCCACAACTACTGAGCCTGCGCTCTAGGGCCTGTGAGCCACAACTACTGAAGCTCACGCACCTAGAGCCCGTGCTCCGCAACAAGAGAAGCCACCGCATTGAAGAGTAGCCCCCACTCGCCGCAACTAGAGAAAGCCCTCACGCAGCAACAAAGACCCAAGGCAGCCAAAAAAAATTGAATTACCACCAGTAAAAATGAAGAGAAGAACTTTTCCAAATTATTTAAAACTATATTCCCAAATGCTAAGCAATAACAAAGGCTAAGAAAGAAATATTAAATTTAAAGGAAAGCCTCAATATGAGAAATTCTCTTTACCTATAGGCAATCGATTCTTTTTATTTGCTGGAGTGGTTGCTGGAGACAGCTGAGGAGTACTGTAGGGAGTCATTTCCAAACTGCTGCTTTTTCCTGGCTTTGCCTGGGGTAGGTTTGCCAATAAATTGTCAAGAGCCATTCTATCTTCTCTCAGTTGATCTCCAGACATCACACTCTTCATAAAATTCACCTGGCAAAAGTAAAAGGACATTTAGCTTATGAAATCAATTTTTCAAACACAATATATATTTCTCACACAATGTACTCATCTATGACTCTGCCCATGTTCAGATAAATGACTTTTGAGAAAGTCCTATTAAAGAATAAAGCCATTACCAGAGTAATAAGCTGACTGTAGGTTATATAAACTACAGTTCTGCTCAACCCTTCCAGAAGATTAACGGAGGACATTGGCGGGGTCTCCACTGCACGGCCTCCAATCACCACATCAAGGAAAGCAGCAACACAGCTCTGTTGAAACAGGAGAAAAAAATCACAGTGAAATACTTCCTCTTTAAAGTAAGGGAACAGGGACTTCCCTGGTGGTGCAGTGGTTAAGAATCCACCTGCCAATGCAGGGGACATGGGTTTGAGCCCTGGTCTGGGAAGATCCCACATGCCGTGGAGCAACTAAGCCCGTGCACCACAACTACTGAGCCTGCGCTCTAGAGCCCGCAAGCCACAACTACTGAGCCCACGTGCCACAACTACTGAAGCCCGTGTGCCTAGAGCCAATGCTCCGCAACAAGAGAAGCCACCACAATGAGAAGCCCGCGCACCGCAATGAAGAGTAGCCCCCGCTCGCCGCAACTAGAGAAAGCCTGCGTGCAGCAACCAAGACCCAATGCAGCCAAAAATAAATAAATAAATAAATTTATTAAAAATAAATAAATAAAGGGAACAAAATTTCTGACTGAGGTGGACAAGCATGTAGAAAGTTTTTCTTCTTGAAAATTATATTAAACCTAACATTTAAAAAAATTAAACTCTCTATGAACTGATATAAAATAATCTCCAAGATATTCTGGTATATGAAACAAACATGAGGCAGACAGTGCACACAGTCCTACCATTCACAATTAGGAAAATATATTAGGAATTTGCTTGTATACATACAGACTTCTTGAAGGACACACAAAAGATTGATAACATGAAGAACATTTAGGGAGGAAATGAAGGTTAGAGATCAGAGGTGGAAGGGAAACTTCACTATCTAACCTTTGAATTTTATGTTGAATGTACAGCCTACTCAAAGTATGATAAATTAAATTTTTTTTATTTTTTAAAATATTTATTTATTTATGTATTTGGCTGTGCCGGGTCTTTAGTTGCAGCACACGGAATCTTCACTGTGGCGTGTGGGATCTTTTAGCTGCAGCACGTGAGATCTTTAGTTGTGGCATGCAGCATCTAGTTCCACCACCAGGGATCGAACCCACGCCCTCTGCATTGGGAGCGTGGAGTCTTAACCACCGACCACCAGGGAAGTCCCTTAAATTTTTATTTAGTTATACCAACTGAACAATGCTATGTTAACTTATGAAATACACTTAAAATTATACATTTATTGCTGATTCATACATTCACAGACTTGATTTAGTGACAATTTTTTTAAATCAAACGTTTTTGTTTGTTTTTTTTTAAATTTTATTTATTTTTTGGCTACGTTGGGTCTTTGTTGCTGCACGCAGGCTTTCTCTAGTTGTGGTGAGCGGGGGTTACTCTTCATTGCAGTGCGCGGGCTTCTCATTGCGGTGGCTTCCCCTGTTGTGGAGCATAGTCTCCAGGCGCGCGGGCTTCAGTAGTTGTGGCACACGGGCTCTAGAGCGCAGGCTCAGTAGTTGTGGTGCATGGGCTTAGTTGCTCCGCAGCATGTGGGATCTTCTCGGACCAGGGCTCAAACCCATGTCCCCTGCATTGGCAGGTGGATTCTTAACCACTGCACCACCAGGGAAGGCCCTAAATCAAACTTTTAAAAATAATCTTAATAGCTCTTTGGCTCTCATTACAATGGCATCTCCTCAACATTTCTATAAGTGAGAATTAGTAATCTTTTTTTTTTAATTGAAGTATAATTGGTGTTTATATACATATTTTTTGAGAATTAGTAATCTTTGATGACACCTTCCTTTATTTTCTTAATTAATTTTTATTGGAGTATAGTTGCTTTACAATGCTTTGTTAGCTTCTGCTGTACAGCAAAGTGAATCTGCTATACAGATGACATCTTCCTTTAAATGCTGCTGATCCAACACTGTATCCTCTATAGCCAAACCAAGGGTAATT
This sequence comes from Balaenoptera physalus, assembly GCF_965194825.1. NCBI lineage: Eukaryota > Metazoa > Chordata > Mammalia > Artiodactyla > Balaenopteridae > Balaenoptera > Balaenoptera physalus. Next base: position 10,283,937 of record NC_138886.1, read on the forward strand.
GAAAAGAGTATTTAATTTACACATCACCTAGGGACAAGATTTAATAAGGAGAATAGTTAGGTTCACTAATACTTTAGCAGAACTTTCTATCAACAGTACTTCATACGACATAGTATTCACTCTTACTTTGTCAAATTTTCCAAGGCTGCTCTTTGTTCGGGGATCTCCCTCTTCGGAGCCAGTCATTGCTAATTGCTGCAAAAGGCGGCCAACCTGCAACCCAGAGCAGAGGTGGGAAGACATAGGCTGTAGACACTTACACAGTCCTCACTGTGAAAGCACTTCCATTCCATTCTATAAATCTATTTCATAAGAATATTAACACACTAAAGGGATAACTAATAAGAACCTGCTGTATAAACAAAATAAATAAAATAAAATTCAAAAAAAAAAAAAAAGAATATTCACACCACCTGACCAGGCATACAAAATAGGATACCAAATAAAATGTGCATCTTGTCTATGTCAGCTTTTACTATATTTTATTACATTTAGATTGAGTTATAAAGAATAAGTAGGAAATTTTGCTTTGTCTTTAATGCACATTACTACAACATTAGGAAATGAAGGTACACACCTTTGTTTCTGCTGCTGTACTTTTCATGTGTTTAGAAATTTAATTAATTTGTAAAAGCTGACTCAAACTATCTCAAGTTATTATTAAGTACTTTTCCCTATAGTTCATAAAGTACTCAAGGTAAATTTTTGTTCTATACTTAAAAGCAAAGAATTCCTTCAGAACATAAGCTGTTTTGAAAGTAAATACTAATTCACAGAGCCAGTTCTTTACTGCCAAAAGTGAACTGTTACTCCACTCTCTCTAAAGACACTTTGCTGAAACTTATTATCATACAGCATCATCTTCATACCTAGGACAATCCCGCCTTTTACTCATTTTGAAAAGATGTGATTCAACCTCCAATGGAATGACAAAAATAAAACTATAACAACATTATCATAAGAATAAATTTAGTGTTTCAGAGATGATAAAAAATTTTTATTTCAGGGATGCCTATATAGTTAATTTCTAAACACCCCAATATGATAGAACTGATCATGAAAAAAAAGCTTATCATTAAAAAAAAAAATCATCCAAAGACAAGACATATTCTATTCCAAATAAACTCTGTCTCTTCCTCACAGTATTTCTGGGGATAAGATATAATTAAAAGAATCCCTTAAGAAATAATAACACGATTTCAGTAGTTCAGATGATTAGGGAAAAAAGCACTAACATAGATCCAAAAATCCTCTTTCTGAAACTTTTAGGTCCAGAGGAGTTTCAGATTTCAAAATTTGGAGATTTTAGAAAGGTTGGTTACTGCATACATGTAACATGTCCAGTATTTAGGCTGGCTTCCTATAATCAGATACATTAACATTCCTGCAGCAAAACATGAATACTCATGAACATGAAATGGAATAACTAACAATTATAAATAGCCTCATGTTAGTTCAGGTTAGGTTTTGTTACCAAATGAAGTATAAAAGACACTCAATTTTCAGTCATTCTGGATTTTGAAATCATGGGAAAGGGGTAAGGGCTTGTTCTAGAAAATCAAATTCAACTATACATTCAAGTGTATGAGGACTCCATTTAAAAACCAACACAATGTAAGAAGCAAATATTTAGGACAGTTTGGGGAAAAGGAATGGTAAGAATATATGAATAATGTCATCATATTTTCTGTTTGCACTCCCACTGCCCCATCAACTGACTCTAAGCTGAATGCCTAGCAAAAGCATACCTGCATCAGATTAAATCTTGCCACCTCATTAATAGGAGCATCAGAAATTATTCCATACTGTTCTGGATTGACAACCGCAGGACAAATGAAGCAGGCCAACAGGAGGTCAGTACACATTGCTCTGACCTCCCCAACTTCCAGTCTATCTACACAGGAGAGAGTTTTGTACATCTGTGACACAATCCATCTCAAACTATGTGGAAAGCAGTATGTGTTCTGTTTGAGATAACCAATAAATTTGTTCACCAAAGCCACTAGTTTGGCCTCGTTGGAATCCACCATCTCTTGAACCTTCTGCCTGAATCTATCTGAGCCTTTCTCTCCAAAGAGTTTTTCCTGTTGAGATGGGGAGAACCTCTCAATTAGCTTGTTTGGATCTGTTTCCAGGTGATCCTCATCTTCAACAAGCAGCTGCATGATTGGCTCATGTAAAGTTGCTGTGAGGAAAAGTTTGGCAGAAAACAGTCCTTCAGAAAAAAGTTTAAATAAGATGCTGAAGGCACAAGTTCCTCTCCTCAAAAGTCGCCTGGGGTTGTCACTTTCTTTAAGTTCAAATTCAATCAAGTATCTCAACACCTGAAGGAGGTAGCTTTCATCTTCTTGCATAATGCAGTTGCCATAGAGAGAGGTAAAAACTGTGTAAATAACACTTTGTGTGTTCTCCTGATTAAGTTTCTCTCCGGCAACCAAAGAGGAGGCAATAAGACGAGGATTTTCCCTTAATCGACTTAAGAATTCTCCATAAGCAGTCTCCTGAAATCCCAACTGCTTATACCCATCAACAAACTGTGTATCTTCCAAAATCTTGGCATGTTGGCAACATTCAGCAGGGGAAGCTTCAGCACTAAAAAACAAGCAAACAAGCAAAATAATAAAATTAACAACAATAATAATATACCATACTAAAACATGGAAATGTGAGTTGATGATGGTCATGGCAATGAGATCACTCAGAATTGCTAAAATCTTTTAGACCACCAGCATCTAAATGTGTAAAGAAAGTCAAAACCAAAAAGTAGGACAAATTCTTCATATTAAGTCAGGTTCAATGAAGAGTACTGAGAAATAACCATTATTCTGACTTCTATCATTGAAGATCAGTCCTGCCTCTTTTTGAACTTCATATACATGGACTCATACGGTATGTACTCTTCTATGTCTGGCTTCTTTTCTCGACAGTATACCACAGCACCACTATTTCTAGACTTAAAAACTGCTTCTTGGAACAACAGAACAATAAGGTATTAACACAGTGAAAAATGAGGTTTCTAAAACTGAAAAGTAGATATACAATAGCAAAACATGAAAATGTATATATTAAATAATATTAGGAGAAAAGCAGAACACAAGATAATTTACTCTCTACAATAATAAAATGTTATATAGTGCCAAGATACAAAATTAACTGGTATGGTATAAAATATTAATGCTTAAGTTATAATTCTCTACAACTGTGCTTAGGTTAATAGGTTAATTAAGCAAAATAAGCAAAGACTCACCATTGAGATGCTGATTTAAAATATCTTAAACCATGCACTTTGTTGGAAATAGATTTGTTTATTTGCAGTTAGCAGTTATTAACTGCTATAAGCAGAATTATAGTGGTTCATAACATTTAAGACCTCAAAACCTTTTCTTTACCTGGTTATAATAAGCCGATCCAAATTAATTCTCTGTTGCTTAGCGATCCATGCTGTACGATACAACTTTTCAGCTGTCTTAAGTACATCTGCATTGAGCCTCTGAATGAGCTGTTTCTCAGAGTTTACATATAAGCGTTCCTGCTTGAGGTGATGGGCCAAAGTATGAATATCTAGCTTCACCATCTTCAAATGTGGAGAAGGTACAAAGGCTGATCACTAGAGTAAAAAGAAAAAATTTTTATGTCACTTAAATTGTTTTCCAAAAATCAAAGGGAGTAGGAGAACACATTAAATATTAGGCTACATTTAGTATCATGGTTAGCTCTAGTTTTAAAATAATCTATCTATATATATATTTTACAACAGAAGCATTACAGGTTCAGTACAGAAAAACTGATAAATACAGATAAGCAAAAAAAAAAAAAGAAGAAAAAGAGAAAAGCTCTTAATAAGGCCAGTGCTCAGAGGCAGCCACTGTAAATACCTTGCATGTATCCTTCAAGTCCGGTGTCTACAAAAACAGAAACATAGATCAATGGAACAAGATAGAAAGCCCGAAGATAAACCCACGTACCTATGGTCAACTAATCTATGACAAAGGAGGCAAAGATATATAATGGAGAAAAGACAGTCTCTTCAATAAGTGGTGCTGGGAAAACTGGACAGCTACGTGTAAAAGAATGAAATTATAACACTCCCTAACACCATACACAAAAATAAACTCAAAATGGATTAGAGACCTAAATGTAAGACCGGACATTATAAAACTCTTAGAGGAAAACATAGGAAGAACACTCTTTGACATAAATCACAGCAAGACCTTTTTTGATCCACCTGCTAGAGTAATGGAAATAAAAACAAAAATAAACAAATGGGACTTAATGAAACTTCAAAGCTTTTGCACAGCAAAGGAAACCATAAACAAGATGAAAAGACAACCCTCAGAATGGGAGAAAATATTTGCAAACGAATCAACGGACAAAGGATTAATCTCCAAAATATATAAAGAGCTCATGCAGCTCAATATTAAAGAAACAAACAACCCAATCAAAAAATGGGCAGAGGACCTAAATAGACATTTCTCCAAAGAAGACATACAGATAGCCAAGAAGCACATGAAAAGCTGCTCAACATCACTAATTATTAGAGAAATGCAAATCAAAGCTACAATGAGGTATCACCTCACACCAGTTAGAATGGGCATCATCAGAAAATCTACAAACAACAAATGCTGGAGAGGGTGTGGAGAAAAGGGAACCCTCTTGCACTGTTGGTGGGAATGTAAATTGATACAGCCACTGTGGAGAACAGTATGGAGGTTCCTTAAAAAACTACAAATAGAATTACCATATGACCCAGCAATCCCACTACTGGGCATATACCCAGAGAAAACCATAATTCAAAAAGACACATGCACCACAATGTTCACTGCAGCACTATTTACAATAGCCAGGTCATGGAAGCAACCTAAATGCCCATGGACAGATGAATGGATAAAGAAGATGTGGTACATATATACAATGGAATATTACTCAGCCATAAAAAGGAACAAAATTGAGTCATTTGTTGAGACGTGGACGGATCTAAAGACTGTCATACAGAGTGAAGTAAGTCCAAAAGAGAAAAACAAATATCGTTTATTAACGCATGTATGTGGAACCTAGAAAAATGGTACAGATGAACCGGTTTGCAGGGCAGTAGTTGAGACACAGATGTAGACAACAAATGTGTGGACACCAAGGGGGGAAAACCATGGTGGGGTGGGGATGGTGGTGTGCTGAATTGGGCGATTGGGATTGACATGTATACACTGATGTGTATGAAATTGATGACTAATAAGAACCTGCAGTATAAAAAAAAAATCAAACAAACAAACAAAAAAACAACTAATACTAAACTTGCTTTGGGTTATTTGTATGGAAATATGTTAATATAAATGTTTCAGACATTACATGAAATTTCTAAAAATCTTATATGTTCTGGTATAATGTTATAAGTCATAATTCTAGTTATTACTTTAAAATGTATATCTCAGAAATAACTAAATTTCCTTGTCAATTACAAAAAAAAAAAAAGTCCCGTGTCTATTTATCAACACTGGACTTTCCTTGCCTGCTCTCTTTCACACTGCAATCAATCAACATAGCCTGTTGACTCTTTCTTCAAAACACATCTCACCACCTCCATCATCATCTCTCACCCAAAGGTCTCTAACCACTACTTCCTAACTGAACTCCTGCTTCATTTCTTGTACTACTGGAGTCTCTACATAGCATAGAACATCCTTTAAATTTAAGTCAGACCACTTTATTCCCCCACTAGAAGCTGTCCAAAGGCTTATTTTACACTTAGAATGAAATCTGAAAGTCCCACACGATCTAACCCTGCTATTCCTCCAACCTCATCTCCTGCCATTCTAACTCCTGCTCACACAGCTCCAGACACGCTGGCCTCCTCTTGAACAGATCAAGCATGCCCCTTCCTCAAAGCCTCTGCATTTGCTGAACCCTCTCTCTGGAAGGCTATTCCTCCAGATGCCTATGCAAGGCTGGTGCCTTTACTTCATTCAGGTCTCTGCTCAAATGTCTATTCAGAAAGGCCTTCTGAGACAAATCATTCTAAAACAGAAAATATCACTTCCTATTCCCTCTTCTAGCCTTTTTTTTTTTTTTTTAAAGCACTTGCCCCAACCCAGCACGCGTTGTTGTTACATGCATGTTCATCATGCTTAGAGCATGGCTCCCCCACTGAAAGGCAAGGGCTGCCAAGGCCAAGATTTGTCTGTTTTGTCGACTTACTGCTTTAATTTCAGGGCTGAGGAGAGGGCTTGGTTCACAGCAGGAGTTGAATAAGTATTTGCCAAAGGAATGAATGAAATCACACAATTCTTGTTTATCTAGTAGCTAAACAAACTGATAAAAATAGCACACATATTTTAAAGCATTATTATTTAAGCTATACCCTTGAAGCTAGAATGCCTGCCAGACCCACGAACATTTTATCTCAGCAACAGAAGCTCTTGTGGGCCAAATAGCAGAATACAACATTGTGTCGAGGCAGCAGTCATTAAGTTAGAAAAATGCTTCTCATTAAGAATTAAACATTAGGGGTGGGGAAGGAAAGGACTGGGAGTTTGGGATTAGCAGATGCAAACTATTACATATAGGATGGATAAACAAGGTCCTACTGTATAGCACAGGGAACTATATTCAATATCCTGTGATAAACCATAATGAAAAAGAATATGAAAAAGGATACATATATGTATAACTGAGTCACTTTGCTGTACAGCAGAAATTAAACACAACATTGTAAATCAACTATACTTCAATAAAAATTTTTTAAAAAGAATTAAACATGATTATATACTTAAAAGCTGCTATGAGAGTAAAGCTTTAAATGTTCTCACCATAGTAACAAGAAAATGGTAATTACATGAGGTGAAGGATGTGTTAACTAACCTTACTGTGGTAAACATTTTGCAATGTATGTGTACCAAATCATCATTATATGACAAACTTACACAATGTTATATGTCAATTATAGTTCAATAAAGCTAGAAAAAAAAAAGTTGTCCCAGCCCATCAGATTCATAATGGATTTATTTGGAATTGATAAAATACAATTTGTAGTGAATTCAGATTCTGAAAGAGGTGACAACCTAGCTCACAGAACTCTCAATATGTTTACAGATCCAATGAAAATATGTTCATATATATGAAATAAATATTTTTGGTGCTAAGACTAAAAAAAAGAGTTGAACATTATGGTAGCAGATGGAAATATATTTAAAGCCACCTTATTTAAAGAAATAGGTTCAACAATTTTTAATTAAGTTTGATTTCAGAAATTAAAATTTTTTCTTTTATTTTAATGAACTACTGATGACTAGAAAAGTCTCAGATATTATCATCTAACTTGAATTTAACTGCTTTAAAAACTTTCTTGTACCTTATCAATTCCCTAGCGAACTATACAAAGCTATTATTCCAAGTCTCCTGTATTAAAACCCTCAGAGTGCTTTCCTCTCAAAAGGTTTAAATATGTCTACTTCACCAAGATGATTCACTATTAACTCACAAAAGCATCTGGGTACATTCAAAAAAATTGGTGCCATACATACATATATAATCTTATTAACTCAGCCTAAAGAAAACACGTATGACTTTGCAGACTTCCATGAGGGAATTCTAACATCCTCTAGGGGGCTCTAAATCCACAGACTAAGAACAGAATCACTGAACAAATGGCTGTAACTATGAGAAACATTACAGTTAATGAAAATAGTACTGAAATGGGCTCTTAAAGATCTGTATGCTTTGGGGACTTCCCTGGTGGTCCAGGGCAGGGGGTGCAGGTTCGATCCCTGGTCAGGGCGCTAAGATCCCACATGCCTCACAGCCAAAACCCCAAAACATAAAACAGAAGTAATACTGTAACAAATTCAATAAAGACTTTAAAAATGGTCCACGTCAAAAAATTTTTAAAAAAAAGATCTGTATGCTTCATTAATTAGTTCTGTTACCTTGGGTATATAATGCATATTCTCTGAACCTCAGGGGTTTTTTCATCCATAAAATGTGGACACAGTATCTACATTTATTTTGTGCCTGGCATGAGAAACATATTAGGTACTAGGGATACAAAAAAAGGATAAAATCTAGTATGTGCCCTCAAGGACTTCCTAATCTAATAGAACAAGGCAGACACGCAAGCAGATGGCTGCCCCAAAATGTTATGGGTATAATACTATGGCTGAATGAAGGCTGTACAACGTAGAGTACAGACAAAAGAGAAGGAATGACTGAGGAGTTAGGTACCTGTGCCTAGTCTTAAAAGACAAGTATGGGGGGTGGGGGATAAGTATTTGCCAGACATAAAGAGGATAATGGGTAGGGGTAGACTTCCAGATACAGGCAGCCAATCAAGCAAAGGCACAGAAGTGTGTGACACAGTATATTCAGAGAACTACACATGGCTTGCTACAGTCTGGGGGCATGTGTTGTGTATGTTAAGAGTGAGGCTGGGGGTAGGGGAGGAAATATATAATGAGATAAGGCCACAGAGACCGAAGGTACACAGAAGCCAGTGTTAAGAAACTGGGACTGGACTTTCCTAATGGCACAGCAGTTAAGAATCCGCCTGCCAATGCAGGGGTCACAGGTTCGATCCCTGGTCCGGGAAGATCCCACGTGCCGTGGAGCAACTAAGCCCATGCTCCACAACTACTGAGCCTGAGCTCTAGAGCCCGCCCATGAACCACAACTACTGAAGCCCGCATGCCTAGAGCCCATGCTCTGCAACAAGCCACCGCAATGAGAAACCTGCGCACCACAACGAAGAGTAGCCCCCGCTCGCTGCAACTAGAGAAAGCCCACGCGCAGCAACGAAGACACAACACAGCCAAAAATAAATAAATCAATTAATTTAAAAAAAATAAATGAAACTGGGACTTTGCACTGTAGGAGATGGGAAAAGAGTTTATTTAAACGGATTAACACAAATTTACATTTGAGAACATAAACTTTGGCAGGAAGGAAAAAGATGAGGTGGTTTGGATGGAACTACATTTAGAAAGACTAAGAAATTGTTGATAGGCAAGACCACTGGCATTTTTCACAGAACTAGAACAAAAAATTCACAATTTGTATGGAAACACAAAAGACCCTGAATAGCCAAAGCAATCTTGAGAAAGAAAAATGGAGCAGGAGGAAACAGGCTCTCTGACTTCAGACAATATTACAAAGCTACAGTAATCAAGACAGTATGGTACTGGCACAAAAACAGAAATATAGATCAATGGAACAGGACAGAAAGCCCAGAGATAAACCCACGCACATATGGTCACCTTACCTTTGATAAAGGAGGCAAGAATATACAATGGAGAAAAGATAAGTGGTGCTGGGAAAACTGAACAGCTACATGTAAAAGAATGAAATTAGAACACTCCCTAACACCATACACAAAAATAAACTCAAAATGGATTAAAGACCTACATGTAAGGCCAGACACTATCAAACTCTTAGAGGAAAACATAGGCAGAACACTCTATGACATAAATCACAGCAAGATCCTTTTTGACCCACCTCCTAGAGAAATGGAAATAAAAACAAAAATAAACAAATGGGACCTAATGAAACTTCAAAGCTCTTGCACAGCAAAGGAAACCATAAACAAGACGAAAAGACAACCCTCAGAATGGGAGAAAATATTTGCAAATGAAGCAACTGACAAAGGATTAATCTCCAAAATTTACAAGCAGCTCATGAAGCTCAATATCAAAAAAACAAACAACCCAATCCAAAAATGGGCAGAAGACCTAAATAGACATTTCTCCAAAGAAGATATACAGATTGCCAACAAACACACGAAAAAATGCTCAACATCATTAATCATTAGAGAAATGCAAATCAAAACTACAATGAGATATCATCTCACACCAGTCAGAATGGCCATCCTCAAAAAATCTACAAACAATAAATGCTGGAGAGGGTGTGGAGAAAAGGGAACCCTCTTGCACTATTGGTGGGAATGTAAACTGATACAGCCACTATGGAGAACAGTATGGAGGTTCCTTAAGAAACTGAAAATAGAACTACCATATGACCCAGCAAACCCACTACTGGGCATATACCCTGAGAAAACCATAATTCAAAAAGAATCATGCAAAAAAAAAAAAAAGAGTCATGCACCACAATGTTCATTGCAGCTCTATTTACAATAGCCAGGACATGGAAGTAACCTAAGTGTCCATCGACAGATGAATGGATAAAGAAGATGTGGCACATATATACAATGGAATATTTACTCAGCTATAAAAAGAAACGAAATTGAGTTATTTGTAGTGAGGTGGATGGACCTAGAATCTGTCATACAGAGTGAAGTAAGTCAGAAAGAGAAAAACAAATACCGTATGCTAACATATATATATGGAATCTTAAAAAAATATATATATATGGTCATGAAGAACCTAGGGGCAAGATGGGAATAAAGACACAGATCTACTAGAGAATGGACTTGAAGACACGGGGAGGGGGAAGGGTAAGCTGGGACAAAGTGAGAGAGTGGCATGGACATATATACACTACCAAATGTAAAATAGATAGCTAGTGGGAAGCAGCCGCATAGCACAGGGAGATCAGCTTGGTGCTTTATGACCACCTAGAGGGGTGGGATAGGGAGGGTGGGAGGGAGGGAGACGCAAGAGGGAAGAGATATGGGAATATATGTATATGTATAACTGACTCACTTTGTTATAAAGCAGAAACTAACACACCATTGTAAAGCAATTATACTTCAATAAAGATGTTAAAAACAAACAAACAAAAAAAGAAATGTTGCAGCGGCAATGGAAAGAACAGGACAAATTTGAGAGATACTGGAGATAGAAAATACAAGATTTGCTTACACCTACACATGGGGAAGGCGAGGTAGAAGTTTCCAACTCTGGTGACAAGGGTTGGTGGTGGTGTTATTCACCACAATTTCGTATCGTATGAGAAAACACTTTATAAACTGAAAATTGTGCCTGGTATGGTTCTAAGAACTTTACACACTTAATCTTCATAACATCCCTCTGAGACAGGTACTTTGCCACAAAAGAAACTGAGGCTCAGGGATATTACGTAACTTACATAAGGCCACAGGGGTGAGAGGTGATAGAGCCAGTACACTATTATTATAGTCCTGATCTCTACAAGAATGACTCAGAAATCGTGTGGTTACACAGGTGAATTATTTTTAAGAGATGCACACTAAAGTACGTAGAAGTAAATTGTTAGGATGTCTGGAACTCACTTGTACATGGCTCAAAAAAACTAAAAGATTTTTTAAAGGCAGCAAAATGTAAACCACTGTTGAATCTGGTTGGTGGGTATATGGTGATCACTGTACTACCCTTCAACAGTTTCTGTATGTTAGAATTTTTTAATTATAAAATGATAGAGGAAAATACTTTAGAAATTCTCAAACCGTATCCTTCTTGCTGCCTTAATACAATTTAATTCAACAAATACATTATTGACTTTTGCTGGAACGTAGCCAGGTCCCTTAATCTCAAGGAGTTCACAGTCTAATTACAACCAAAATACTGTTCAAGATAGGATGCATAAAATGTTTCCAATGACATAGCAAAATATGAACCAATTTATGCAATTCAGAAATTAAAACCTTCAAATATAGCTTCACTTAAAAAAATTAACACATGAAAGTAATGCTCCACCTGATCTACGTAAGAACTCACCTTCTAAACCCTTCAGTGGTCCCAAATGTCTTCAAAGACATTCTCGTAAAGATATTTTACGTAAGGGGACTTCCCTGGTGGTCCAGTGGGTAAGACTCTGCACTCTCAATGCAGGGAGCCTGGGTTTGATCCCTGGTGGGGGAACTAGATCCTGCATGCATGCCACAACTAAGAAGTCCACATGCCACAATGAAGATCCCATGTGCTACAACTGAGGCCCGGCACAGCCAAAATAAATAAATAAATAAATAAATAAATTATTTTTTTTAAAAAGATATTTTAAATAAACCCAGAACACTAGATAACTTGCTAAATTTTCTTTCTTTAATCAAGTTCATCAGACTATATGACCTACTACCCACCCCTGTTGCCATCATATACTATAGTCTCTCTCCTTCCTTCAACACCCCCAAACTCCAATGATCATTTGACCCTACCAAGACTTTCAAGCCATTAATCCTACCACCTTTTTTGCTAACCTTCACTCTCCTCCTGTCTCTGCTTCCCTCCTTACCCAGCTAGCATAAACCCCATGGTCAATCATTATGATCACTGGCTGAATGTACTCTCAATTTGCCCCCCTCACTTGACTAAACCTCAGTCCCAGTTAAATCCAATGCGGGACTTCCCTGGCGATCCAGTGGTTAAGACTTCGCCTTCCAATGCAGGGGGTGTGGGTTTGATCCCTGGTCGGGGAGCTTAAATCCCACAGGCCTCAGGGCCAAAGAACCAAAACAAAACAGAAGCAATATTGTAACAAATTCAATAAAGACTTAAAAAAAAAATGGTCCACATCCAAAAATCTTAAAGAAAAAAACAATGTTCTGCCTACTCCTAATTTATACCTGTGTATGAGAAAACCAACACACACAACCATGCTAAATATCACTTTAAACTCACGATCACAAACCCTATACGAGCCCTTACTGATGCATGATACGCACACTATTACTTCCCCAGTCCATCCATCACTCCCCCCCTCTCCCAGGCAACTAATTCATACCATCTCTCCTCAAATCTCCAGCCTCTTCCCCTCTCCTTATTCTCAGCTCCTTGCTTCCTACTTCACTGAGGAAACTGAAGCATCAGAAGAGATGTTCCTCAGGCTCCCTGCTTCAGTTTTTGCTCTCAGCCTACTCTCAACACAGCAGCCAGAGTGGGCCTGTGAAATCCGAAGTCAAATCACATCACTCCTGTGCTCAAAATCCTCCAAAAGCTTCTTTTCTTGGCTTTCCATGGTCTGCCTCCATCCCCCCTACCTCTCTGACCTCACCTCCTATTACCAGAAGACCATACAACTTACCATCCAAACTAGGACACTACTGGGAGTGAAAGCGGACACTATTAATAATTTCATCGAGACAAGAGACATAAACAAGGACATACGACCACTCTCTTACCAGATCCCTCATTCACTCTGCTCCAGCCATATTCTCCAACATGCCAGGTATACTTGCACCCTAGTACCCTTGTACTTGCTCACCACCCAGGTCTCTCACTTCCTTTGGGTCTTATCAAGAGTCATCTTCGGGGCTTCCCTAGTGGCGCAGTGGTTGAGAATCTGCCTGCCAATGCAGGGGACACGGGTTCGAGCCCTGGTCTGGGAAGATCCCACATGCCGCGGAGCAACTAGGCCCGTGAGCCACAATTACTGAGCCTGCGCGTCTGGAGCCTGTGCTCTGCAACAAGAGAGCCCGTGATAATGAGAGGCCCGTGCACCGCGATGAAGAGTGGCACCCACTTGCCGCAACTACAGAAAGCCCTCGCACAGAAACGAAGACCCAACACAGCCATAAATAAAATAAAAATAAATAAATAAATAAACCCAAAAGTTTAAAAAAAAAAAAGTCATCTTCTTCAATGAGGTCTTTCTTGGTCACCCTACCTAAAATTCCAACCCCTGCCCTGCCACACACACATACTACCTCTCCCTGCTTTAGTTTTTCTTGTTAGCACTAGTCATATTATACATTTCACTTATTTATCTTATGTACTGTCCATCTCCCCAAGAAAATGTAAACTCCCTAAGAGGAGGGATTTTTGCCTAATTTCTTCCCTGCCCTATTCACACTGACTAGAATAGAACCCGTCACATCACGAGCATTCAGTAGTACACATTTGCTGAATGAATATATGAATGAAAAAGAGGTATTTCAATAACCTATTCACGTTAGAAACATGATAAGCAGAGGTAGAAATAACACAGGAGGAACAGAGGTGTAGTCTTTGATGGACAGGAAAAGAAGAGGTAGGGCTTCCCTGGTGGCGCAGTGGTTGAGAATCTGCCTGCCAATGCAGGCGACACGGGTTCGGGCCCTGGTCTGGGAAGATCCCACATGCCGTGGAGCAACTAGGCCCGTGAGCCACAATTACTGAGCCTGCGCGTCTGGAGCCTGTGCTCCGCAACAAGAGAGGCCGGGATAGTGAGAGGCCGGCGCACCGCGATGAAGAGTGGCCCCCGCTTGCCGCAGCTAGAGAAAAGCCCTCGTACAGAAACGAAGACCCAACACAGCCGTAAATAAATAAATAAATAAATAAATAAATAAATAAATAAATAAATAAATTAAAAAAAGAAGAGGTAAACACTATGAAATTATCAATAGATGCTAATTAAAATAAGCACACCGTACTGAAAACATTAAATATATTATGTGGAAGTTTCATGAAGACTTAAAGGAAAAACAAAAGTGCTCAAAATTTACATTTATTCCTTACTTCTTAGCGGATAATTTCCAAACTCCTTAACCTAATGATTAAGGGCCAACCTTGCCTTAACACCTCACCTCCAGTCCTATCTCACACTATTTCCCTATATGAACCCTCCTGTTCCAGCAAATCTGCCTTTTCATTTTAATTTTCAATTCACCTTCATGTTTATATTTATATCACCTTATTTGCTCCTTCTAATTTCCAAGGCCTGGCTCAATAAAACCTTCCTTCCCAACCATATAGTCTGCCCCCAGTGATAAATCCCAACTCTGAACTCTTAAAGCAGTGCTTATCCATACCATTAAATTGGAACTGTTAATTTCTATTTTCACCTTTTTTTTTTTTGTTTTGGCCGAGGTGTTCAGCTTGCAGGATCTTAGTTCCCCGACCAGAGACTGAACCCAGGCCCTCAGCAGTGAAAGCGCCAAGTCCTAACCACTGGACCGCCAGGGAATTCCCTATTTTCATCTTTAGTGTCTATATCTTGTCCTTCCAGCAAGAATGAAGGGTCCCCTCAAAGGATGAGAACATCTCTTAGACCTATGTATCCCCAACCCCCAATACCACGGCCAAACACAAGAAGTTCTCACATATCTTTGCTAACTGCACTGTCGCAAGGTGCTCTGAGAAAAAGAACATAAGTAAAATCAAAGGATTTTTAAATTAACATTAGGCACATTTCACAATAATAAAATTTTTTTTCCCTGAAATTTGCCAGCATTTTCCAAGTTAGATAATTTCTTTTTGGAGTGGTCAAAAATTGGACTTTGAAATTCTATAAAATTCTTAAAAGCTCACTTGCACTTGCCACATTTTCTACAAAAATAAAAGCAATTATACCCATACATGTCAAGTCAGATTTTAAGCTTTTCAACTCATGTTATGAAGACTTATCACTGAGAGCCCAGCAGGGAGATTTTAGTTGAAGGAGTGAAGCACATGGGGTTTTTGTATCCTTCCAACAACAGTATAGAGGCTGGCAAACTACAGCCTGTGGGCCAAACTCGACCAGTTGCCTACGTGTATAAATAAAGTTTTACTGGAACACAGTCATGCCCCTTTGTTTATGTATTATCTGTGGCTGTTCTCATGCTGCATAGCTAGATAGTTGCCAGAGTCCATATGGCCCACAAAGCCTAAAATATTTACTAGCTGGCCTTTTACAGAAAAAGCCTGTCAACTGCTGATAAGCAAGCACACCTACTGTAATACAGAGCATGGAGAGGAAGCACAACCTGATAGGGTGAAATGTGTGAATTAGAAAATACATTAAAAGTTTCAAGGAGGATACACATATTATAAATGTTAGCAACTATGCCTGAACAAACCCCTGTGACTCAAAAGAAGGACTCTAAAGTAGGGGGAAATTATTTCAAATGTTTTATGGAATGAGAATCATGTTTCATATTTTCTTTGATGAAAATTTCTAATTAAAAGCATCCCAAGGGACTTCCCTGGTGGCACAGTGGTTAAGAATCCGCCTGCCAATGCTGGGGACATGGGTTTGATCCCTGGTCCGGGAAGATCCCACATGCTGTGGAGCAACTAACCCCATGCACCACAACTACTGAGCCTGCGCTCTACAGCCTGCGAGCCACAACTACTGAAGCCCTCGTGCCTAGAGCTCAAGCTCCACAACACAAGAAGCCACCGCAATGAGAAGCCTGTGCACTGCAACAAAGAGTAGACCCTGCTCGCCGCAACTAGAGAAAGCCCGCACACAGCAATGAAGACCCAAAGCAGCCAAAAATAAATTAATTAAAAAAAAAGATCCCACGTGCCGCAACTAAGACCCGACGCAGCCAAAGATAAAATAAAAATAAATTTTTTTTTTTTAAAAAGAGGTAAGGTAGGGAATTCCCTGGCAGGCCAGTGGTTAGGACTCGGTGCTTTCACTGCAGAGGGCCCAGCTTCAATCCCTGGTCGGGGAACTAAGATCCCACAAGCCGTGCGGCGCAGGTACCACCCACCCAAAAAAAGAGGTAGGGTAATTTTCATCATTTCACTAGGACACAATGAGACATACTCCATGTCATCACATGACAGAAGTGACCAAAACGAACCCTTCCATGAAAATAAGTGGGAAATATCAGAGTCATAATTAAAGAGGTGAGACAGACAACTTGCTAACATGATGAAACCTACACTTGTAAAAGGCTTATTAAAAGTGAAATTAAAGACCAACTATCTTCAGTCAAAGAGCATTTTTAGTAACATAATATGCCACACACAGGTATGGCTTTGAAATGTGAGAATAAAGCATGCTTTGCAAATAAATTAATGTGTCTAAGATGATCCGGTTAAAAATTACAGAGATGATGACAACTAAATGTAACGTGGTATCCTGAATGAGATCCTGGAACAGAAAAAAGACATCAGGTAAAAACTAAGGAAATCTGAGGGCTTCCCTGGTGGCACAGTGGTTAAGAATCCGCCTGCCAATGCAGGGGACACGGGTTCAAGCCCTGGTCCGGGACAATCCCACATGCCGCAGAGCAACTAGGCCTGTGAGCCAAAACTACTAAGCCTGCACGCCACAACTACTGAAGCCCGCGCGCCTAGAGCCCATGCTCCGCAACAAGAGAAGCCACTGCAATGAGTAAGCCCGCGCGACGCAATGAAGAGCAGCCCCCACTCGCGGTAACTAGAAGAAAGCCCACGCGCAGCAACAAAGACCCAACGCAGACAAAAATAAATTTAAAAATAAAATATAATAAAAACATTTTTTTAAAAAACTAAGGAAACCTGAATAAAGTATGAGCTTTAGTTAATAATAATTATCAATACTGGCTCACTAATTGTAGCAAATGCGCCATCAATATGAGATGTTAATAATAACAGACACTTGATTCTGGGTATATGGTAACTCCCTGTTCTATCATCTCAGTTTTTCTGTAAATTAAACTGTTCTAAAAAGTAAAGTCTATTTAAATTTTTAAAATTACATAAACAGGGACTTCCCTGGTGGCGCAGTGGTTAAGAATCCGCCTGCCAATGCAGGGGACACAGGTTTGATCCCTGGTCCGGGAAGATCCCACATGCCGTGGAGCAACTAAGCTCGTGTGCCACAACTCTAGAGCCCACGAGCCACAACTACTGAGCCCATATGCCACAACTACTGAAGCCCGCACATCTAGAGCCTGTGCTCCACAACAAGAGAAGCCACCGCAATGAAAAGCTCATGCACCGCAAAAAAGAGTAGCCCCCGCTCGCGCAGCAATGAAGACCCAACAAAGCCAAAAAATAAATAAATTACATAAATAACATAATTCTAAAACCAAGCATCCAATTTAGCAACTTTTTTCAGTATGAAAAAAATATACAAATTTGAGAAATGCATGTGAACACTGTAATTTATCAGTCTCCAACAACCACCATCTAGAAGAAGGATTAGCAGCTATCCCATGATGTCCCAGAACCCATTTATATCTGGTAACACATTGCGATGTTTAAACTATCACACTAAGACTATTTTATCTTTCAGTTCACTGTGATCAGAAATGAAATACAGAAACTTCCTGACACAAAATTTCCACAACTATGTTACATTTTGCACTAAATCCTGGTCAACTGAAGCAAGGCAAATATATTTCCTAGCCAGAATTGTTTAAGAAAAGCCAGTTTTTATATTAATTTCCATTTAATATCAAACTTTAAAAAAAAAGCCATTATAAGTAGTAATGGTTGAGCCTGAAGAGGAGAGTTTTGACTGGTGGTAGTAAAGCATATGGGTGCTTAGGAAACAAAAACAATAATAACTGCCATGCATTTCAGGCTCGTCATGTACTAGGCACCAACCAGGTGCTTTACATGGACATTCTCATTTAACCTGTGTAACACTCGTGAAAGGTAAGTATTCTTAGCCACTTTTTACAGATGAGGAAACTGAGGAAATTAAATTATTTTCCCAAGGTCAAGTTAATAACTAGCAAAGCTGAGACTAGAATCCAGGTGTATCTCGTTCACCCAGCTTTTACCCACCAAGCCATTTGCCTCCCAAGAGTGAGTGCTTTAATTTACAGTCAAGGTTACTTCTTCTAATCACCCCACTCTTTCAACAACTATTAATATGTCAGTCAGTAGCTGGACAACTCCCTCTTTCTTGGAAAGTTTCAAACTGCCTGAGGAAGTCAGGTTTAGTTGGACTTCAGGACTAAATGACCTAAATTCTACTAAAGAAAGGGTATATGAAAGTTTAGAAAAAGTTACTAGGGACTAATCTAGATTATTACCCTGATAATTAAACACACACACACAGCAGGTGCTATCTAAAGTATCTTTCTTTAAAAATTTTTTTTAGTATTCATTTATTTATTTTGGCTGCACTGGGTCTTTGTTGAGGCATGTGTGCGGAATCTAGTTCCCCGACCAGGAGGGAAGTCCCTATCTAAAATATCTTTTAAGACTTAAATGTGGGATTTCCCTGGTGGTGCACTGGTTAAGAATCCGCCTGACAATGCAGGGGACACAGGTTCCAGCCCTGGTCTGGGAAGATCCCACATGCCGCGGAGCAACTAAGCCCGCGAGCCACAACTACTGAAGCCTGTGCACCTGGAGCCCGCGAACCACAACTACTGAAGCCTGTGCACCTAGAGCCCGTGCTCCACAACAACACAGAAGCCACCGCAACGAGAAGCCTGTGCACTGTGATGAAGAGTAGCCCTGCTCGCCACAACTAGAGAAAGCCCGCACACAGCAACGAAGACCCAACGCAACGCAGCCAACAAAAAAACACATATATATATATATATATATATATATATATATAAATAAATAAACATTTTTAAAAAGATGTAAATGTACTAACAGAGTTCTGGGTATAGCACTCTAAAGTAAAATACAATGAGCTCAAAACTAGCTATATAATCTCTAGTGATTAATATAATCTTTCTGGAATTCAGTTTTTCAATGGAAAAACAAGGAATTATGGGTACCATTCCCTTCCCATAATTTACACTCTACGAATCTCCAAATAGATCCAAGTTCCCTAACTGGTTCCAGAACATCTTGGTCACCTCACTCTCTTTCTCTATGAGCTAACTGGGATTTTCTGTGGGCAGGTAACCTCAGATAGTAACCAATATTGTCAAAGTGATCTATACTCTTAGCATATCATCTGCCTTCTTCCAATGTGGGAGCGCATAAGATTAAAATGGCCCTTTATTGGAGAAGGTTCGGAAAATTCAAGATTATCATCTTCCTCCCAATCCTTCAAACTATTTAGAGTCTCATCATCTCAATAGTCTGCTTCCTGGTCTCTCCTTCCTACTGTTGAAGCAATCTTCCTAAAGCACAAACCTTGTCATGCTACTCTCCACTGCTTACAGGATAATGTCAACAATATGCTACAGGGTATCAAGCTCTCAACCATAAATCCCTCTTTTTATAACTCCTATCTCATCTCCCACCATCTCTCCACTTCCCCAAAATCAGATGTTGCTGCCATACTATATCCTAAAGTCTCCAACATTTGCAGATGCTATTATCTAGGCTTAAGAGGCTCAGATCTCCCTTACCTTCAAGTGAACTCGGATTTCTCCTTTAAGGCCCGGCCCCCAAATCTCTTCCCTCTGTGAAGCTCTGGGGGAACTGCTCCTGACAACAAACAGGGTGCATCCTTCCTCCCTTATGACACTGAGTGGGAAAGTTACCCCATTTTAAAGTCTCTTTCAGTTCTTCTATTTACATCATGCAGAAAATCTAAGCAAGGTGCCAATTTGTCTTCAACACTTCCCTAACACTTGCTAATCTCTCCTTTTAATTAAAGACAGAGGCCTCAAACTCAGCACCTTCTGCAAACAGTAGCAAGCTAGGTTTTATAACATTGCTTTGTTTTTATTATATTCAAGTTGCTTTCTATTTAGGGCAAGAGATGGTAGCCTTTCATTATGGTAATAACATAAAGCTTCTTTAAAAAAAGTTTTAAAGGTGTCCAAATTTAAAAAAAAAAAGACATTTAAAATAAACAATAGTATAAGCAGTTTGCAGATTTGGGAAAAATCATGATGTTACTCAAGGATTAAGCATGGTTAACTTTGTTATATACTGATGCCTACACCTTGACAGAACTGTCAGTTACTTTTTTTGTTCATTAAACAGGTACATTTCATCATAGTATTTATGTACTATTTATACTAATGTGATAGGGCAAAAAAGGACATAACTGCCATTTTTTAATGACCTACTACAATGTTAGCTGTATTTTATCAATCAAATAATTTTAATTTGAAGATTTATTTTAATTACCCACCACTTTTAAGGGACCTAACCAATTCATACCAGAGATGGGTGTCCTTTGCAAATATTTTTTTATAAATATAATCATGTTGAATTACAATGATTTGCCTAAATGTGTTTCCCCTTACAAGACTTACCTCCTCCAATGCAAGAATAGTTTCTTATTCATTTTATGTTTTGCTAAATTACATACTCTAAAAATCATTAGGTATTAAAAATAATGAGCTCATCTTTTTCCAAAAAATGGACAGACAAGCACAGTAAGCTTCATTTAACATACATCCTTCACTCATGCATTCAAAAAATGTTTATTAAACACCTACGAAGTGTTAAGCACTGAGGAACCGGACAGGTTAAGGTCTGCTCCTGAGGGACCCACATTCTCATAGGGATACATGACATTCTAATGACACTTTTGAGTCGTTGTCACAGACTGGATTTCCACATACCCTCTATTTAGAATCCTATGCCTACTCCTTTTAGTGGTCAGTTGAGCCCCACATAGGCAGCAGGGCCCAGCTCAAACTGAGAAGCCTTTACCAATCTCTTGACTCAGATACTTTCTCATAGACTATTTGCAACAAAATGCTGTTTTCTCAACAAAACTCCAAGTTCCCTAAAGTAGGGACATAGTCATCTTGGTATCCCCATTACTTGGCAGAGGAACTGGCATTTAGCAGGTGCTGAATCAATGTCTGAATTTATTAAAAAATTAGTAAATAAGTGACGAATGATGACGAGCAATGCTCCAGTTAGGAATCAGCCAACCTGCTGCTAACTTAGTTCCAAAATGACTGAAGAACAGTAACTAAATTTAAGTTGAAAACATCTACTAACTTCCCAAGGAGCATGTTTGAAATAATTATTAATGTACCAAAAAAGATATTTCCTCACAATTAAGAAACGTATATCATGAGAGGGGAAAAAAAATGGAAACAACTGATACTTTAATATCTTTAGTTGGTATTTTTGAAACAAAAGTAAACATTGTAGGAAAAAAGAATGGACTTAGTACCAACTATTCCCGGCACAAGTACAGGGAACTGAAAGGCACACTACTTTGAAGATGTAAGTATATAATATAAAGCCAGACAGTATCCAAAGTTCAAATTAACAGTACAAGACTTCTTGTTATGACAGCAAAACTCCAGACCCTACCAAAAGTGAATAAATAAAATACAGATGTCAATTTTACCCCCAATACATTAATTAATTTTCCAGAACTAAAAAAGACAAACCACAAAAATAGTGAAATTCATGCATAATAAATGGCTTCTGGATTAAGCTCAGATTTTATTAGACCACACAACTGACAGAATATCAAAACACTTGGACAGCTAATATGCATTACTTAGTAAATACTAATGTATCCTCACTATTCCATTCAAAAACCTTGGCTTTTTAAAATATTACTTGAAATCATTACTAATGGGACTGTTAAACAAGATTAAGCTTGAAAGACATTAAGTAAGTTATGGTACACCCCTACCATGGAATACTATGTAATTATTAAGAAGGAGGTAGAGGTACATGGAAAGGTATCTACCACGTACCACTAAGTGAAGAAAGCAAACTGCAGAACGATATGCATGGTAAGATCCCAGAGGCAGTACAGGTGTTAAAACACAAACCCCAGATCAAGACGACTTGAGCTCAAATCTCGGTTTTGCTGCTCACTAGCTAAGCAACCTTTGGCTAATTACTTCTCCTTGCCTCGCTTTCTTCATCTGCAAATGGATGTAAAATTGAAGCTTACTTCGTAGGGTATGTTCATAAGTTTGTGAGGGTTTAACAGGTTAACATATGTAAAGCACTTAGCAAGAACAAGTGTTAACTATAATTTGGGGGGGAAAAAAAGAAAAAATCCAAATCATATAGCATATGCATATACATGCAGGGGAAAAAAGCTTTCATTTTTGCATTGTTTTTAGTTGTTCTTTTTTTTTTTAACAAAGAACATTTATTACTTTAGTAATTTAAATTTTTTAAAAAAGGAAAACATAATAAAAATTTGGCACTAAGAGCTCCCCTGCTGAAAGATCTACTAGTACAATTACTTAAACACTCAAAACCAGACAAATTCTGTGAATAATAAAAAATGTGAAATTTTCAAGTCCAACAAAAAGGACACAGTACTTAATTTCTAGGTATAATTCAACAATAACATGCTACACACCAACAAGGAGAACTGCAATGGTATTAAAATTATATCCTTTTTTTTCCCCAAAGGCAATAAATAACACAAAAATGTCCACCTAATCTGGAAATGCATATCAGGAACTTTCATAATTATTTAAACCTTCATTAATTTTATTAGTCTGAAGTTATATACCACCAAATCTAATTTCCTCTTATTCAACAATCTCTAATGACATCTCTCTAAGACATATATAAATCTGGAGATCAAGATAAACCAAATAGTTAAAAAAAAACCTAAGACGCTTAGAACTCTTGAGAGGAAGATTTCACCACCCACATGCTTTGAGGAAGCTTTGGTCCCCAGCGTAAACTTAGCTTCTTCCATAAATACAGTGGGTATACAAAACTACCAAACAGAAGAGCAGAAAGAGAACTTGGAGCTTCAGCTGCATTTTTGCTGAGCTGTAATACTGGTAAAGCCTGTTTCAAGATCCAAGGGTACACCCTCAAATTTAAGGAAAGCATGTAAACAGCAGATTGACATGTCTATGTCATCACATTTACCAGAATGGTACTTCATAAAATTACAAACATTTATGGTGTGTTAGTTTCTGCTTTATGGTGTGTTAGTTTCTGCTTTATAACAAGGTTAATCAGCTATACATATACATATATCCCCATATCTCCTCCCTCTTGCATCTCCCTCCCACCCTCCCTATCCCACCCCTCTAGGTGGTCACAAAGCATGGAGCTGATCTCCCTGTGCTCTGCGGCTGCTTCCCACTAGCTATCTATTTTACATTTGGTAGTGTATATATGTCCATGCCACTCTCTCACTTTGTCCCAGCTTACCCTTCCCACTCCCCGTGTCCTCAAGTCCATTCTCTACATCTGTGCTACTCCTAGGTTCCTTCATAACCATTTTTTTTTTTTTTAGATCAGGCTATCGTTAATGTCGTTTTGTGTGTCCAGTTTTTATCCTCTATATTATGATTGTGCAAAAATGTTCATAGATGTTTTGCATCATTCCTTTTATCAATCTTTTGATACTGATCTATGTGTCTATCCAACTGTTTATTTGATACCTCCTTTTGGATGTTTGTGGGTTTTTAAAAATATATTTATTTATTTATTTTTTAAAAAAATTTATTATCAAACTTCAGACAGCATTATTATCACTGTGTTCTACCTAACAGGAACCTTCTGGAACAAAAAAAAGAAAATCTTGTTAGTTAAATAGCTTTTCAAAAATAAATAGAAGTCAATAAATGTTAGCAATTACTGTCATTACTGTTATTATGATGTTTTGGAATGATGGAATAGAAACTTACTCAGAGGGAGACTTACTTAATAAGTTACGTTCCATCAGAATCCAAGTTGGCCCACCACACCCTTGAATAATTAGATATTAAAAGGCACTTTATTTTAGAGAAATCGAAGTTAGATTCCTTGGTTCTAAAGGAGGTAAAGATGAAATAAAGTCTGCAAAAAGAATTAATCTATTCTTTCCTAAGCTTTTCTGACATAGAAATCCATATTTGTAAACATTTTGCAATTGTGCCTTAAGTGCTATGACTTTTAGACCTAATGTATTTTTGTCAGGTAGTCAGGATTTATAAACAGTGAAAGTAAAATCAAGAAATGGGTCAGAGTTCTGCGTTAGAAAATGAAAGGAGACAGTTCAAAGTGGGTTGAAAATAGATGACTTTAGCCTAAGTCCTAAAAACTTTTAAAATAGATGTATTTGGATAAAATTTAGATTGCTTGGGAAGATAATTTGGTTCTGATCCTGAAAAAAAGGAAATAGGCTAATATCCCAACTAAATTTGTCCTTTAAATTTTCCAATATTAATCCTTTCAAAAATTCACGGAAAATAAACTGAAAACATAAATTAGGTAAGGGAAAAAAAAAGAAGAACTGAACATGTTTGACGACACGCTTCCCACTAGTCTCCTGCGTGGGTGTACAGGCATTACATGGGAGCAAGACCAAGCAAGCACCTTTTCAGACAGACATCTTAGATTAATGAACAGACATCTTGCCTGTTTTTACAGTTACAGTATGCTTAAAGCCTTACATATTTTTTTCTTTTTATTGAAGTATAGTTGATTTACAATATTGTGTTAGTTTCAGGTATACAGCAAAGTGATTTAGATAAATAAATCTTTTTTTCAGATTATTTTCCATTATAGGTTATTACAAGATATTGACTATAATTCCCTGTGCTATACAGTAAATCCTTGTTGCTTATCTATTTTATGTATAGTAGTTTGAATCTGTTAATCCCATACTCCTAATTTATCCCCCCATCCCCTTTCCCCTTTGGTAAGCATAGGTTTGTTTTCTATATTTGTAAGTGTGCTTCTGTTTTGAAAATAGAGTCATTTGCATTATTTTTAGATTCCACATATAAGTGATATCATATATTTGTCTTTCTCTGACTTACTTCACTAAGTACAATATTCTCTATGTCCACTCATGTTGCTGCAAATGGCAATATTTCATTTGTTTTATGTAGAGGCTTATCTTCTTAAAATGGCTGACAAAAAAGGTGAATATGAAGATAATTTTGGCTTAATATACATAATTTAATTACAGTGTTAGTATTAAGTTATATTTTCCTTTCAGGTATAAATACTTAACAATTATCTGGTTCATCTTCAAACTTAAAAAAAAAGAAAAAATACATTATAGAGACCCTTCAGAAGTCTGTATTTTTTTTTAAACATTTGCTCAACTGTTCATTTATATATATTAAATATGAGAACTTGAAGTATCAACAGACATTCACCACTTCTTTTGACCTTTGCATTGCAGAGTTCAAAACTGGGTTTCAGCTTAGAAACAATGAAGAACTACCCTTCTGAAAATATTTTTACAAAATCATAATACATACTGAAACATACTTAAAAAAATCAGAAAATATAGGTAAACATAAAGAAGGAAATGTTAATTATCTATAGTTTTAAAAACCAGAAATCAAACAATTTAGTGTCTAAAGCTTCATCTAAAATGTGTACACAATACAGAAAGTATTGATCCTAGTTCCTTTACAAATGAAAATATCTTGATTAGGATTAAAGAGTTAAGGTCACAAATAATTCTATGCAAACACAAGTTTAGGTAGTTCAAATGTAAAAAAATACATAACTGAAATCCTTCTTACCTAAGAGAAAATTAATTCCAGAGAAGGAAATGTGTGGGTGAAAAAACCATAAAGTTGAAGGGGAAAATTTAATCATTTAAGAAAAAAATTTTTTCAATTTTTTTGGTCTTTCCAAAGCAAGTAAGAAGGATTCCACTTATATCAGACTTTTACCCGCCCCCCCCCCAAAATCATACTTTATCTTGGAGAATCGTAATGTATAACCAACTCCCCAATACACTCACTCCTAAAAAAATAATAATAATAAATAAAAGTGAAACATCTTACACTTGGGAATATTTCTTTTTGCTTCAATTTTCTGCAAATATCAGGGGTACTTTTTCCAAATAAACCAATTTAAACTAAAGCACATCATGTTTAAAGAGTGACAAATTTTGTACTGTTAGTTTCACCAAATAAAAGTTCATACATATTGTTGCCGTTTCCAGAATGCCATTATCAGGCAGCATCACCTGGTAAATTGCTAAGTGCCATCACTGGAAAGCTGCTCACAAACTCACAGTGGAGCCAACTGGGTGAAGTGGGAAGTGACAACGCTGTGACAGTGGCCAGGAAGGCACCAGAAGAGTAGCGCTTGTTTTAAAGTCAGGGATGTGGTATGAAGGTGGAAAAGGACGAAACCAAGTTGAAAGCTGGAACACCAAAAGATAACTACCAACTACTGAGTGAAAGCCATGTTACTGAGGCTTTACATATATTATTATTTTTGGAGTTAATCCTGTGTGATAGCTATTTATCACCTCCATTTTACAACTGAGGAAGCAGGTTTAGAAAAGTCAAATAACTTACTGCATGATCATTCAGCTATCATGCAGCAAACAAGGAATTCAAAACTAGATTTATTTGACTCCAAAGCCCAGACTCTTTTCATTTCCCCAGGCTGCCTCTCTGGTTCTTCAGTATATAGAATTCAGGTTCCCTGTGAGCAATTTCACTGTTGTGGGCTCTGGGAGGGAGAGATCCACCTGGAGGCAAACGGTCACATACTATCACCTGGGGAGCCTAGAGTTTTCTGCCTTTGTTCGTCCCAAGCCACCTTTATACATAATCTTTTCTCCCGTTTTCCCTTTTACAGACCTAACACACTGGATGGATGGATGGATGGATGGAAGGAGAGAAGGAGAGAGGGAGAGAGGGAGGGAGGGAGGCAAGCTGACTGACTTAGATGTTTATTTGATTTACAAACTCCTCCATCCTTGTCTTTGTTCAAGTTGTTCCCCGCACCTAAAGCCTTTCTCCAATATCCCTACAGCTAATCACATCTATGACTGAAGGTCCAGTTCAAATGGCATCTCCACATAGCACTCCCCAGTCTCCCACTCTCTCATTCAGTAGTAGTATCTCCAATCTAAATTTTCCTGACCCTTTATGTATAAAATAAATATACAAATAATATGCCAGATAGATATGTGCTATAAATAAAATAAAGGGGCAGGGGAGAAAGAATGACCAAGGGGGCAGTGTAAGGACCCAGAAAGTATCAGGCAAGACCTCACCAAGGCAGTGATTTGTAATACAGTGTGTTTAATTCAACACAAACTACTTCGGCACCAATATCTGTTTCACAAAATACTCTTCTTCAATTCTCCATACCCTCCCCTTAATCTTTTCCAGAAATAGTCTGCCGTAGTGGTTTTTCATTACTGCTATTATTTTAGAGGAAAAAAAAAAATCTCACACAAGATGTTGACAGGTGCTTTACAAACAGGTGCAAATTTCAAATCACGAATATTCTGAAAAAATGTTAAAAGTGATTTGTCAGTGAGAAGTCTGATGTCAAAATGAAGCTGAACTACAAGAATTTAAAATGGAATTTCAAGAAAATGACTTAGCAACTCTTCAACTCTATAATCTGCACATTTACTTTCTATCATATATGAAAAGAAGAATGGCAATAGGAAAATATACTTGAAGAGAGATCCTGCAGTTTTTCACTTAAGGATAGATGGGGACTTCCCTGACAGTCCAGCACTTTCACTGCCAAGGCCGGGGTTCGATCCCTAGTTGGGGAACTAAGATCCCACAATCCGCACACGGCACAGCCAAAAAAAAAAAAGAAAAATTAGACTATCCTCACCCCTTTAAAAGCCACACTATCTACATGACTTAAAGAAAACCAGCACATGCTAAAATTTTCTTTCACAGGCTTATACAAGAGCTTGGAGGGCTCAACCCCTTCAATCACTTGGAACTAGGAGATGCCTTAACACAAAAATCTAAGGACCAAAATACTCACTTCCCTTTCTTCCTCAGATTATTTTGCCGATGCCCCAGTACCCTGAAAGAAATATCTGTGGTCTATTCTATCTTTCAAAACTATTACTCTGATCCCAGTCAAATCTTTTCTCTTACTTCCCTGATTACAAAATTCCCTCTTTCATCTACACTATCGTCCTATCTGCCTTGACTTTTTTCTTATCTAATGAGAAAAATATTCTTCCAGGCAGACTTACAGATCCCCAAAACTTATTTCTACTTCAGGAATTCTTAATCTTTTTGTGCCATGGGTCTCTTTGGTAGTCTGGTAAAGCCTATGGACCCCTTCTCAGATTGCTTTTAAATGCATAATTAAATATATGAGATTACAAAAAAAACTAATTATACTGAATATTAGCAAAACAATGAAAACACCCTGATATTGCAATATATGTACACCTTTATTATCACATTAAGTAACAAGATCTAACAGTGGATCCAGTAATACCATAATTCAAAAAAATTATAAGCATAAATCATATTTTTAAAATGTTTCTTGGAGTATATCACAAATTATATTTTGAGATATCTGCAACAACTGTAAACATGACACAAAAATATCTGTAATTTTTATTGGTGACAAAGTCACAGGCATTGCTAATTCTACTGCGGTTTGTTGCTTATATTCATAATTGAAGGAAATGATAATACAGTTATCAGGTAATAAAAATAAAGACATGATTTTATCCCCATTCTAGTTCAAGGAGCCCCTGATTTCTATCCACCAACTGGTGAATCCCAGGTTAAAAATCCTTTCTAGTTCAAAACCTTGTTCTAACTGATTTTTGCCACAAATTTTAAAATAAAAACACTGATTTCTCCTTTGATCTAGCTCTCATCTGAACATACCACCATGCCTCCCTGTTTTTACGCAGATGTATACACAGAACCCTGTTCATTTCTATGATTTGCCTATCCAGCACCCATTTAAATTTTGCCAGTCAATAAAAGGCGAAATTGAAGGAAAGGAGATGGAAGCAACCAACGGCTCCTCACTTACAGACCTCCAACAGGAAGTGGAAAGATGCCAAGTATGGTGTGTACGTTTTTGGTAGGTGGGCTGCCCGACCCGTGAGTCCAGCTTGTCAAGAGTCTCCGAAGCAAGACATCTTCACCAGCGGCACTCCGAAGACATTCCACCTCCTCCTCGCCTTCCATACTCAGTTCCCTGGCTGCCAGGTCACTCGCCTCTGCCTCTCACCCGAAGCCACCCCGCGGTCCTCCTGTCCCTTCCCACCCCATCCCCCACGCGTCCCTCCCTCCAGTCCGCCCCAGGCTGCCCTGGCCCCTGAGCGCCGTCACATCTCTCCCCTGGACCTAACCGTGTGCTCCCACCCCCACGTCTCCCCTCACTGCAGGGAAGGGCCCAGGGGTCAGCTGGACCCGGCGGCCCACCGTCAGCGCGGGCTGCGGCCCTAGGCCGAAGCAGCACGGCCGCCAGGCAAGGAGCCGCGCACTCCGCGAGGCTGGATCGGCGACGTGCACTCACCAAGAAGATCGTGCGGAGGAGGGCACCGAGGTCTGCGCAGGACCGCCACTCGGCCTCGGAGCCGTTGCTCTCGCGGCGAACTGCCACCGCCACCGCCGCCGCCGCCGCCGCCACCACTCGCTAGTTGGCTTCCCTGCGTCCTGCGGCGGCGCTGCCGCCACGCCATGGCGCGTGCGCGGCGCCGCGCGGGCCCCTGGGACTAGTAGTTCAGGCCGGCAGCCAGCGGTGCTTCTTCCGCTTTTACCACCCAAGTCCGCTGCAGGCTGGAGCCGTCTTGAGCTGCTGGGGTACCGCGAAACGGCTTCCGGAAAATTGTTCACCAAACACTCGCCCTTGCTTCCGCGTACGGTACTGCTGGATGTGAATAATCCGGCTGAGCAAGTATGTGTGAAGTAAAACAATTTAGAGCATTTATGTTTTAGATAACAAGTGTCACTTGGCCAGAACACATCATTTGAAACACACACCCCCCCACCCCCCTCTTCTTCCTTTCGGTCAAAAGGGTCATTAATTGCCTTTGTGTTACCTGTATTTTCAGTCTTAAACCTGATTTCCCACTCCTTTTATCAAATTTTACTTGACCATACAGTTTTTTAGGTCGATTGACAATTTATCTAATACAAAATTTTTTATAAAAACAATTCAGATATATTGAAATATAAAGTTAACTGAGCTGAACAGTCCTAGAAACCTTAGAATTGGAAGACAGCTTAAAGATCATTAGTCCACCTCCGGCCCAGGCATGAATTCCCTCTTGTACACTCCAGCCAGATAGTCATCCAACTTCTATTTCAAACAGTTCAAATTTCAGGGTGCTCACTTCCTTAAGTAAGGAGGCCTGGTCAACTGTTGGGCAGCGTTAAATGTTAGAAAGTTCTTCTGCTGAACCAAAATCTACTTCCCTTTTACTTCCATTGCTAGTTGTTATGCTGCCTGGAGCGATATAGAATGTTTTCCACTTGATAGTCTTTCAAAAAATTGAACACGATGATTATATCCTCCAACACTAGGAGTCTCCAGACCAAAAAAAAAAAAAAAAAAAAGGCATCAGTTTTGCAACAATTTCAGATCTGATTCAGCTCCCAGACTGCTTTCCATTCAGTCATCCTCCTTGATGTATTATCTTTAAAAATTGTCCAAATTTGCCTCAGATTTATAGCCTTGTTTTATTACCACAAGAGCATTCTATGGTAAACTGGTCAGGTATTATTGCTATCATATTGCCATTCAACTGAATCAAGAATTCCATCAGATCAAAGATTATTCCTCAGCTCTGTTATAAAACATTGTCCAAAGCAACAAGGGAATGAAAAAAGCAACAGGATATGGTTTACAATTTAGGGTAAAAGGATAATTCACACAGATTAAGGATCATAATAATAAGCTAAGGTACAAAGTGCTCCAGATTCCTGGCGAAAGTCTTCATCAAATTGAGGGGCCATGCCTTTAAGAAGGAAGTAACACTTGGGAGTTACTGAATGGTTGGATTTGAAGAAAGAAATGGCACGTGAGGATTGCTAAGGAAGAACCCAGCCTGAGCAAAATTAATGCATTCACAATTTGCTCTCACTTAACACTGAGTACAGTACTATAAGTGGGCTGGAGCACACAGGCCAGGTTAAGGGGAAAGGAAAGGGCCCCAAAAGTTGCAAAAAGCTCTTGAGGGTTGTGAAGAAACCACACTGTGTGTAGTAAGTAAAAAGGGCACTGGGATGGTCAATTAGTTGTTCTGAGCCCTTCTCTGTCAACCCACAAATGAAGAGCTTGAACTAGGTAAGTTGTTCTCAATCTTTTTTTCCAGCCAGCACATCCAAGGAACACAACCTGCACATTAGAACAATGGATCACAACAACAGTTAATTCTTGTGGAATATGAAGTATTTTTCTCAATGCCTTTTACACAGGGGAAAGTGAACTCAAGAGGTGAAAATACACTCAATAAATAGTACTCCTTGAGGGCAGAGAACCCCATCTTATTCACCACTGTCTCTCTGGAACCTGCCATACTACCTAGGATGTAATACATATCTTCTTTAAAAAAAAAAAAATGAATGGGATGAATAAACAGTAAACCATGGCCAAAGCCTTTTTCTTTCCACTACATCACTCAGCCTTCCTTGACATACAGGGATATGAAATTGCTTGTCCATAGTCACAGAATTCATACCAGATCTTGATCAGAGCTCAGTTCTTCACACGCTCAACCTCATACTCTGCAGACCACTCTGCCACAGAAGCAGAGAGGAGTGACACACTCAGAATTTTTTTTAATATTCTTTCCTTCATTTGTGCACAGCCAGTCTTGGAGGTAAGACAAGAAAGCAGGTGCTATGCCAAGTGATTTGGGGGTCTTTGGCAAGTATTTCTGGACAAAAATATTTTTTCCTCACATCCGTGAAAGCCCCCTGAAATGTTATCTTTAGTGTTAGAAACATTGAATCCTGGATGTTAGAGCTGAGTATCAGAGATCATCTAGTCCAATACCTGCATTCGTTTGAATTTGGAGGCTGTTCCTCAAGAGATCCTAATTAAAAAACACATGCCCCTGGGAAAAGTAACATTTAAGTTATTATGCATCTATACTTAGGAAAGAAATACGACAGTTAATTGAGAGCAAACCATACCAGAAAGAAAAGCAGGGCCATATCCAGGAAGAAATAAAAATTAGGAAGAGAGAGAGCAAGATGAAAGGGAGAAAAACAAGGACTTCATCTATGTGCAATTTTTTAAATCTATTTGGCACACAGTTTGGGAAATGAATTAATTTGAAGCAGTACATACTTGGGTGTAGATAGCTACAGCTTGTGCAAAGATTAATCTTAGTGTCTCATCTGAGTCAATTAAATTATAAACTAGGTGATACGTAAATATAGCAATAACATGGATAGAAACCAGTACAGCAGAGAATGAACTCTGAGACTGTATTTTCTTTTTTTATTTATTTTTAAAAATTTAAAAAATATTTATTTGTTTGTTTTGGCTGTGCCGGGTGTTAGCTGCGGCACACAGGGTGTCTGGCTCTTTAGTTGCGGCACGCATGTGGGATCTAGTTCCCCAACCAGGGATGGAACCTGGGCCCCCTGCACTGGGAGCTCGGAGTCTTACCTACTGGACCACCAGGGAAGTCCCTGAGACTGTATTTTCAACTGTAAAACAGAAACGTCACCAACCCTATCTATCCCGTCTGGTTGTTATGAGGATAAAGCCAAAGGATATAGGTCAAAGCTTTTTACCATAAAGCAAAACACAAATGTTATGCTTTGACATAGTTCAAACTCAAACAGCAGGCAAACATTCAATGCTAAAGGCTAACTTAGTCGTTTTTTGTTTCTTACATTTCTTTTATAAAATTTATTTTCAATCTGACAAGTAATATATTAATTCTTTTTCTTAAAAATGTATACAATACACAACATGGATGGACCCAGAGATATCATACTAAGTGAAGTAAGTCATACAGAGAAAGACAAATATCATGATATCATTTAATGTGGAATCTAAAAAATGATACAAATGAACTTATTTACAAAACGGAAACAGACTCACAGACTTAGAAAACAAACTTACAGTTACCAAAGGGGAAAGGTCGGGGGGAGGGATAAACTAGGAGTTTGGGATTAACATATACACACTACTATATATAAAATAGATAATCAACAAGGACCTACTGTATAGCACAGGGAACTCTACTCAATACTGTGTAAAAACCTATATGGGAAAATAATCTGAAAAAAAATAGATGTATGTATACATATAACTAAATCACTTTGCTGTACATCTGAGTCTAACACAATATTGTAAATCAACTATACTCCAATATAAAAATTTTAAGAATAAATAAATAAATAATAAAAATTTTTAAAATGTATACAATACAAATAAGTCAAAAGTTCCTCTTGATTCCCACCCAATTCCATCCAGGAGCCACTCTTGTCAATTTGATAGGTATCTGCCCAGATTTGGTGGCGGGTTGTTTAACCCAAATAGAATCACACTGTACATACTGCTCCACGTTCTATAACGCTTTTTTCATGTAATAGTAAATCCTGGCATCTTTCCATATAGATACATAAAAATCTACCTCATTGTTTTGAACCTTGCACAATATTTCCATAGTACAATCTACCCTAGTTAATTTAGCATCCCCTGTTGATGGACATTTAGGTTGACTCATCACATTTTGAATAACAAAAAATACATGTGAATTAACTATATGTTATTTCTTAATGGGAAAATTTTTCTAAACCTCTGGAAAATCCAGAGAGACAGACATGGAAGCTGTCCTATACACAGGTGGCACAAAATATCCTTCATAAAGTCCTTTTTGCACTTAAACAGTCCAATTGAAAGTAAAGGACAAGATTCCAGTCACAGCCCTACTCCATGCTCTGGGCCCTTGGTTGTCCTGCACTGGCCCCCACTGGCAGGTTCAGAAATAGTGATACTCAGAGGTCGATTTACTATGAAGCTGATGGAGCTTATGATTTAAGGCAGTGTATTCACATAGTCGTATGGTTTTGTAACATCTGCCAAGGAATTTTACGTTATTGGCTAAATCGAGGACAACAGATAAAAGCCTAAAACTTGAGAATACTGGAAATGAGGATCATTTCCTGTAGAACAGGATCATAAATCATGCAACTCACACTTCAGCCCAATGAAATCTACTATAAAACTTATTTTTCTACCAGTGCAAGGGATGTCCAGACTGATAGGAGCTGTAATGTTAATGGAGCATAAAGCTTTCGTGCATTACCTGTATTTGAATTTAGCCCGTGACTAATTATAATGTATGAAATATCTTTAACGTAATCATATTTTACATCTTTCACTGACAACTTTTTTCATTGTCTTGTATTACTTGGTTTTAAGTTCTCAAAGTTTTTCAAGCTTGTTAAGCTCCTGATAGATAAACAGAGATTTTTTTAATAACAAAAGGTATAGACAAAAAAAGTAACATGCTTACAATTTATATACTCTTTGAAAATCAGATATCAACAATGTTAATGGCTACATAATATTTCATCATACTGATAAATCATAAATTGTCATTTCAAAATGGAAATTGTTTACTCCTGATAACAAATTTTTAAATGCCAAATTCATGCAAATTAAAGAAATTCTAGAATACAGAAATAAGTTAAATAGAAACTTAATACTTTGTAAAGCTTATTTTAAAAATAAATGGTATAGTATTCTCATACTATCGAGTAACCTGCTTTTTTTACTTAATAAATTTTGTTTTGCTAACTTTATAAGCTAATTCTAAAATTTATATGGAAATACAAAGCGCCAAGATTAGCCAACAACACTCCTGAAGAAGAGTAATGTGGAAGGAAGGACTTGTCCTACCAGATATCAAAATTTATTACAGTTGACCCTTGACCAATGTGTGGGGTTAGGGGCAATAACCAACCCTCTGCATAGCAGAAAATCTGAATGTAACTTACAGTTGTTCGTCTGTATCCACAGTTCTGCGTCCACAGATTCAACCAACCTCAGATTGTGTAGTACTGTAGTATTTCCTATTGAAAACACGTGGGGACCCATGCAGTTCAAACCTGTGTTGTTCAAGGGCCAGCTCTATATAGCTATAGAAATTAAGACAGAGGCTAACAAAATACTACTATGAAGAATGGTGCTGGGACAATTGCGTATCCATGTGGGAAAAAATTAATTTTACTCACACTATATACAACTCACATATATTAAACAATAAATTCCAATTGAATTATATAGATATAAAAGAGACAGGTTTAAAAAAATAAGTTTTTAGAAGATAATTAAGAACAACATCTTCTTGGAGTTCCCTGATGGTGCAGTGGTTAAGAATCCGCCTGCCAATTCAGGGGACATGGGTTCGAGCCCTGGTCCGGGAAGATCCCACATGCCGCGGAGCAACTAAGCCCGTGTGCCACAACTACTGAGCCTGTGCCCTAGAGCCCGCGAGCCACAGCTACTGAAGCCCATGGGCCTAGAGCCCGTTCTCTGCAACAAGAGAAGCCACCGCAATGAGAAGCCCGCGCACCGCAATGAAGAGTAGCTCCCGCTCACCTCAACTAGAGAAAGCCCGTGCACAGCAATGAAGACTCAACGCAGCCAAAAATATATTAATTAATTATAAAAAAAAAAAGAAGCAGGGAGGCTATAAAAAAAATTTAAAAAACAAAACAGGGATACACACATACACATTGCATATGAAGAAAACATCTCTAGAAGGCAACATAAGAAAGTAGTGACAGTGGTAACCTTCATTAGTGTAGGGTAACAGGGCTGGGGACTGGGTGGGCAGGCCAACTTACTTTCACTGTATATTGTATATTGCACCCATTGAATTTTACACCATGCATATATATTTCCTATTTTAAAAATTTAGAAATTTAAGACATATATCAAATATTATCACTCAGAAGCTATAGAGGTAGCTCTTTATCCTCAGTAGCTTATTTTACTTCAAAGGAAAACTTAAGACAGAAGAAAAATTAAAACTAACATTTTATGTATAAAATTAAAATGCTTTACAATTAATCAAGTACCTTAATCATAGTTTTGTGAGGAGGCAGAATTATATCCATTTTACATACTAGTAAACAGAGCCTCAGAGAGATTAAGTGACTTGCCCTAAGTCATAGCTAGTTAGTGCCAGAACTGGAACTCACAGTTTTTAATGCTTGCAAACCCCATGATCTTTCCCATCACACTGACACAACATGCCCTCCTAAACACCTTTCTCCAAAAAAACACGTGAAGAACAGAAAATGCATTGTTACTCTTTTTAAAATTTATTTATTTTATTTATTTATTTTTGGCCGCATTGGGTCTTCGTTGCTGCGCGCAGGCTTTCTCTAGTTGCAGCGAGCGGGGGCTACTCTTCGTTGCGGTGCGCGGGCTTCTCGTTGTGGTGGCTTCTCTTGTTGTGGAGCACGGGCTCTAGGCGCATGGGCTTCAGCAGTTGCGGCACGCGGGCTCAGTAGTTGTGGCTCGCGGGCTCTAGAGCTCAGGCTCAGTAGTTGTGGCGCATGGGCTTAGTTGCTCCGCGGCATGTGGGATCTTTCCGGACTAGGGCTCGAACCCATGTCCCCTGCATTAGCAGGCGGATTCTTAACCATTGCGCCACCACGGAAGCCCTGTTTGTTACTTTTGTGTGTGGGGAAGGGCGGGGAAGTTTCTCTATTAATGATTAAATTCATTTTCTAAAAGTGAAGACAAAAACTTATTGAATAGCACATTGCACTTTCAGAAGTACTAAAAAGTCTTACATGATTCATACCTCCTATTACTCCCAGCTCAGGTATTAGGGAGACACTTTTCTTTCACTCCCTTATTTAATGAAGGCTAAGGAATTATTCCCAGCCTCTTAATAAAAAAGACATCTTTGTGGCCAATATAAGAGATTTTTTTTTTTTTTTTTTTAATTTTGGCTGCCCTGGGTCTTAGCTGCGGCATTCAGGATCTTCACCGTGGGATATTCGCCGCGGGATCTTTAGTTGAGACATGCATGTGGGATCTAGTTCTCTGACCAGGAATGGAACCCAGGCCCCTCACATTGGGAGCGCAAAGTCTCACCCACTGGACCACCAGGGAAGTCCCCAAGAGAGTAATTAGATGTAGCACTTTTCAAAGCATTTCCAAAAATCTTTGTCAAATTCAGTGTAATCACCAAACTTATTATTTCCCATTGAAAGTAATCTTGAAAATTCACTCTCAAGAGGTGGTTTTCTTGAAGAGCTTCTAAAATTTATTTTCATAGTATATTTACATGATAAATAATAGCATTACCACTATTCTACAACTTTCCCATACAGTATCTCATTTGATCCTTGAAACAAGCCACTAAGACAGGCAGGGACAGAAATCCTCGACATTCAATAGATGAAGAAACTGAGGTTCTGGGAGGTTGTTTTTGCCTATGGTCATGGGCCCTATCTCTTAGTTGAATATTCTCTCCAACAAAGCATGTGAAAAGTTCTTAATTATCAGAACTTCAACCTGTCAATCAACATTCAACTTGTCAATTACATAGGACTTTTCCTTTTCCTTCTTGCTCTATGCCTTTAATTCCCTTTCAGAAAGGAAGATTTGGGGACTAAATAACATTCAATCCTAATCAGTCCTAACTCTGCTTAGCTTTCTGAGATCAGATGGGAAATAGAAATCTATTTTCTTACCCCTAAGAGCACAAGTGAAATGAGCTGGTTTAAATTACTGGATAAACTCTACATTTGTCTATCGCCCAATATCAAAATACTTGTAAACTATGTAACTACTCTATGTCCTAAAAACGATATGTAAGTCTTCTAAACCTGAAGCTCAGGATGACAACCTAGACTACAGAAATTAAAAATTAAACTGCCAAAGCTCAAATCCTGGCTCCATATCTTCTCAGCTGTGTGATCTCCCGGGCAAGTTTCTTTGCCTCTTGGAGCTTCGGATTCCTTAGCCCTAAAATTAGAGGTTTAAAAAAATGTTTTCATAAGGATTAAAAGAGATAATGCACTTAAAACATTTAGCATAGTGTCTAGCACTTATTTAAATATTGATAACTTGGCACTGACACTATTATTGGCATTTACGATTCAGCAAACTAGATTTATCTATGCACTTTCCTATTCAATCCATAAATGACTGCACTTTGCAATATATTATAATATATAACATACCTAATATACTTTACGCTTAAAAGATACTACAACCACCAATATACTCAATTCCCTTTAGCAGTTAGCCAGATATTACTTTTCTAAATCTCAGAAAAAGTAGAGTTGCAAAGGTTACTCCATCAATCAAGAGTGAGGCTGAAACTAAGAGCTCTGTTTTTAATGGATATGGACTATGATATATACAGAAAATTTGCTTGAAATTATACGTAGCTGTAATGTGGTGGAATGGTGATTTCTATCTTGATAATGGACTAATGTAACCTAAAGAAGGGTCAGTGTTACAGCAGTATACAAATCCTGTTGAAAGAGACGGATGATGCAACTTCTGTAGTAAGAATGGAGTCAACTCTGAGTCACCAGTATAACCTTGAGGAGCACTAAAGGAGATAGGAAAATTCTTGAGTACTGACTCCTAGGCTCAGCATCTTAGTCAACTGTGTGTAAGATGTTTCAGTGCTATTCGAACACAGTATTGCTCATACTAGTGAATCTCAAGAAAACATTAAGTGCAAAAAATACTAGAGTCATTAGCTCCTGACTATGATTAAGTCCCATGAATTTTCTGTAATCATCTCAAAAATATTTTGTGTCAGGCCTCTGGCCCTTCTCTAGTAGGTCCTCCAAAAAGATTTGTTGAATAAATGAACTTCATTTTTAAAAATTGTTAAGAGCATTGGCTACGGAGTCAAGCTGACTTGGATATCCTAACTCCATCACTTATCAGCTCTATGACTTTAAGCTAGTTAATTAATCTCTTTTGGTTTCAATTTTCTCATCTGTAAAATGGGAAATGCCAAGTATTGAACTGTAAGGACCAAAAGGCACAGGAGACAGACTAATGCTTGGCATATAGTAAGCCTGAAGTAAATAGCAGCCTTTATACTTTTTGCTACAAGAGTAAGGCATTATCAAGACGTCTTTGTCCATCAAATGCGTTTAAGCACAGATCAGACCTTTTCCAGAAGGAGTGAAGGTAAAAACATATCCAAAAAGGATGAGGAAGGCCTTGTAAATGATAATCTGATCCACAGTGGGAAATGATGGGCAGGGAGAGGAAAGACAGGGGGTGACAAGCTAGAAAAATGATACATCCCAGGGTGGGAGTGATGGCATTAGTAAGCTCTTCAGGGGAGAGCTGCCACATGGGGAGGGGACTCCGGAGTCAGTTACTTAGGAGTCAATTACTTTGGCCAGGCCTGCCCTGGGACTTACCGTGGGGCAAGGCAATGTGGAGAGGCCTGGTATAGACAAAGATAGCGGGGCAGGGGGTGCCGGGGAGACATAACTGGCTAGTAGGAGCCATGACTCGCGGCCGGGCAGTGCCCAGACCAGGCCCCAGTCGGGGGCTGCGGCCCGGTGAGCAACAGAAGGCCCTGGGGCTTGGACACTCTAGTACCCGTAGTGGCTGTGAAGGGCAGAGAAATTTGTTCTGAGGTGATCACACCATCTACGCTGATACCTGCCTGCCTGGGACGGGATGGAGGCGAGGAGGAGGAAGAGCCGCTTCCCTCGGGAGGAAGGGCAGGCGGGCGGGTAGGGGAGAAGCAAGGGACGCAGATCCCACTGCCTCGGGGGAATCAGGCACGCCGGACTGGCTCCCGCCTCCCTTAGGGCCCAGCGTGGAGGCGGGACCTCAGCGGTTACCGACGGAAACCGCCTCGGAGTGGGAAGTCGCGTCACGGACAGGCAGCTGCTAAACCAATGGAGCCGGAGCATGGGGCGGATGTTGCCTCCCATTGGTGGCTGTTGGGCGCGCCCAGCAGCCAATGAGTCAGCCCAGGGGGCGTCGCAGTGACGTTAGCTGCGGAGGAGGCCGCTTCGAATCCGCAGCGGCCAGCTTGGTGGCCTGGACCAATCAGCGGCCTCCAACGAGCAGGGCCTTCGCCAATCGGCAGCCTCCACGACGGGGCTGGAGGGAGGTTATATAAGCGGAGTAGGCAACAGCGCGATTGACGCTGACTGAGCTCTCACAGGCGCATCGATTTGGGGTTTTGGTGCGTGTGAGAGGTAGGTACCGCGGCCTGCAGTTCCGGACCTGCCCTTCGCCTTGTACGCTGCTCCTCCTGACCCCGGGCTGTGTCGTCCTCAGCTCGGGCACCTCGGTGCGCTCTCGTGTTGCGGCCTGTGGCTGGTTTGCCTGCGAAACCCTGCCTGCCTGCTGAGTGAGTGGACGACGGTGCTGGCAAGATGAAGCTCTCCCTGGTGGCTGCGGTGCTGCTGCTGCTGCTCGGCGCGGCGCGGCCAGAGGAGGAGGACAAGAAGGAGGACGTGGGCACGGTGGTCGGTATCGACCTGGGCACCACGTACTCCTGGTAAGTGGGGTTTGTGGAAAAGGGGAGAATGGGGAGTGGCCTCCTGGGCTGCCGTGAGTATCGCTGATTTCTTCTGTTCGGTTTTTCCGTCAGCGTCGGGGTGTTCAAGAACGGCCGCGTGGAGATCATCGCCAACGATCAGGGCAACCGCATCACGCCGTCTTATGTGGCCTTCACTCCTGAAGGGGAGCGTCTGATCGGCGATGCAGCCAAGAACCAGCTCACCTCCAATCCTGAGAACACGGTCTTCGACGCCAAGCGGCTCATCGGCCGTACATGGAACGACCCGTCTGTGCAGCAGGACATCAAGTTCTTGCCTTTCAAGGTTCGACCTGGTTTTTCTCTTCTAAATAGAAAGTGAGACAAAAAAGAAAAGAAAAAAGAAAGTTGGGGGGTGGTGGGAGTATTTAGGATTAAGAAGTTACTGAAAAACAGTGCAGAGACAAGCAAAAAAGATACAGACGTGGTGTATCTATAATTTTTATTTAATAGTTTCAGTGTGTTACAGAACTTAAGAAAGTTCGTTGGCAAAGAAATTTCATGTGTAACTACTCTGTTCACAGTAGTTTAGCATTAAGAGACTGGTTAAAACTGAAGAGGCTTGTAATTGTCAGGCACCTATACTCCTTAAAGTATTTCCGTTGAATATTCAGCTCCAAAGGACCAAAGTAAACCAAACTGTGGGTGAAGAAGTGGGTCTCAGACATTCCTCTTTTTAAAGTTTAAAGTGTCATTGCTTCTACGTCTGAAAATAATTATTCTTTAAAATAGGTAGTTGAAAAGAAAACTAAACCGTATATTCAAGTTGATGTTGGAGGTGGGCAAACAAAGACATTTGCTCCTGAAGAAATTTCTGCCATGGTTCTCACTAAAATGAAGGAAACTGCTGAGGCTTATTTGGGAAAGAAGGTAAGTATTTCTAGAACAACGTCAAGCAGTCTTATTATTACTATTCTTGATTGATTGTGTTGTGTTGATGCTTTTCATCGTTTTAAAAATCTGAATGACATCCATGCATCAGTTTTAATTACTTGCGTGCTTTACTGTAGGCCAAACAAAATACTAGCACCTTTCATGTGTTATCACTTAATGCTTGCAAATCCATGGGTATAAAATTATATATTATACCCATTTTAATAAAGCGATGGCTTGGCTGTAACTTAAATAAAGGTTAAGCCGTGTGATAAAATATGTTTAATTATCTTTTGTTATCATTTTAGGTTACTCATGCAGTTGTTACTGTACCAGCCTATTTCAATGATGCCCAACGCCAGGCAACCAAAGATGCTGGAACTATCGCTGGGTTGAATGTTATGAGAATCATCAATGAGCCGTAAGTGTTAAATTAAAAAATATGGCATATTTGCCAAATGGGGAAAGGTAAACTTAACTAAGTTATTTATTTTTTTTCTTTCTCATTCTCCTAACAGTACAGCAGCTGCTATTGCTTATGGCCTGGATAAGAGGGAAGGGGAGAAGAACATCCTGGTGTTTGACTTGGGTGGTGGAACCTTTGACGTGTCTCTTCTCACCATTGATAATGGTGTCTTTGAAGTCGTGGCCACTAATGGAGATACTCATTTGGGTGGAGAAGACTTTGACCAGCGTGTCATGGAACACTTCATCAAGCTCTACAAAAAGAAAACTGGCAAAGATGTTCGGAAAGACAACAGAGCTGTGCAGAAACTCCGGCGTGAGGTAGAAAAGGCCAAACGGGCCCTGTCTTCTCAACATCAAGCAAGAATTGAAATTGAGTCCTTCTATGAAGGAGAAGACTTCTCTGAGACCCTGACTCGGGCCAAATTTGAAGAGCTAAACATGGTATGTTCATTGTTTTTTGCTTTGCTAATGAGATCTAGTTAGACTGTCTGAGTTTGGGACAATGCATTTAGGTATTTGGATTATACCTGGGTATGACAGGCATCATCACAGTAATTTGTCACTTATTCTAGGACCTGTTCCGTTCTACCATGAAGCCTGTCCAGAAAGTGCTGGAGGATTCTGATTTAAAGAAGTCTGATATTGATGAAATTGTTCTTGTTGGTGGCTCTACTCGAATCCCAAAGATTCAACAACTGGTTAAAGAGTTTTTCAATGGCAAGGAGCCATCCCGTGGCATAAACCCAGATGAGGCTGTAGCGTATGGTGCTGCTGTCCAGGCTGGTGTACTCTCTGGTGATCAAGATACAGGTAAGTCAGTGTCACAGCATCTTCCATAGTGCTTCAGAGTATAATTAGCTGTTGCTTTAGAAAGCAATAGATTATGAGCAGCAAGCTCACACAGCTAGTAAAGGGTACAGTGAGATCAAGACCTGGCACAGTCTCAAGATCCTTAGCAACTATATTTAATTCATTGCTTCTTAAATGATTTTGTATAGAACCTAATCAAGTGGCAAGATGGAGAAGATGAAGTTGTGTTGTTTGTGGGGTCTGCTTGGAATTGCTCCTGTGACTCCTGAATTAGAACTTAGCTCTATTAACTTAACTTTGCAGGTGATCTGGTATTGCTTGATGTATGTCCCCTTACACTTGGTATTGAAACCGTGGGAGGTGTCATGACCAAACTGATTCCAAGGAACACTGTGGTGCCCACCAAGAAGTCTCAGATCTTTTCTACAGCCTCTGATAATCAGCCAACTGTTACCATCAAGGTCTATGAAGGTAATTGCTTACATTTGTTAATACCATGGTATGTTTATGAAGAGCTTGACTTCTTTTAACATACTCCATTGAAATGTCTAGGGAAAGAAATATCTGCTATTTTCAGGTGGGAGGGCCCTAATTTAACTAGTGTTGAGTTTGGTAGAGCCAGTACTAAAATGTATTTCTTATCTAGCTATCTAGCACTCTTTCCCATTAAAAATACCTTCTGGGGGAATTCCCTGGCTGTCCAGTGGTTAGGACTCCACGCTTCCACTGCAGGGGGCACAGGTTTGATCCCTGGTCGGGGAACTAAGATCCCACATGCTGCGCGGTATGGCCAAAATCAGTAAATTCAAAAATACAAGAAGAAGGACTTCCCTGGTTGTCCAGTGGCTAAGACTCTGCACTCCCAATGCAGGGGTCCCGGTTTCAATCCCTGGTCGGGGAACTAGATCCCACGTGCTGAAACTAAGAGTTCGCATGCCACAGCTAAAAGATCCCTCGTGCCGCAGCTAAGACCTGGCGCAGCCAAATAAATAAATTAAAAAAATAAATATTAAAATACAAGAACAAGTAAAGGGTTCATACTGCTATAAAATAGATGAAATTCAATTAAGAGTTACTAGTAACTTAACTCACTGTTCCTTTCCCAACACTGACCCACTTCTAGGTTGATAGAGTGCCCTTGACACTACAGGCTCTAACAGACTGAAACATAGGGATCCAGATGTACTAATGTTTGTCGGTAACAGCTAACAAATTTTTTTTTGTGTGACTTCTAGGTGAACGACCCCTGACGAAAGACAATCACCTTCTGGGAACTTTTGATCTGACTGGAA
Organism: Balaenoptera physalus; assembly: GCF_965194825.1. Lineage (NCBI taxonomy): Eukaryota > Metazoa > Chordata > Mammalia > Artiodactyla > Balaenopteridae > Balaenoptera > Balaenoptera physalus. The sequence continues at coordinate 10,328,021 of NC_138886.1, forward strand.
TTCCTCCTGCTCCCCGTGGGGTTCCACAGATTGAAGTCACCTTTGAGATAGATGTGAATGGCATTCTTCGAGTGACAGCTGAAGACAAAGGTACAGGCAACAAAAATAAAATCACAATTACCAATGACCAAAATCGCCTGACACCTGAAGAAATTGAAAGGATGGTCAATGATGCTGAGAAGTTTGCCGAGGAAGACAAAAAGCTCAAGGAGCGCATTGACACCAGAAATGAGTTGGAAAGCTATGCCTACTCACTAAAGAATCAGATTGGAGATAAAGAAAAGCTGGGAGGTAAACTTTCCTCTGAAGATAAGGAGACCATGGAAAAAGCCGTAGAAGAAAAGATTGAGTGGCTGGAAAGTCATCAAGATGCTGACATTGAAGATTTCAAAGCTAAAAAGAAGGAGCTAGAAGAAATTGTTCAGCCAATTATCAGCAAACTCTATGGAAGTGCAGGCCCTCCCCCAACTGGTGATGAGGAACCAGCAGACAAAGATGAGTTGTAGACACTGCTCTGCTAGTGCTGTAATATTGTAAATAACTGGACTCAGGAACTTTCGTTAGGAGAAAATTGAGAGAACTTAAGTCTCGAATGTAATTGGAATCTTCACCTTGGAGTGGAGTTGAAAATGCTATATAGCCCAAGTGGCTGTTTACTGCTTTTCATTAGCAGTTGCTCACATGTCTCGGGGTGGGGGGCGAGGAAGAATTGGCTATCATCAAAAGTGGGTAAAAAAGCTGGGTTAGGATTTGTGTTCACCTTGAAAATGTTCTATTTAACAATTGGGTCATGTGCATCTGGTGTAGGAACTTTTTTCTACCATAAGTGACACCAATAAATGTTTGTTATTTACACTGGTCTAAGTTTTGTGATAAGCTTCTAATTAGGTTAGTCATTTATTTTAAGGTTAGAGTCTCGGGTTGAGGGGAGTGTTTGGCGTTTTGAGGTAAGGAAAACACTTTTTTTTATTCAGTCATTTCTGGAAATCTGCCTAACCTAATCTAAGAAAAGGGGTGGGAGGTTCACCCATATCCTTAACTAGGCAAGGGCCGTCTTACAGTGCCCAAGAGTGGACTTTTCCTGAGCATGATTGTAATTTCCTGTTTCCCCTTACCTTTCAAAAACTTCTGGTGGCTTTTTATTGCTGATGATGCTTTATACCTGCTTGGATTCCTTTGAGATTTGATAGAGTGATGGATCACTGATGATAACGTTACACACCTGGATTCAGTTCATAATTTTAGAATGTGAAGGTGTATTTTTGAACCTCAGCTATGTCAGTCTCCATCTCAGTGGTACAGGAGTGGGATCTAGAATGGTGACCTACATTTAGCCCTACTAAAGTTTAATAAGTATGCTCAATAAAGGGCAGGCTATCATGCTAACATGAAATCCAGTTCAGCCCAAGGATAGGTATTCTATAGATGGGCAACCAGCTGAAAGGTTAACTTGTGGAACTCGGACCTGACAGTGTGATAGTTTTACTCTGAGGCCCGGACCTCTGCTGCGTTGCCCAAAAGCATTTGGACAGAGGGTCTTCAGGCCAACGTCCATACAAACGTTAAAAATGACCTGCAGTGCTGTGTGCAGTGGGATAGGGCGTAGTGGGGACAGATAAGGGCCAGTCTTTGTCCCTGTCCCCAGTGGCTTTCAATACCAAAAGCCAACAGTCTGCACCTCTTTCTGAGGAGCAGCTAATGAATATTAAAAACACTTCAACCTGTGAATGTCCACTCCCTAATTTCTACAGCTGCTTGTTGTATCTAGCAATTAGGATTTCTGCAACATTTTTGTGATTACTAGTCTTAACAATCAGCCAATCTATTACTCAGTTACCTGGGTTGTATTGCTGGTAAAACCCTTTATATAATAGAGGTTTTTGCCCTGGGCTATCCAGTTCATCTCTTTACCTACCAATGTAGGTAAAAGCCAAAGGGATATATAGTGCAGAAGATATTGGAGGTATGAAACAAGTAAGGTTTCATTTAACTTTTCTGAAAGTAATTGACATTTAAAAGTAGTAAAAATGTAGTTTTATTAATCAACTACAGTCACAATACAATCATTATAGATTTCCCCTTCCGTGTTCATCCCACCAAACACAAAACAGAGTAGTGTGTCAGTCTGACTTTCTTCACGAGAGTCACCACCTTCGGTTACTCCTTTCTCAGTGGAATCCCCTTTCTCGGCAGCACAGTTTAGAGTGGAAGAATTTGAATCTTCTTTCTCAGAAGTACATGTCACTGGCCATGGAATGATACACATGGAATGGTCCAATCGTCCAGGGGGTAGAAAAGTATCAAATTTAAGCAAGGTCCAATGCTGCTTTTCCATTTTGGAAAAAAAAAAAAAAAAAGGGTCTGTGTTAAACTTCCAGAAATGCTCTGTGATGTGCTGTGTCACCTGAGCCCTAACAGAAACAGGAAATAAAAGGGAAAAACCCCTAATGGCACTGTTACTGCTTTGATGATGTCATTCCCTAAAAGTCTGGTTGTCATTCTTTCGGATTTAGATGTGGAGGGACCAAAATGAAAGACCAAAGCATTGTGATACTTTTCAAAGAATGGTCACATTTGCTTAAAGACCCACAGCGAACAACACCTGCTCACCTATGTGATACTGGTACATTGTGCCCAGGGCTCCAGTGGGAGTCATCCCTCCAAAGATATACAGGTGCTTTCCTACAGCCACAGCTGAGTGGGCAGCACAGCCTGTGGGAGCTGCCCCAGTGGGACTTAGCTTCTGCCACTTCATGTCACCTGCCAAGAGATAGAAAGTGCTTAGGTACAACATGGCCTAGACTGTGGTTTCAAACTTAACCTGTCAGACTCCTGCAGTTTGCAAACCAATCACTGAACTTCATTCACTGAGAGCTCTGAGAGATCCTATAGCAAGGTTTGGTGTGCACAAAAATCACTTGGGGGAGCTGAAATTCTGTTTGGCTAGTCCAGGGAGGGAGGGAGGGGCTCAATGATCTATAATTTTAACAAGCATCCCAGGTGATTCTGATGTGGGTGGTCTTTGGAGCACACTGAGGAATGTGATCCGGTCTTTGGTGACCATCACCATTAAGTATTTAGGAGCCCAGAAGTAGGTGAGGTTCCAAGTGTGTGTGTGTGTGTGTGTTTTGTGTGTGCAAGCATGCCTGTATGTGCACACACGTGCATGTTTGAAATACAGTTCCTTAGAAAGCAACTTTGTGAGTACTGGCTAGACACTAAGTATCTTGCTTACTTCATTCTCTTAATAGCGGTATGCAATTGCTATTACTTCTGCCTACCTTCTTTCTTCTTAAAGATGAAGAAATAGGATTAGAGAGAGAAAGAGGCTTCTCGGAGATCCCACAGCTAGCAGGTGGCAGAGCTAGAATTGTACTCAGGTCTGACTCCAAAACCTGTGTTCTCTATGCTGTAACGTGCTGCCTCAGCACCTATTTCCAACCTATTTCTGCAGGTAGTTGCAACTTTTCAGACAAGAATTTAAATGAGGCAGGATATCACTGGATTTTAGGTTTTAGAGAACTACCTGGGTTGGAAAGGAGGAAAAATAGTTAGGAAGTAGTTCCTTGCACAAGAGAAAAGGACTTTCTTTTTTAAAATAAGCATTAAGGGACTTCCCTTGTGGTCCAGTGGTAAAGAATCCACCTTCCAATGCAGGGGATGCAGGTTTGATCCCTAGTCAGGGAACTAAGATCCCATGTGCCGTGATGCAACTAAGCCCATGCGCCGCAACTACTGAGCTCGCGCGCCTCAACTAGAGAGCCCCCGTGCCGCAAACTACAGAGCCCACGCTCTCTGGAGCTGTGCATCACAACTAGAGAAGAGAAAACCCACACGCCACAACTAGAGAGAAGCCCGTGCGCTGCAAAGAAAGATCCCACATGCTGCAATGAAGATCCCATGTGCTGCAACTAAAACTCAATGCAGCCAAAAAAAATTTTTTTTAATTAAAAAAAAATGTTTTAAAGAAAAAACTAAATAAGCATTAAAACTCTGTTTGACTGCTTGCAAGGAATGCTTCTGTGAAGATATTTTCCATCTGTCAGTTCAAGGCAGGGGTCCAGCAACTCAGAGTTGGAAGGTAGAATCACCCAGTCCAGCCAAATATCCTAGGCAATGCAGGAATCCAAGCCAGTGTCAGCTGGCCTCAGATGTCACCAAACCAGAGAACCTATTGTTTGGCAAGGTAGCCCGATACACTGCACAGCAGTTCTCATGCATTCTGCCCATAGTTCCAATTCCTGTCGTCTGGAGCAACGCAGAACATATTCATTTGTTCATCTGTCCACTTTTTTTTTAATATTTTAAATTTTTTTGGCCGCACTGTGCGGCATACAGGATCTTAGTTCCCCAACCAGGGATCGAACCCATGCCCCCTGCAGTGGAAGTGCAGAGTCTTAACCACTGGACCGCCAAAGAAGTCCCTATCTGTCCACTCTTAACAGATATGCACTCATCACTCGCGACCTGCCAGACACTGTGCTCAATGCTGGAAATATACTGGCGGAAAAAGAGACGAAGTCCCTGCCCTAAAGGAGCTCATAGTCTGCAAGAATGATCCAGAAAGAGTCCAGGCTCTCTAGGGCACATCAGCCCTTCAGACACTTAAAGACAATTCTCATGTTATCCCTAACTTTCCTTTTCTCAGTGTTTTTAACAATTTAGCGTGACAGTTCTGGTTGTCCACCTCCAGACACACTCTAGAAGTTATCCATGGGGTTAACGGGTATTGCTTGAAAGAAATCCAGTCGGGAAACACAAAGCATAATGAATTTTAATGAAAGAGCAGGGTTGTTGGAAGGATAAGAAATAATGGGTAGGTACATGGCAAACAGAAATACGTGCTTTTATTGTTATTTCTTATTATTATTCAGGCCACATTTCACAGAATCTAGTGAAGATTCTGCTGGCTGGTCAAGAGCAAGGCTCTAGTCAAAGCATATTTTATTTAATCCTAAGCAGACAAGCCCCCATGCTCTCCACCCTACTTACTGATATCAATGCAATGGAGATCATCATAGAAATTGTCCGCGGCCAAGCCTCCATGGATGAAGAGCTTTGTCCCTGCTGCCACCATCACATGACCATGCCGGGGGGATGGAGGTTTTCCAAGTGTCTCTGGTTGTGACCAGGTCAGGGTATCTAGAAAAATAAATTCAGTGACATTAGATGACAAAGCTATGAAGAAAGAACACGAGAAATATAACTAAGCCTCACCTCCCAGCAAGCAGAGATGCTCCAAGCAGAGAGGGACCTGGGGGGTCATTCACTGCAACTTGCCAACCCAACCCAGGCCTCCCTCCGTCCACAGCCTTTACAGCCTCTGCTGGTACACATCCAGGGCTGGAGAATTCACTGCCTAATATGCCTGCCCCTTCTACTGGGCATTAAGGAACCACTTCTTGCTTTGAATCAAAAAAAGACCTCCCTTAAGTTTCTTCAACCTAGAACGGCCCCAGAGTTAAAAAGAATGAGTCTACTTCTTCTGGGACAGGCCTTCAGAGTTTTCTCTTTTTTAAGACAATATTCTTAATTGATTTGCTGGAAGGGTGGGGAAAAAAATAGACTACTTTTAAAGTTAGCAGGGCTTCCTGAAGTGGTTGTATAGGATAATAGTTAGAGGATGGGATTTGGAGTTAAAACCAGGTTATTTCACTGAATAACTATGTGGCCTTGCACCAGTTAATTCTATAAGCTTCAGTTTCTGTAGTTGTAAAATGAGGAGAAACTACCTGATAATACCTACCTCTCAGGGTTGAAGTGTGGATTAAATGAGATAATGTATGGAAAGCACAGGCACAGAGAAAGTACTCAATACATGAGAGTTATTAATATGGGTATGATCCAAATAGTGCAGATGTATTTTACCTGTTGAAAACCCTTCATATCTTCAAAATTGTACATATATAGAATTCAGGAAAATCAATCATTTCAACATACCAGATAAGTCTTAAAGGAGTGCTACAAAAATTATCTGAGACAAAAGCCTGCCAAACAAGTTATCTCTGAATTACCATTTGTGACATGCCTGAAGGTTGTTCAAGGAGCCCCCAGAGTTCCAAAGAATACAATTTGAAATAATCAGAAAAAGTTTATGCCTAAATATGTTTACCACAGCGTTGTTTGTAATGGAGAAGAACTGGAAATAGCCTAAGTCCATCAACAGGTGAATGGGTGAGTTATTGCTACAGTCATGATAGAATACTATGTATTCATTAAAAACATTGAAAAAAACTTTGTGATTACAGGGGAAATGCTTAAGTGAAAAATACAGGATACAAATAGTACACCTAGAATTATCTCTGCTATTTAAAAAAAAAACACCGTAGTTGTACTGAAATGTTAACAATTTTGGGGTGATAGTATATTTTATATATATACATATATATATATACGTATATATTTTTTTCTCTTACAGTTTTATATATTCAAAACCAATATTATTTAAAATTTTAAAACCGCTTTAAAAGAATCACACAGTCCATTCTTTCTGGATAAAGTCATACTGTGACGTGTCTTAATTCTTAATTTAAACTTTGTAAGTTTGAAATTTTGCTTATTGCCTTTTCTCAAAAAAGGCTGCAAAAACACTCATGAAAATTATTTTTGTCACATGCTATTTGTAAAGTATTATTCATAAATGCCCACTAGTAAGAGGAAGAAATGTAAATAAATACTACTTAGACAAAAATTTGGCAAGAGGTCTCACAATTTTAAATGTTCATACCATTTTGACTCTACGTAATTCCACTCCTTAGCATCTAGTCCATATTAAATTGTTGTAACATGTGCAGAAATTAATGTATATATTCACTGTAACACTGTCAGCAAAAAGGTCAGTCAATAGGAAAATGACTGAATGAATAGGGATTCCCACACAAAGATATGCTTTGCAAGGAAATTTCTGACTTAGGAAAGATCCATGATGTGTGATTAAATGAAGGAATAATAATGATAATACAATGATTATTCATTAGGTGCTTCCTATGTGTTAGGCACTGTGCTATGCACTGTATCACATTATCTCATTTAATCTTTCCAACTCTTTGTGGTAGGCACTATTACTATCTCTATTTTACACATCAGCAAACTAAGGCCTAGAGAGATTAAGAAATTAGTCTAAAGTAATACAGAAACTAGATGTCAGATCTGGTCCTGAGTCCCTGTCCTATGGCTTCAAAGTTTATACTTTCGACTAGTACTAAGATCTGCCCTTAGACCTGCAAAAGTAAGAGGCAGACCAACATTTATAATTTAATAATTCTATGTGTGTTTTTTAAAGTTTTTATATAATTTCAAAATCCATAGAAAATTCATAGATGTTCATAAACACATGTGCATATGATTTATAATTGCACAGGAAAATCTGGAGGTAGACATTAGGAATGGCTAACAGTGTTTACCTCTGTCTGGGGAGTGGGAAGGAAAGGTGTAAGGGGTAACATTTTACTTTTTTGCTTTATAAACTATACTGTTTAGATTTATAAAATTGATCAATTATTCCTTTTTAAATGCAAATTTTGCTATGGGTAGAAGATATCAGCTAAGAGATATACTGAAGAAGTCTAGAAGTGAGACACACAGCCAGGTTGTCATTTTCTAACCTCTGCTTCCTTCATCGGGTAAGCTGCAGGCCGGGGTAATAACCCTGACCAGGTAAGTGGCAGCCCCAGGGTTCCCCCGAGTCCATACTTGCATCAAACACATGCAGCTTCACATCCTGCACGGGCTGGGCGCCTCTCTCTCCGCCCCCAAAGACATACAGCTGGTTTCCGATGGTTGCCGATGACGTGTGGAATGTTCTTGGGGATGGGGGTGGGCTGGTCACCTTTGGCGTGGTCCAAGTCCTCGTTTCTGGTCCACAGAGAAGGTAGGTATCTAAAACACCCAGGCTGAGGGGCCTCTGACATCAGCTCTGGGGCTGGGCAAGGTCATTTTGCAAACCCCAATCCTTAAGGCGGACAGTGTAGGTCTAGGCGGGGATCTCATGCCACCAAATTCAAGGAGGGGTAGGGGGCAATACTTAGAGTTTGTCCAGATAGACCCAAATTCCCAAGATTGAAAAGCCACAAGTACAATTAAGAATGAGGCCAGTTTGTTTTTGGAGGCCTTCAAACATCCTCTCTGAACCCTACTCCCCTTTGATGACTGACTACCCTGCCCTGTGCCCATTCAGAGGAGCCCAACAGCTGCTAAAATTCATTCCCACTAGATGCAAGAAACTAAATGTGCCAAGTTTCTCAGGATATGTGGCCACTAAAAGAAAGTAGACAATATTATTACAGCTTCAGTAGTAGCAGTAATTGTCCCTACTACACAGTAAGTGCTAAATAAATACTAGTTTCCCCATTTTACAGATAAGGAATTGAAGCAGAGACAGATTAAGTCACTCATTTAAGGTTACATGGCTAGTAAATGGCTGAGTTGGGATTCAAATTCTGTTTCAACACCACCAAGATCTATGTATTTTCCACTCTTCTGACTTGAAAATAAAATTTCACCACGTGGGTAGGTGTACAGAAGCTTATTTCTTTTCAGAATGAAGCATGAATTTTATAGAAACACAAGCAGTAACTGAGCACCTCCCTTGTGCAGAATCATTGCCCTGAGCACTCTGCCATCCCCACTATCCTCAGTCAACCCTGGGAGGCGGGTGGAAAGTATCTCCACTTTGCAGATGAGGGAACTGAAGCTCAGAAAGTCTAAATCCTTTCTCCCAGGTCACAGTGTTGGTGAGTAGTAGAGCAGGGCTCTGAACACAGATCTGTCAAAACTCCCGTACTTATTCCACTACAACACACTAGGAATTCTTCCTCCCTCCCTTCCTCCCTCCCTCCCGTGCCACATGGCTTGTGGGATGTTAGTTCCTCAACCAGGGATTGAACCTGACCCCACGGCAGTGAAAGTGCCAGGGAATTCCCAGGAATTATTTCTTGACTGGGAAATTCTGTGCCTTTTGTAAAGGTCTTCATTCAGTATACAAAGTGGCGCACGAAGCATGTGTAATATGTGTGGGACTCAAAACATGAGCCTGGAGACCAAACAAGTCTCAGCCTATATCCAAAACATAATGGGGACTTCCCTGGTGGTCCAGTGGTTAAGATTCCACGCTTCCACCGCAGGGGGCACGGGTTCGATCCTTGATTGGGGTACTAAGACCCGCAAGCTGCATGGCCAAAAAAAAAAAAAAAAAACCCAAAACAAAGCATAACGTAATTGTCTCTATAGCTACAGATCTTGGATAGCTTTTGGATTTTAGGGGGAGTTAGAAGGGGCACAACCTCCAGGGTCAGAAGATCCTGGGATGGTGTGGCTGCCAAGCCAAACGTTAGCACAAATAATACGAAAGGAGTCCTAAGCCAGATGAGTGACTCGCCTTAGTAACAAACGCAACTAATGATTCACTTACATCTTTCATATTTCCTGGGCATGGTGTCAAACTATACTTTCTAGGAGAGAAAAAGGATCTGGTGGAAAATCAATTCCTTTGACAAAAGCTTTCCAAATTCTCACTGTATTTTATTTAAATAGATGCCATCACTGAAAATCAAAGGAACTGATCTCCATCCAATCTAAAACTGATTTCCATCTGTCGAACCATAGCTACATCAACCACAACAACAATTATTGAGCATTAAGTATGTGCCAGATTTGAGTTAATTTAAATTCTTGCCAAACTTAACAAGGTAGGAACTGTTACTATCCCAAAACGACAAAGACCAGCTGTTGTAAAAATAAATCTGTTATCGATAGAGGGAACTGGGCAAGAGTTGACTGTTCTGTGAAAAATGTCCAGATTACTAGTAATTAACAAAATGCATATTTAAACAATTAGATACAAGGGTTTTTTTTGCCTATCAAATTAGCAGTGCTTAAAAATGATAAATTCGATACTGGTCAGGAGTGAAACAAGAACTATTAAACACAGTTGGAGAGAGGATAAGTTGAAAAAAATCTTTCTGGATAGGGAATTCCCTGGTGGTCTAGTGGTTAGGATTCTGGGCTTTCACTGCCGTGGCTTGTGTTCAATCCCTGGTTGGGGAACTGAGATTCCGCGAGCCACGCAGTGCAGCCAAAAAGAAAAAAAGTTAAAAAAAAAATCCTTCTGGAGAGCAATTTGATAGCATGTACTAAAAGCCTTAAAGTCCAGTGTTTTATCTAGTTCTTTTATTTCTGGGCATGAGTTCTAAGACAATAATTTTTTTTTTTTTTAAACATGGAAGAACTTTTTTTTCTTTTTATTTATTTATTTTTGGCTGTTTTGGGTCTTCGTTGCTGCCTGTGGGCTTTCTCTACTTGCAGCGAGCGGGGTCTACTCTTCGTTGCGGTGCCTAGGCTTCTCGCTGAGGTGGCTTCTCTTGTTGCAGAGCATGGGCTGTAGGTGTGCGGGCTTCAGTAGTTGTGGTGAGCGGGCCCAGTAGTTGTGGCTCGCGGGATCTAGAGCACAGGCTCAGTAGTTGTGGCGCACGGGCTTAGCTGCTCCACAGCATGTGGGATCTTCCCGGACCAGGGCTCGAACCCGTGTACCTTGCACTGGCAGGTGGATTCTTAACCACTGCGCCACCAGGGAAGCCCCTAAGGCAATAATCTGAAATACAGTCAATGATTTCTGAACAAAGATGCTCACTGCTTTGTTATTTATAATGATAAAAATCTGAAGACAATCTATATGTTAAAAAAAAAAACCAGGGGAATTATGGTATTGTCATAAAAATTGAGGGACTTCCCTGGTGGTCCAGTGGTAAAGAATCCACCTTACAAAGCAGGGGACACGGGTTCGATCCCTGGTCAGGGAACTAAGATCCCACATGCCACGGGGCAACTAAGCCCTTGCACCTCAACTAGAGAGTCCGCGTGCCGCAAACTACAGAGCCCATGCGCCCTGGAGCCTGAGTGCCACAACTAGAGAGAGAAAGCCCACAAGCCACAACTAGAGAGAAGCCCATGCACCACAAGGAAAGATCCCATGTGCCGCAACTAAGACCCAATGCAGCCAAAAATAAATTAAATAAATAAATAAATAAATCTTAAAAAAGTGTGATGCAGCCATTAAAAATGATTTCAACAAAGCCTTATTAATAGGGAATTATTTCTGTGCTAATTATGAAATTAAAAAGAAAAAGATACAAGAGCGTAGTGGTGAAATAGGATGATCTCAGGTTTATAAAAATGCAGAGAAAAGACAGAAAGGAAGTACACAGAACTGTTATTAATAGCCTTAGGTCACAGGATTGTGGATGGCTTTTGTCCACTTATTTACACTTTTCAAATATTTTACAATGAATATAAATTATATTTATAAAGAGAAAAACAACAACAAAAAATGTTTTTAACTGACAAAAAGTCAGGTCCACCTCCCATGGGTGGTTCAGCAACATCCTCGCAGTAGTGATGTCCCCAAACTGCTTCCTCTGTGGTAAAACTGCCAGTGAGACTAGTCAGGAGCTTTGCACTTTTTGACTAAAAGAAACATACTAGGAGGATCTAGATCAGGGTTTCTTAACTTTGGCACTACTGACATTTTAGACTATATAATTCTTTATTGTGAGGGGCCTTCCTGTGCATTACAGGATGTATGGCAGCGTCTCTGGCCTCTACCCAGTTGATTCCCTGCCCCGAGGTGTGACATGGCCAACTGTCCCCTGGGGGGCACCATCGCCCCCATTTGAGACCTCCGCTGTAGGTGACTTGGGTTCTAGCCTGCCCCAGTCCCTGGCTCCCTGGTGACTTTAGGAAAGTCACTTCCCCTTGTGAGACCTGGGTTGCCCACTTGGCATAGCTTTTCTCTAAAGTCTCTTCCAGCTTTGACTTTTAAGAAATGGATAATTTGTACACGTTACGAGGAAAACAAAATGTAATTCTATTATTTTCAGATTCTGCCAGAAGTTAAAATTTCTATTTTCTATGAGGTCAGCAAAGTTAAATGGATTAGTCAGTACAATCCACATGGGCTTTGGTACAGGAATTGGAATTGGATTTATTTATTCATTTTGGTAAATAAATAACCTTTGGCTACTTACCAGGATTCAGAACTTGTAGGCAATTTCGATTTCCTGACTGGTCGGCACCTCCAAACACCCAGATGCTGTGAGGTGTGCAGGAGGGAACAAAGCTGGCATGCTCGTACCGGGGCAAGAGGCCCTCCGAGGTGGCTAAATCCCACTGGTGTGTTCCTAGAAAACATTTCACCCAGTTCCTAGATTGGGGCTGCCAATGGCTTATACTGGTTAACAAACTTGGGGGAGGGTACTGAGGAGAAAAGGGTCAAAAACATAAGTGAACAACCATCAGATCACTTAAAGGGAATGTGGTCAACCTCCAAAAATTTTTATATCAGACACTTTGGGGGGGGGGACGTCTGACTCGTCCATAAACCCTCTTCTACGGGAACTGTCCCCACTCTCCCAACCCCAGGGATAGATCCCAGGAGACTTGGTTGTACTACACCTTGACTTTCTAGGCTTAGCTGATAGGGTTAAAGGTAGTCACTGGACCCAAAATGGGCCAATCAGATCCTCTCTCCCAAGAATCTGGAATTCAAATAGATTTCTGGGTTTGGGTGGCCATCTTCTACCACGTGTGGAGAAGGAGAGAAAGCCAAAGTATGGGGAAGAGAAGAATGAAACATCTACATAAAGAAGCAGCTCTCTCCACAGAGAGTGAGGGAGGAAGTAGATGGTTTTTGACAGCTTTCTAATTCTTGCTTCCACTCTCTCCTGAGGCTAGGCCAAATCTCCTGCCTTTGGATTCTCTTTCTTTCTTTTTTTTTTGCTGGTTTAAGAGAGTTTCTATTACCTGCAAGTAAATGACTTCTGGCTAAAACAATTTCACAGACTATTAATACCTAACTTATTAGTTATTTTAATTAGTAAACCACTTACATATGACCTTTACAGGCATTATCTTGTTAGATCATTACAAGTGCCAAGTGAAGCAAGTTATTATCCCTATTTTATGGGGCACTGAAGCCCAGATGGTTTAGGTGGTTTAGCCAGAGTCACAAAGCTAGTAATAGGTCACGACAGAATTGTAACTGTACTAGACAGCAAGCTTCTTGAGAGCTGAAAGAGATTTAATTTACCTTTGATTTCCTAGTACAGGGTGTAGAAATTCAAATGCCTACAGAGGATTGGAGGAAATTGGAGAATGAGAGCCCCACTGATAGGTGGCAGCTCAGTTACAAAAAACTGTCACCATGTAGACATACAGGCGTACTGATGTCAGATCTTCCAAGATTATCAAGAGAGGCCAAACCACTTCAAGTTTTACATGCAGACTCTCCTGCACATTTGGTTAGTAAACAACTGAGATCAAAACAATACACAGGGGCATCTCTGGTGGCGCAGTGGTTAAGAATCCGCCTGCCAATGCAGGGGACACGGGTTCGAGCCCTGGTCCAGGAAGATCCCACATGCCGCAGAGCAACTAAGCCCGTGCACCACAACTACTGAAGCCTGCGCGCCTAGAGCCCGTGCTCCACAACAAGAGAAGCCACCTCAATGAGAAGCCCACGCGCTGCAACGAAGAGTAGCCCCCGCTCACCACAACTAGACAAAGCCCACGCGCAGCAACGAAGACCCAACGCACCCAAAAATAAATAAAATAAAATAAATAAATTTATTTTTTAAAAAAAACAACAGTAGACAGCAACGTTACACACGGACCTAACAAAACATGTAACAGGGCTTCCCTGGTGGCGCAGTGGTTGAGAATCTGCCTGCCAATGCAGGGGACACGGGTTCGAGCCCTGGTCTGGGAAGATCCCACATGCCGCGGAACAACTAAGTCCGTGTGCCACAATTACTGAGCCTGCGCGTCTGGAGCCTGTGCTCCGCAACAAGAGAGGCCGCGATAGTGAGAGGCCTGCGCACCGCGATGAAGAGTGGCCCCCACTTGCCGCAACTAGAGGAAGCCCTTGCACAGAAACGAAGACCCAACACAGCCCAACAAATAAATAAATAAATAAATAAATAATTAAAGGTGCTAATAATTAAAAAAAAAAAAAGCTTTAAAAAAAACCAAAAAAACATGTAACAAAACACCAATTTTCTTCTGCCATTGTGTGGTACATAGTAGTCGCTCATTCATTCATCCAAATACTTATAAAGCACCTACTCTGCGCCAGGCACTGTGGTAATGGCTGGGGATACAATGAGAAGCAATATAACCATGCCATTATAACCATGTTCCCTGTTTCCAAGGAGCTTATACTCTGGTGGGGAAGACAGACAACAAACAATCACATGTGAAAAGGGCTGTGAAGGGGGATAAAGATGGGAAAGTACAGGATACTATGGAAACACAGAGAGTGGTTGTGTCATTGTGATTTACGCTAAGAAATACATATTTGGTCTTCATCTCTTCCAGGCACAGAGCTCTGAAAATCCTTGTGATGACCTAAGTGATAAGACTGATAAAGGTGTCTTTTATTATTGATAACAAACCCCCTGTCAACCACACCTGAGTTTATGTTAATGAGGTGACTTTTGGAAAGCCCCTAAGGATGGGAGCTGGTTGCCAGGGGAACTAACCATGACATTACAGGGTTAGAACTTTTCAGCCCCAGACAGTGCCCCCTACCCCCAACTCCGGGGAGAGGAGAGGGCCGGAGGGTTGACAATCACCAATGGTCATAACTTAATCAATTATCCCTCCATAAAAAAGGAGGGGTTGCAAGAGCTTCCAGGTTGGTGAACTCATGGAGGTATTGCAAAGGTGGGGCACCTGGACAGGGCACGAAGTGCCTCTTCCCACATACTTTGCCCTATGCATCTCTTCTATCTGGCTATTTTCTGAACTCTGTGAGCCTCTCTAGCAAATTAATGGAACCTGAGGCAGGTGACATGGGAACCTCCCATTTATAGTTGGTCGGTCAGAAGCACAGGTGGACTTGTGATTGGCATCTGAAGGGGAGCAGGGAGAGTCTCGTGGACTGAGCCCTTCACCTGTGGAATCGGATGCTAATTCCAGGTAGAACTGAACTGAGTTGTAGGACGTCCAGCTGGTGTTGCAGAATTATTTGGTGTGGGGGGAAATCCCCACACATCTGTCAGTCAGAAGGGAAGTACGGAAGACTAGTGTTGAGAGAAGTCATGGGAATAGAGAAGGAAAACAGAAGAGTCTCTCCTTTACAGTGGCAGTGCCTAAACTAGTCCTAAACTAGTGGCAGATGTATCAGGGCAACGTTCCTGATGAAAGTGTCATTTAACTGGGATCCGACAGATGAATAGTAGCCAGATGATAAGGAAAAGGAAGAGCCTTCCAAGCAGAGGGAACAATACAGTAAGTCCCCTACATACGAACCTTTGAGTTGCAAACTTGCATGTCCAAATCACTTAAGTTTGTTCACATGTCTGGCGTTATCTATAAAAGTTGGGTACCTAGGCTAACTTTGTCGGACTTAAGAACAAATTGGATTGGCTTCCTTGGTGGCGGAGTGGTTAGGAATCCGCCTGCCAATTCAGGGGACATGGGTTCGAGCCCTGGTCCAGGAGGATACCACATGCCGTTGAGCAACTGAACCCGTGCGCCACAACTACTGAGCCTGCGCTCTAGGTCCACGAGCCACAACTGCTGAAGCCCGTGCACCTAGAGCCCGCGCTCCACAACAAGAGAAGCCACCGCAGTGAGAAGCCCGTGCACCGCAATGAAGAGCAGCCCCCGCTCGCCGCCACTAGAGAAAGCCCACGTGCAGCCCACGCGCAGCAATGAAAAAACCCAACTCAGCCAAAAATAAAAAATTAAGGAAAAAAAAGAACAAATTGGACTTACGAATGAGCTCTTGGAACAGAACTCATTCTTATGTAGGGGATTTACTGTATATGCAAAGGGTTGGAGACCAAAAGAGTTCAAGGAACTGAAGGATATTCAGCGGAGCAAGTGTGGGTTTGGGGGAGCTAAGAAATGAAGTTGGGGATAGCCTGAAATTGGGGAGTGACATGATCAGATTTATATTTTAGAAAATACTCAGCTAAGTAAGGAAAATGCAGTGTACAGGAGGTAAACTTGGAAGCAGGCAGACCAGTGAGGAGGCTGTTGTAACAGTCTAGCTGAAAGATAATGATGCTTGGACTACAGTAGTAGCAGCGCAAGTGGACAGACATGGATGAAAATAAGAGATATCGGGCTTCCCCGGGGGTGCAAATCCACCTGCCAACGCAGGGGACACGGGTTCGAGCCCTGGTCCGGGAAGATCCCACATGCCACGGAGCAGCTAAGCCCGTGTGCCACAACTTCTGAGCCTGCGCTCTAGAGCCCGCGAGCCACAACTACTGAAGCCCATGCACCACAACTACTGAAGCCCATGCGCCTAGAGCCCGTGCTCCGCAACAAGAGAAGCCACCGCAGTGAGAAGCCCGCGCACCGCAACGAAGAGTAGCCCCCACTCGCCGCAACCAGAGAAAAGCCCGCACGCAGCAGCGAAGACCCAACACAGCCAAAAATAAATAATAAATAAAATAAATTTTAAAAAAAAATTAAAAAATTTAAAAAAAAGAGATATTTAGGATTTGGTGATTAATTGGCTACGTGGATAGAAGAGGTGGAGGCATCAATGCCTCCCAGAGAAATAGTTGATGAATGAATGGCTGGTTATCCAGGGCTCCATATGGACTCTTTCCCCCAAATCAAGGAGGTCTTGGTTGGGTGGATATATTCCTGGAGTCTGTTGAGACCTTAGGGACCTCTCAGTGATGTTCATTTTCTCAGAGGAAAACCCTGCTGTCTGGTCTGAACTGATAGTCTTAGGAATGGTCATGGCCGGCAGCACAAAGCCCTGCTCTCTGGCCATATAGGGCGTGTGCTCCGCAGCTGCTGGTCTTTCTTTTTTCTGGCCACGCCGAGTGGCATGCAGGATCCCAGTTCCTCGACCAGGGATCAAACTGCAGTGGAGATGCAGAGTCCCAGCCACTGGACCGCCAGGGAATTCCCCACAGCTGTTGGTCTTACCCAGATCTATGGTGTGCACATCTGAGAAGCTCCTGTTTGGATCTGCTCCCCCAACAATGAAGACCTTCCCTCTCTCGGCATCACCAACAGGAGGCAAATATGAGCAGCTATGGCCAACCCGAGCACAGGGGCTGTCTCCAACCGGGGTCAAGGTGTACCTGCCAAAGGGAGGGTATATTCAGGAGGCCTGAGCAGAGAATAAATGCAGCGGTATGTTCTTTGCATTCCTCATGGAACAGTCTCACCAGAATGAAGGGTCTTATACATACACAGTCATTTTAAATCATGTCCAGCAAAGCAGCATTTTCCTAATTAATGAACAGTACCTTCCCTTTGCACATAACCTTTGACTTTTCAATTTTGTCACTACTTTCATCTCACATTAACTTAGTGGGGATGCCCTGGGCTAGTAATTGTCCCCATTTGGTAGAGGGGGAAACTGATACCCAGAAATGTCCAATGGTGTGTCCTGGCACAGGATGGTAGTTATGAACACGATTTGCAAATTCAGACAGACCTAGTTCAAGTCCCAGTTCAAGTGCTTTCTTGATGTGTGCCGTTTTGGAAGTCACTTTACCTTTCTGAACCTTAGTTTTCCTCATTTGTAAAATGAAGACAGCAATAGTTCTCAGCTGTGAAGAATGAGATGCAATCTTGTAACATGGCAGGAAGGACTCAGTTAATGATGGCTAGAGCTTTATGTGTAATCACATGAGAACAGCCCCAAAGCTCTTGTCACTAGTCAGTGATGCTTCCCTCTGCCATGTAATATTCTCCATCATTCACTGATTCTTTTTTTTTTCTTTAATTTAATTTGTTTATTTTTGGCTGCACTGGGTCTTCGTTGCTGTGCGTGGGCTTTCTCTGGTTGCAGTGAGCGGGGGCTACTCTTCGTTGCGGTGCGCGGGCTTCTCATTGCAGTGGCTTCTCCTGTTGCAGAGCACGGGCTCTAGGAGTCCAGGCTTCAGGAGTAGTGGCTCGCGGGCTCTGGAGCGCAGGCTCAATAGTTGTGGCGCATGGGCCTAGTTGCTCCGCGGCATGTGGGATCTTCCTGGACGAGGGCTCAAACCCATGTCCCCTGCATTGGCAGGCGGATTCTTAACCACTGCGCCACCAGGGAAGCCCCATTCACTGATTCTTAAGAGCTTTTCCAGATTACTCATAAAGCTCGACCTGATGGAAGCCAAAACCAGGACTTTGAAAAATCAAATACAGGGGCTTCCCTGATGGCGCAGCAGTTGAGAATCTGCCTGCCAATGCAGGGGACACGGGTTCGAGCCCTGGTCTGGGAGGATCCCACATGCCACGGAGCAACTGGGCCCGTGAACCACAACTACTGAGCCTGCGCGTCTGGAGCCTGTGCTCCGCAACAAGAGAGGCCACGACAGTGAGAGGCCCGCGCACCGCGATGAAGAGTGGCCCCCAATTGCCGCAACTAGAGAAAGCCCTCGCACAGAAATGAAGACCCAACATAGCCAAAAATAAATAAATAAATTAATTAATTTAAAAAAAAATCAAATACAGGATCCATTCATTCTGCTCTGGAAAGTTATTCTGAATGCTGACTGAGAAAGCACACTTCTTCAAGCTTTCTGGTTGGAAAAGGAAACTCTGTAGCTGTTTTTCAGGCCCAGTCTTATCTGACCTCTCTGACATGTGGTACTCTTGGCTCTTCCCTCCTTCTCATACCTTTCTCCTGCCCTGGCTTCCCCACACCCATTCCTTTTGGTTCTCTATCCACCTGTCTGGCTGCACTTTCTGTTTCCTTCTCTGACTCCTTTTCCTCCAGCTTTCTCCCAATCCTCATGGGTTCTCTTCTTCTCGGTCTAGGTTTGCTTGCCTGATCAGTTTTATATGTACTGATGGCTTCAATTACCACCCATCTACTGTACATGTTCATCAGTGACTTTCAAATCTCTATTTCTTTTCCAGATCTCTCTTCTGATGTCCAGATTCACACATTCTACATTACCACCTGCATGACCACTAACCACATACCATGCATGCTGCTAACTTCGCTACAACCCTGGATTCACTTAACTTGCACAAAACCCCTCTGGGGACAGTACTACTATCATCATCTGAGGTTTACAACGCAGGACCTGAGGCTTAGAAAGGTTAAATGACTTATTCAAGAGCTCACAGCCATCCAGCTACATGGTGAATAAGACAAAAGAAGTCCCTGCCTTTACAGCACTGACAGACTAGTTGGGAAGAAAAACATTAGACAGATTAATTTCCAAATATCCATTTCATTTCAGTTGTGTTATAAAGGAGTACAGGATATGTACAGGATATATAGTATGAGAACATATCACAGGGGGACCCTACCCTGTAAGGGGAGGTAGGTGGGGACAGGAGTGGTCAAAGAAGACTTCCTGAAGGAGCCCCATTTGAACTGAGATCTGAAGTATGAGTAGAAGTTAGCTGGGCAAAGAGAGGGACAAAAGATGGGGGGAAAGGATGATCCAGGTAGAGGGACCAGCACATACAGTTCCTGAGTGGGACAGTGCAAGCCACGTTAAAGGAAGAGAAAGATAACAAAGGCTGACTAAGGGGACTTGAGGTTGGAAAGACAGGCAGGGACAGATCACGCAGGGCCCAGTGGGCCATTTTAAGGACTCTGGTTTTTATCCTAAGACCAATGGAGAGGCACAAAAGGTTTTTAAACCAGGGAATGCCATGATCAGATTTATGATGCGTAGAGAGCAAGAGTGGACACAGGGAAGCCAGATCAGGGGCTCTCCTCCAAGTTCCTGCAGAAGCATTGCCTCCTCTCTACAGCCCTCTGTGAGCCCTGCTTCAGCACCGGTCACTGTTCCCCCACTACACTGAGACTATTCACCTTTGTACCTGCATCACCTACACAGCGGCTGGCCCTGTCAGGCCAGTGTTAGTTGCTGAACGAAGGGTTGGTTGAACAAGCGCTCAAGAAATAGTGAAGCCAGTTTAATCCAAATCCAATTCCCTGAAAATCTTAAAAATGAGTCAGAGCTTGGGGGAAGACACAGTGTTGGAGCTGAGGATGCCAGATGGTCAGTGCCTTACTCTTCCTGGCAAATGGATTTTAATAAGATCAACATCTGCTCTGTGATAATTATTGCCCCACTACCTTTCCTCTGAAGATCTTCTCAGACAGTTTGAGTCTAATTACCAGAAACTGCAGACAGTTTCAACTCTACCCTTTTTCATAGATGATCAAATATGTTAGTAAACTACTTATAAATGAAAAAAAAACTCATGTGTTTCTCTGTTTGAATCCTTCCTTACGGACCATGTTGCTTTCCTGGGCTTGTCTCCAGGCTCCAAGACTGGCAGCTGCTTCATGGTGTCCTATGCCTAAGAAAGAAAGGTACTTTTTAGACATTTACAATTATCTTCTACCTAAAAAACACAGCAAATCAGGTTACTTGCCTCTTTAAAAATTTTCCTGTTGATGTACCAATTTCTAGGGCCTGATTAATTTGAATAAGCATTACCAACCTTTTGATATAAACTTATATTTGGGAGGCAACTATGACACAACTTTCGTAATCCAATTACAGAGTTTTTTTGTTTTTTGCCTAAAGTTTTCTGTGTCCATGGTTTTCATGGGGAAGGGGTATATATCAAAATAATTTTCAGAGGTCATAAGGTAGTTATGTTTATCAAAAGACAACATTTAAAAAGGCCAAGAAATACTGAACTCTAGGATAAATCCTGGCCTCAGCATGACATTCAAAGCCTTCTGGTCTCAATCTTCTTTTCAGGAACTCACCTCTACAATTTCTTGCTATATTGAACTGTTCTTACTATATTTGTACCCCTAAAATGCCAGGCCCTTTCATAACTTGCATCCTGTGCTGCTTCCCTTACCTGAAATGTCTCTTCCCTTCTGGTCAACTAGAAAACTCCTAGTCAACCTCCAAAGCCCAGTTCAAATGTCCCCTCCTTAGTGAAACCTTCCCTGATTTGTTGCTTTCCACTTACATCCTCAAGTTACTTTATTCTCTACCTGAAGGTATCTATTAAGCTGTCGTCATTGCAGGGATCACCCTGAATGTAATCATCTATTTAAAACGCTCTAGATTCTAGACTAAATGCCACTAGAATAAATTCCAAGCGAGCTGGGCCTCTCGGATTCATTCAGAGAACCAACCAAGCGGCCCGGCATAGAGTAGAAATGAGGGATGAGTGAATGAAGAAAGAAAATGGATGAGATTTCTGGGAGGTGAATGGATAAATCCAATCTTCAGCCTAAGCCACTAACTGCTGTCCCCAAAGCCTAAAGCTCAGTGAAGTAAACTTCACCTGGACCGAGACTTCCAGCAGCCGCCCCTGCCAGGTCCATCCCCCAGTCCCATCCCCGCTTGGCAGCGCTAGGGGATAGGAGACAGGGTCAGGAGAGAACAGGATGGTTCCTTTCCGTCAGTGTGGGTGGGCCGGAGCCAGAGGAGGTCTCCCGAGCGCTTTCCACTCGGCCCAGCTCCACTCCCTTAAAGGATGCGGCCCCCCAGCCACCCCCACCCCG
Source organism: Balaenoptera physalus (assembly GCF_965194825.1). Lineage (NCBI taxonomy): Eukaryota > Metazoa > Chordata > Mammalia > Artiodactyla > Balaenopteridae > Balaenoptera > Balaenoptera physalus. Next base: position 10,349,478 of record NC_138886.1, read on the forward strand.
GCAACGCTTCAAACCGGGGTCCCGGAGCCCCCCCACCTCCGGACCGCATTACCTGCGGCGGCTTAGGCCAGTCCTGGGCCGTGGCTCCGCCCCAATTGGGGCGGTTCTTGGACCTTCGCCCCTCCTCCAGACCCCGGAAGAGCGCAGCGGCCAACCGCTCTCCACTCCCAGAGCCGGGTCACCAGGGCGCGCCCTTGGAAGGGAGCCGGGAGGGGGTCCAAGCGTCCCGGGTTCGACCCAGCTGTGTATTTCTCCAGAGCTGAACTGGCCGGGTCGTCCTGGGGCCTTACCTCCCCGGCTGAGTAAGTAAGCCAGAGCTACTTGGAGACGACTTACAAGCGAAATGCCAGAGGTTGGGCATCCAGTTAGGTGACCCAAATCCCTTGGGCTACTTTAAAGGAGCTAGGATATTTTCAGTTCCAGCGGTTGTTAGAATGGTTTCTGAAAGGGAGAGTTGAGGGTGCTTTCCTAGGTGTGAAATTTCCCTGCGCAGTCTTATTTTTTTTTTAATTAATTTATTTTTGGCTGTGTCGGGTCTTAGTTGTGGCACAGAGGATCTTAGTTGTGGCCCGTGTGCTTCTCTCTAGTTGTGGCCTGCGGGTTTTTTCTCTCTAGTTGTGGTGTGCAGGCTCCAGGGTGCATGGGCTCTATAGTTTGTGGCACGCGGGCTCAGTAGCCGTGGCGCACAGGCTTAGCTGCATGTGGGATCTTAGTTCCCTGACCAGGGATCAAACCTGCGTCCCCTGCATTGTATGGCGGATTCTTTACCACTGGACTACCAGGGAAGTCCCCCTGTGCAGTCTTTAGGCCAGTTCAAGCTTTGGCGCCCTAAAGAGCTGACTTATTCCATAATTAGCGTTTGTAACTATAGCAGGCACTATGCTGAACCAGCCAAACCTGGCCCCTGGCCTCCTGGAGTTTACAAACTAGAGAGAGATTAAACAGAAAAACAAATAACTAGGTACGCTGGTAAAAAGTGCAAGGAATAAAAAGTTCATCAAGGAAAGTCTATTTTTGCGGAAGATACTTTTCTCTGGGCCCCAGTGTCACCGGTCTGTAAAATGGAGCTAATAAGACTTATGTCACAAGGTTATGGTGGGGAATACATGAGCTAATGTATATAAACTGCTTAGTGCCCAGTGACTGGCGCAGAGCTGGTTGTATGTAAAATGTAATGCTATTCCTAGGTGTAAATGAACTCTAGACACCAGTCCTGAGTGAGATGTATTCATCTGCATTACTGTGGTCTCCTTCATAACCATAGGTTCCCTGTGGCTTTCCTGAAAATGGAGAGCTGGCTCACCTATGTCTATGTTTCAGAGAACCGCACAATCAGGAGGGCTGAGTTGTTGTATCCTAGGAATTGGAGGAAACAGCTAAGGAAGGAAACCACACGAGCGCCTGCTGCACAGAGCTATGGTAGCAGAGTGGGAAGCAGACAGACATACTTGGGTTCACATCCAGGCTCCTGCACTAACCATCTAACCTTGACATTTGGCAAGTTCACCCTCTCTGAGCTCTAGGTTCTTCATCTCTAGAATGGGAATAGTAATTACCCACCTCAAAGAGGGAGCAGTTGAGAGGATTTGATAGTACAGCTGAAAGGTGAACTTGGTAAATCTTTTCACTACTTGAAACCGTAACAAAAATTTATTGACAAGATGGAATTTGCAGTCTGTAGCTCTTTTTATTGCTCACATATCCTATTCCAAAGACCTGGAGTCTTTGTGAGTTCCCACGTTAATGGAAAAATCTCCACTGACTGTTTGCCAAAGAGGAGTTTCCTGCTCTCTTTCAGGAAAGAAAACTAAGGCCAGGTTGGCTCTGCCATACGTCCATGTGCATCTAGACGGAGATTTCTGCTCACAGATGCAGAATGCTCTCTCACCCCCTGTGTCTTTAGGCTAAATCCATTTCAAGGTGCCATGCTGGAGTTGCACATAAACAAGAAAAATTGGAAGAGGTTTGTGGGCAAAATAGCAACTAATTTTCCTTGTGGGATCTATGCTTTTAGACTGGAAATCACTTTTCAGGAAGTGCTGGAAAGAACTTTGGAGATCTATTTTTAAACTGGAAGTTGAGGCCCAGAGAAGTTAAAATGACTAACCCACATAAATGGGAGAACAGGAACCCAGATCTCCTGTTTCGTGCGAGGAAGACTAAGAACATATTCCAGTCAGCAAGCTCTATACACTGTCTCTGTAACACACCACCCAATGTGTCTATCATCTCTTCTAAGAACTCACCCAACTGGGAATGTCAAGAGTGAGGTTCACTGAATGAGGTGGGTCTGCAGGAGGGACCTTCTTACTGCCAGACAGTTTGGTAATGTGAGGACTGCCCCCTATTTTCACTGGAAGGGGATTGTCTTCATTACCTACCTGTTCACTGACTTATCAGCAAGGGAAGCAATGATGCTGGTGACACCTTCCTTTCAAGCACTTTATTGTTTGTAAAGAATGTTCATATCCATCTCCCTATTTGTCTCCCTTCCCAATTCTGAGACGATATTTGAATAGGATTAATTCCCAGTTACTGAGGTTCAAAGATGAAAAGTGAATTGTCAGTTTTTCAGAGGACTGTAAAAAAAAAAAATCAAACAACAATAGCATCTTTCCCTCATTTGGGGTTTTTTTTCCTCCAAAAAACTCTGAGCATATTATTCCTATACTTTTTTTTCCCCCTAAAGTCTTAAATGTTACCTCTTCAAAAAGGCCTTTTCTGCTCACCCAATATTCAGAGCTAACACACTGCACTCACTATACATGACATTGTTTTAAACCCTTTCCATATATTAACTCTATTTAACCTCAGTACAAGCCTAGAAGGTAAGTATTCTTATCATCTCCATATGAGGCAAGCACTGTTATTATCGCCACATTGGAACTGAGAAAACTGGAGCACAGAAAGGGTACGTAACTTTGCCAAAGTCACACAGGGAGTAGTAGAGCCTGGGCTTGAACTCTAGCCATTTGGTGCTAGAGTCTGCACACTTTACCTCCACTATGTTGCCAACCTAAAGTAGGCCTCTTCTACTCCATTTTTCTTACTCACAGCACTCCTTCTTTCCCTTTTTTTCTCTTTTTTTGCCATTAATCATACTTTGTAATTAATTCTTTCCTCATTTACATGTTTGTTATCAGATTGTAAGTACCATAGGGCAGGGATCATATCTGTCTCATTCACATCATAGGTATTCGTTGAATAAATGAAGAAATCTATGCTTGTGGGCACCATTCTGCAACAGACTGTTAAAAATTAATTTTACTTTGAAACAATTTCATACTTACAGAACAGTTATAATACAAAGAACATCACCCAGAGACCTCAATAAAGTTTCGCCACATGTTGTCAAAATACACTTTAGGGCCAGAGGATCCAGTCCAGGGTCACTTGAACAACAAATATTTACTGAGCACCTGCTACTATTGGACTATATAACCGTCTCCTAACCGGTCTTTCAGCCGCAATCATTGCCTCCTACAGTCTTACACAGCAGCCAGAGCGACCCTTTTAAAATGAGTTAGATCATGTTACTTCTCTGCTCAAGACTCGGCAATAATTCCCCATTACATCGAAAGTAAAAATCAGTGTTCTTTTCTCTCATCTCCTCTCCTACTCCCCTCACCTTGATCCAACCACACTAATCTTCTTGCCATTTCCCAAAGATTCTAGACATGCTTTTTATCTTAGGGCCTCTGCATCAGCTCCTCTCTAGAATTTGTCTCAAGTAACTGCATGGCTAACTCCCCCACCTCCTTGTTGATTCCTAAACATGCATCACTACATCTCCCTTGCTCTGTTTTTTTTCCCCCTAGCACTTACCACTTTTATTTTTTAATTTATTTATTTTATTTATTTATTTTTGGCTGCATTGGGTCTTCTCTGCTGTGCGCAGGCTTCCTCTAGCTGTGGCGAGTGGGGGCTACTCTTCGTTGCGGTGCATGGGCTTCTCATTGCAGTGGCTTCTCTTTTTGTGGAGCACAGGCTCTAGGCGTGCGGGCTTCAGTAGTTGTGGCACGTGGGCTCAGTAGTTGTGGCTCGCAGGCTCTAGAGCACAGGCTCAGTAGTTATGGTGCACGGACTTAGTTGCTCCACAGCATGTGGAATCTTCCCGGACCAGGGCTCGAACCCGTGTCCCCTGCCTTGGCAGGTGGATTCTTAACCACTGTGCCACCAGGGAAGCCCACCACTTTCTAATATACTCTACAGTTATTTACTATATTATTGTTTAATGGTTTATGTTCTGTCTCCTTTACTGCAATATAGCTACAGGTTGAGGATAGGGATCTTCTTCTATTTTGTTTGCAGAATACCCTAATCACCTACAACTGTACCTGGCATATAGTTAAGTGTTCAATTAATAGCTGTTGAGTGAAGGAATGTTGAAAGTGTGCTAAGTACCAGATCCTGTTCTTGGTACAACAAAAAAACTCTCTGCCCTCATGGGACACGCACTGAAGTAGACTTAAGCCACCCAGACCTATTCCAGTCTTGTCTCCCCTGCCTATAGCCTGTGAGATCTGGGCAAGTTACTCAACCTCTCTGAGCCTTCCTTTGCTATCAATCGTTATGAGGATTAGACAGAAAAACAGCATTTGTATAGTGCCTGGCCTAAGAAGAGCTTTAATATTTGTTTCCTTTCTTTCCAGGCTGGAAAGTTGGTAGCCTGACATCTCTGCCAAGGGTTTTGGCAAGGTTTCTATTAAGGCCTTGGAAAGGTGCAAACAGGTTACTATACGGCCAGGCCTACCCAACTTTTTTTTTTTGGCCCCACCGTGCAGCATGCGGGATCTTAGTTCCCTGACCAGGGAGGAACCCGTGCCCCCTGCAGTGGAAGCGCATAGTCTTAACCACTGGGCCGCCAGGGAAGTCCCCAGGCTTACCCAATTTTTAAGTGAAGATATTCTGGTGAGAGAATGCTTACAAGAGTCGGAGTGAGAAACCAGGGAATGGCTAGTGTCACCTACTTTGCCATTTTGCATCGGAAAAGCCGCGCTGGGTCCTCAGAGGTGAAAGTCTAGAGGAAGGGAAGGGGAGGAAAAGAAGAGTAGCTGGCCACTATAGAAAACTACAAATCCCAGCACCCCCCCACGGTAAACAACTACGGGTCTCAGTAGTTTCAGCTCCCTGGACCCAGGGACCTCTGGGGACCTGCAGCCTGTGTTCCGCGGGAGAGAGCGTGGGGCGTGCCGAAGCAGCGGGGAAAATCGGGTCAAGCTTTACGCCGCTGCGTAGACGCGTCTCACGGGCCGGACGTGACGTAGGGAGGGTTCCGGCTTCGGCCTCCGCCGCGGACGCCGCTAGCACAGCCGCGGACGCCGCTGCTGCCGTCGGGGCTTGTTATTTCTAAAATGGCGCCCCTGGACTTGGACAAGTATGTGGAGATAGCGCGGCTGTGCAAATACCTGCCGGAGAACGACCTGAAGGTGAGCCTGGCCGGGGCGGGAGCGCTGCTTTCGGGGCTCCCCCCCTTCCGGCAGTAGGGCTCCCGCCGGCCCGCCCTTCCTCTCTCCGCGGGACCCCCGGCGGTGTCCTGTCCCGTCACGGTGGAGGGCCTAACGCGGTGCGAGGCGACTCGTTCCGACTTGGCGTCACGCGGGGAGCGGGGGGAGCCCGAGTTCCCCGAATGCCATCCCGAATTCCTCGGCGGGGATCCCAAGGAATGTCGCGGCCTCTGCCCCAGGGTTGCCCGTCCTGGCCTTGGGGCTGCCCCGGGGCTCGAGCCTTCACGGCTTTGCTTAGAAGACTCCTCTCCCCTCACCCTGACCCCGGGTCTCGGAGTCTGACGCGAGCCCCCGCGGGCAGTGGCAGCGGTCATCCCCTCAGAAGCGGTGACAGGAGCGCGGGGAGGCCGGCGTCTGACAGGGAATGCAGCGTGCTCCCGGAACGCGGCCCCAGTGGGTTTAGGTGACTGAGGAATGGAGATGGGAAGGGGCAGGCGGGGGCCCTAGCGGTCTGGTAGGGTGAGAGAACGTCAAGTCGTCCCGCTGCCCGAGGACTTTTCCCAGTTGCTTTTTAGGAGTGTTGGTTTTCTTCTGCTCATTCCAATATGAACCCGTTTTCGAGCACGTCGTTGAGCTGTTTTAAGTGGATAAAGTAACAGACTCTCAATAAACACCAATACGTTTCTGTCCTTTAAGTTGTCCCCGCTCCCCCCCCCCCCCCCGTCTCTTCTTAGCTCAAGGTTTCATTGTTTTGGTTTTCCAAAGGAAATGAGTCGTTCTTTGTACTGCAGAGTCCTAGCAACAGTAAACCTATGTTTGGGTAAAGGAATGAATGTAAGAGTAAAGAAATGTAAGCCTTTGGGATACTGCTTTTTTGACAAGTGTTTCTATGCGTTTGTTAAAACCAGTGCTTAGGTGACTAGCAGTGTTTACAGGTTAGTGGTAGTGCCTGTTCTTGTTCAATTAACTTTGATTTGCTGTGTGGTAAGTGGGTAAACTGTTGATAATTTTGAGTTCTTTTTATTCTTTAAGCTGTGGGTTTAAAGCAATTTATTTTTGTCCGTGAATTTTTTTTTCTTAAGGAAGATATTACTGGTTTTTTCTTTTGCCATCTCTTGGTACAGGGAGTTGATATTTAACATCAGTCAACAGTATGCAAAATGTTTAAGGCCACAGGAGCTGTTGTGAATGTAACTAACTTGTATGTTAATTATATGTGCTGTTTTATAGGGGAGGCATTCTTGTCCATTTTCCCCTTTTTAACAGGATAATTTAATTAAAATGAGGACAAAGCCAGTATTAGTAGCTTTCATGCTCTTGTGACGATAGTTTTGTAGCTTCTTTCTGCTATATGGCTTTTTAGGAAACAAGGATTTTTCCTTAAAAAAACGCAACATTGTGACCCAGTTCATTGGAAAACTAAAGTTGGTTTTTGCATGTCAGTGAATTGATGTGGAGTTTTCTGTTCTTTAGGATATGTAAAGCAGTTTTAAGCTTTGTGTTTATAATGAGTAAAATATTGCTTATTATGAAATGTATCTTGATATTGGATATTGAAATGATTTGAAAGACAAATCAGTTGGATTTTCTTTAGACCTCTTAGTTTGATAAACATTAGATTTCCTTCCTAACCTAAGAGAATATAGTTATTAAACCATTTCATTTCCCTTTGCAACACAATTGGACTGTACTTAGTGTGTATCTGTTTCCTAGTAAATTTTTTTCCCCACCCTGGACCAACTACTAGAAAAAAAAATTCTGAATTTTTCTATATAAGTGGATGCTTTTCTTCTTTGTCTTGGAAATGTTTTTATCAGATTAATTTTCTTTTGCTGCATCTCTGGTGTATTTAAAGAAATTTAATTCTGTTTCTCCCTCTTGGCATGTGGTGCAAACTAAAATTAGGCAGGCCAAGAAAGTATTCCAGGAGCACTTTTTCTGAGGCTTTAAAGCCAAAATAAAATATTCTATCAAAGGAAGAAAAGAAATCATTGGGGCCACTTAATGATCATTATGGAAAAGATTTGTTCTGGTAGAAAAATAGACAGAAATTTACCTGTGTTTTAAATTGACTGGAAGTTGGAGATACTAAATAAAATAATAAATGCATAGGATGTTCTAGATCTAATCATTATTTCTCTATATCTAAATTGGAAATGGTCAAATCACTAGTCCTGGGTCAAATGTACATAACTGTTTTGAAGGAATAAGGGTGATATGTGAAGGTGAGTGGACCAAAGCGTAACATGTCTTAAAAAAGAGTTCGTGTGATTCTCACCCACTAAAAAAATTTCAGAGAGGATCATAGAAGACACAGATTCCATATCTGACCAAATGTAAGAATGAATGATGGAAGACAGGTTTGCTGAATACTTACACTTAACGTATTTTGTCATAGGAGAGGTTCTGTAACTTGGAGATTGTCTGATCTCTTTGACAGTTCTTAAAGGTCCCATGTAAGTAAAGAAGTTGCACACTGAGTTGGTGTTCAGTTTTTTTTTTTTTTTTTAACTGAGGAACTGAAGACAGTTTCCATGGTAGGGGTTGGGAGAATACTAGTGTCTACCTCAGACATGCAGCACAGGGAGAAGTAACCACTTCCATGGATTGATAGTTGCTGTAATCTTTTTTGGAACTCACTTTTATGTTTAGTCTGAACCATCTCTGTTTTTCATATAAGGCCACTGAGCCATCTCTGTTTTTCATATAAGGCCACTGCTCTGCAAAATTGTACCTCTGTTTGAAATGCCTCCATAAAACTTCAGAGAATTCTCCCTTGCTTTTTTCTAAGACTTGGTGAAGAGCATTTTGTACCTCCTTATTCAGCCTGTATCTGATTTTATAGATTCTCATATATGGTAGTCTTGAGCCTTCTAGGTTTGAAGCCTGTTAGTCTTGTCACTCACCTTATTGCCTGTCTTACTGATCATTTTGTTTACCTGAGTTGTTTGGTTTTGTATATTATCTTTCTTTAGGTATTTCAAGGAAAAATGAACACAGTACAGCAGTTAGGGACAGACTGTGGCTTTCTATAGGGCTAGAATAGTTTTTTTTGTTTGTTTTGTTTTTTAAATTCTATTTATTTATTTATTTATTTATTTATTTATTTATTTATTTATTTATTTATTTATTTTTGGCTGTGTTGGGTCTTCGTTTCTGTGCGAGGGCTTTCTCTAGTTGCGGCGAGCGGGGGCCACTCTTCATCGCGGTGCGCGGGCCTCTCACTGTCGCGGCCTCTCTTGTGGCAGAGCACAAGCTCCAGACGCACAGGCTCAGTAGTTGTGGCCCACGGGCCCAGCTGCTCCGCGGCACGTGGGATCCTCCCAGACCAGGGCTCGAACCCGCGTCCCCCGCATTGGCAGGCAGACTGTCAACCACTGCGCCACCAGGGAAGCCTATAGAATAGTTTTTTCAGTGTTTTCATTCATAATCTTTCTGACACCCTTTGTGATAATGCTTGGCATTTTGTCTTTTTGGCTACAGAGTCACAGTCTCTTGGGTCTTTTGAAAATAGTCTGTAGCAGTGCTGTCCAGTAGAAAATGCTCAGAAATGTGAGCCTCAAATTGTTAAATTTTTTAAAGTAAAAAGAAACAGGTGAAATCAATCTTAGTAATATTTTATTTAACCCAATTTCAACATACAATCAATATAAAATTACTAACATAATACCTTGTCTTTTTTTTTGTATTAAGTCTACAAAATGTGGTATATGTTTTACATTTACAACACATCCCAGTTTGGATCAGCCACATTTCAGGTGCTCAATAGCTACATGTGGTAGTAGGTTTCCTATGGGACAATGCACACTTCTAATGACTCCCCAGACCCTTTTCTAGAATTTCAGAGCTGAGAGAGAATCAGAGTTTGCCTAGTTCTGTATTCTTTTCACTTTACTGAGGGGGAACTGAGCTTTGTAGAGTTTATGATCTGCCTGAGGATGTCCAGCTAATCATTGAATTAAGTTGGAAAGCCTCTTTGTGCAGAGCTCTTTCTGATACAGTTAATAGCCTTTTAGGATGGCAAATAGCATACTTTTCCACTTAATCACCTTTCTTTTTACCTTCCATTCTGAGCACATTAGAGTGCTCTCTTCTGACAGTGTGCCTTGTACTTCCCTGCTTCTTTCCTTCTGCTTAGTCTCCTTCTTTTACCTACTTATTTAATACTTATATAGCACAAATATTAAGTCATTTAATACTGTGTGAGTTGGGTACTAACATTTGCCCCATTTTACAGACAGGTATCTCAAGCACAGGCAGATTAACTTTTCAAAGGCATATAGCTAGTAAGTAAGTGAAGGAGCTGCATTCAGACCTAGGCAGTCTGGCTCCAGGGTTCACATCCATAACTACCACTTACGCTTCCTCTATACAATACCCTTCATGCCCCTTTTAATTTTATTTATTTATTTATTTATTTTTTGGCTGCGCCAAATGGCTTGTGGAATCTTAGTTCCCCTACCAGGGATCGAATCCGGGCCCACAGCAGTGAAAGTGCAGAGTCCTAACCACTGGACCAACAGGGAATTCCCCTCCATGCCCTTTTTAGCTCTAGCTCAGATGTCACTTTCTCCATACAGGGCTCCTGGATTCCACAGTCAGAATTATTAGTAATGGTTAGAATTTACACAGCTACTTACAGTTTTCAGAGTACCTTCATGTCCACTCTATCACTGTGATAGGCAGAACAAATATCAGAGCCAGGACTTGATGAGGTTTAAGTGACTTTTGCCACAGTGAGTCAGCAGAGTATATACCTGAATTTATTTGCTATTTAAAATTTCCATTCTGGAATTCCCTAGTGGTCCAGTGGTTAGGACTCGGTGCTTTCGCTGCCATGGCCCAGGTTCAATATCTGGTCTGGGAACTAAGATTCCGCAAGCTGTTTGGCAAGGCCAAAAATATTTTCCATTCTTTCTGTTCTATACTAACCTTTGCCCCATAGCACTTTTTGTTCCATTTTACTACCACTGTATTGTTCTGTCTTGTATGATAGTAAATATGCCTGTCTCCACCATTAGACTGCAAGCTTCTTTAAGGGCCAGGATCATATCTTGTTTATTTTTGTATTCTCCACAGTCTTAGAACACTGCCTTGTATGTGATAGACACTCAGTTAAGGTGTGTTGAATCAAACCGTACTGCTTTACAACAGACATTTCTTTAACTGTCTCCTGTGTCAAGTACTATTCCCTGTGGATGCTAGAGATAGAATTTGGCACTTCTCTCTGTCTTTGAGGGGCTCTCAATATAGTAGGGGAGATAGAGAGGTAAACAAATGATCATTGCATAGTGTGGTAGGTGCTAAAATAGAGAGCTGTCCAGCATATCAGAGAACATAGAAGAAGCAGCATCTAACTCTGGAGCCACAGATAGTTTCACAAAGGAGGAGCAATGAGAGGATGAGCAGAGTTTTTTCAGGTAGACAAGATGGGAAGGAAAGAACATGAAGCAGAAGAAATACCGTGTGCAATGGTATAGCTTAATCTGAAAGAACATGGCTGGTCAACTTGAAGTAGTCTGGTATGGCTCGAGGTGGTGCAGGGAAGCCAGGCAGAGACCAAATCATGGAAGACGAGGCTGATAAACTTGGATTTTTATCTTTGAGATGGTTCATGTATAAACACTTTGAAATGTTTTTATATTTTAGGGAAAAACAAATCATGCTTTGTGATTTTTTTAAAATATGGCTAACTAAAAAGTAGATTCAAAGAAAACTATTAGAGAGGTACACTGTTGTATGTAGTAAGAATATGACAAAATCACAAAGATGATATCTGAATGGAGTTTGGGAAACACTATAGTAGACAGAGGAGTGTCCTTGAGAGGTTTTTAAGGGGGACAGTGACGGGTTTTGGAATTTTCTAGCAGCATTATGGACCTTGGATTGGAATGGGACAAAAATGTCATAGAAGCAATAGACCACGTGACATAAAAGCTTTTGAAGTAAGCCAGTGACAAGTGGTTGTGGTGTATAAAAGGAAATGAAGATGGTATAATAGGACCTGTTGACAGATTATGTCTAGGTTTGAGAGAGAGAGAGAAGAGTTCAGTGTAATCTCTTAGTTTCTGGCATGGATTACTTAGTAAATACTAATAACTAGATTAAGGCATACAAGGGAGTTTGGTTTGGGCCAGACTGAATTTGAGATGCTGCCAAGTCAAGACATTGAGGCAGAAACGTTCAGAAGACTGTTGGATAAACAGATCTGTTGGGTAACAAATATTTATTGATTACCAAATGTGCTCCAGCCATTGTTCTAATAGTGTTAAACTCAGGAGAAAGGTCTAGACCAGTGGTTCTCAGCTGGGGGTGATTTTGCCCCCTGAGCGGATATTTGGCGATGTCTGGAGACACTTGTAGATTTTCGCAGCTATCTAGGGGGTGTAGAGGCCAGATGTTGCTGAACATCATACAGTGCACAGGACAGCAGCCCCCACAACAGAGAGTTGTCGGCAGTGCCAGGGCTCAGAAACTCTGGTTTTTACTGAAGGTACAGATATTTCCTTCTGGATTGTTAGCATGTGAATATCATTGTCATCTTGGATTCCCGCTCCCACTCTTCATTCCCAGGGATTTGTGTTATAGTAGAGACTCTATTCAGAGGCTGTGTAGAATATAATCTTAGATAGATTTTTATTTCTTAAGAGATTTTATAAATACCAGTATGTAAAAGTAAGTAAAGGAAATAGTATGTTTCAGATAACAAGATCAGCTAAACGAAGAATTACAGAAATTCAAAACCCAGTGTGTTTGAGGGTCAAGAGAGAACAGGGAGACAGGAGCAGAGAATAGAGTGGATCTGTAAACAAGTATCTTGAGGAAAAGGTAGAGAAGGGAAATAGGGTCTCCTAAGAATGGGTCCATGAACCTCTACTTTTTCAAGGCTTAGGAATTAATTAGGCACCGTGGGGAGAAATGGGTGTAGTTTGCCCTATATTTGGGATAAGATTGAGAATCTTGCCTCAGTGACTGCTTTGGGGCAGAAAGAGAAACCATGCTTCCTACAAATCAAGCTGCAAACAAAGCTTTGAAGGGCTTTGCAGGAGCCTCTCCCATGGCAAGACTGGGCTCTGAGAGGCCACTGTGTGTGTAGTTGGCTGACATATGTAGAGTTTGTACTGAGATTTCATAGACTTCTTATTTTTATGTGTTCTTGACATGAATTTGTAAGCTGCTGCTGAACTGGAGCGATGAGAGGCAGTGGCTTTGGCTTAGAAGCTTAGTGCTCTAAGTCCTCTGTTGGAACTGCAGAAGTGGCAGTTATAGGAGGCAGCTGTTAACTTTACTCAAGTTAGCGTGCCTGGCCTTGGGTTGAAGACGTTGCCTAAGTAGTTTACATGGTTCGCTAGGCACTCACTGGCTTTTGGTAGGGTTTCACAGTGATGTTCTTTAGCTAATGGTCTCCTGTTACTTTCAGATCAGCACTGGGGGTTTGGGCCAGTCACCAGAAGTGACTTGCAGTCCAGGAGGCATTATGGGCCAGGAGAGCCAGTCATATGTGGGTGCAAATTCTGCAACACTCAAAATGAGAACTATAGAGTCCCTCACGAATCTGTGCTGTGATTAGTTTCAGAATGTTAAATGATAACTCACTTTGTTCTAAAAAGGATATAGAGTGGTTTACAAAGAAGCATTCAATATAGCAAGATAAATTATATTCAGAATAAGTAAGAAAAATGAGACAAGAAGAAAATAAAGATAGGAAACCAAGATGGAGCCAATAGGAAAAGTAAGAATAGTACATATAAAATAAAAGCTATGATGACTGGGTTACTTCTTTGAGATTAGGCCTTAAGCTTTCTAGGAGCCTACAGAAAGATGGAAACTGATCAACTAAAAAAAATTTACAGAGTCTGTAAGATGATAAAAGTAAGCTTCTCAGGGAAATCACATCTATCCCTGATGGAAGAAACAAAGAGACATTCCTCCCCCAGTCCTCCTTGAAGGCAACTATTTAATCACAGCATCCTATGCACCTTGTTTATAGTCCATGCAATGACTAGCTCTGTAGAGGACTGTTTCCTATAATGTCCTTTACTACAGGTTGATAGTATGACATTAAAGTGCAATTTGGGAAAAAGCAATTGGGAAAGGAGTGCAGTGTAACGCAGGGTGAGGACAGCCCTCTCTAGAGGACAGTCTGGCTTAATTCATGGTGGAGTTTATAGTAGGTTGGTTTGTTTGGGTAACATACTAATGATTGATCTTTAAAGGGGTGTACACCAAATTTGATGGAGCCCCCAAATTCACAAGTAACTGAGAGTGGGCAAGAGGCGAGATCAACAATATATGCTTATGTCAGAGAATATATTAGGTATGGGCCCTGACCTTCACTGATGGAGGTTAGGCCTCTTCTTAAAAGATGTGCAATCTGAAAGAGTGTGGGTGGGACAAGTGCAGGCCTCCTGGCAACAAACAGAAAACTCTGCCCACTCCTGGACAAATTACAGCAAAGCACTTCTACAGATACCTTGGTGGAATTCTCTTTGAGGAGGTTTGGTGAGTGTACCTGAAAAAAATCGCAAATATTAATTGAGCAAGGCATTATACCTAAGAAAGGTGGGTAAGGTCCTGAGATAGGTACTTTAAAACATCACTATATTGTTTTATTTTAAAAATTGTATAGTTTCAGAAAGTACATTTAAAAGTATAAATTGCTGCTCTATGAGGCTAACCTAAAAAAAGTAGTGCTCTTTTTTTCTGGCTGACTGAGAAGGGAGGTGGTAATGAAAGACTATAAAAAAATACAGGCCAGTCATGGCATATTTGTTCTTTGGAACTACCCTTAAGCTAGATGGAAGTGAGTTAGGGTGCAAAAAAAATGCAAATAGTAATTGTAAACTTTGGGAGCTAATTACTATACAAATAATAAATTATATATCACAGGTCTAATGGATTATAATAGAAAGAGGATGTTGTACAACACTGATCTTTTGAAATTGATTGGGAGGACAGCTACCTCTATCCACAAGGAGTAGATTTGAGTGGTTTTGGTCAACGTGGTAATTATTATTTTTAAAGAGGTACTATATATTATTAATTTAAAAATATCGGTTTTATGAGATATAATTCACATATCATAAAATTAATTTTTAAAGTGTATAATTCAGTGGGGTTTTTTCCCCAGTGTGTTTTAATATATTTACAGAGTTGTGCAACCATTGCCATAATCAATGTTAGAACATTTTTATCATCCCAAAGAGAAACTATACCCATTAACAGAAACTCCCCATTACCCCTTACCTCAAAGTCCAGCCCTAAGCAACCATTAATCTATTTTATATCTTCATGGATTTGCCTATTCCAGGCATTTCAGATAAATTGAGTCATATATTGAGTTGGCTAAAAAGTTCCTTCGGGTTTTTCCATAAGGTGTTATGGAACTTTTTGGCCAACTCAATATATATATATTTTTAAAAATAAATTTGTTTGTTTATTTATTTATTTTTGGCTGCGTTGGGTCTTCATTGCTGCGCGTGGGCTCTCTCCAGCTGTGGCGAGTGGGGGCCACTCCTCGCTGTGGTGCGTGGGCTTAACATTGCGGTGCTTGTTGCAGAGCACGGGCTCCAGGCGCACAGGCCCCAGTGGCTGTGGCACGCAGGCTCAGCAGTTGGGGCTTGCGGACTCCAGAGCACAGGCTCAGTAGTTGTGGCGCATGGGCTTAGTTGCTCTGCGGCAGTGGGATCCTCCCGGACCAGGGCTCGAACCCATGTCCCCTGCATTGGCAGATGGACTCCCAACCACTGCGCCACCAGGGAAGCCCTGGCCAAATATTATGTGGCCTTTTGTGACTGGCTTATTTAGCATGATGTTTTCAAGATTCATCTATGTTTGTTTTTTGTTTTTTTATAAATTTATTTATTTATTTTTATTTTTGGCTGTGTTGGGTCTTCTTTGCTGCGCGCGGGCTTTCTCCAGTTGTGGCGAGCGGGGGCTGCTCTTCGTTGTGGTGCGTCGGCTTCTCATTGTGGTGGCTTCTCAGGTTGTGGAGCATGGGCTCTAGGTGCGTGGGCTTCAGTAGTTGTGGTACGCGGGTTCAGTAGTTGTGGCTCGCGGGCTCTAGAGCGCAGGCTCAGTAGTTGTTGCACATGGGCTTAGTTGCTCCATGGCATGTGGGATCTCCCTGGACCAGGGCTCGAACCCATGTCCCCTGCATTGGCAGGCGGATTCTTAACCACTGCGCCACCAGGGAAGCCCCTTCCATCAGTATTGAACATAGTTGATTACTCCTCTTTTGAAACATTTTCTTCACCGGACTTCCATAATACCACACTCTCATGGTTTCCTTTGTACTTCATCAAGCAGTCCCTTTTGCTGGTTTCTCCTTCTGTCCCTAACTTCTGTGTGAAGTATTAAGACTCATTTTTATAACTTATCCTTTTCTCTATTTGTAAGCAGCCACTTTAGTTGTCTCTTCTAGTCTCATGACTTGAAGTATATATTTCCTGACAATCTCCAAATTGGTCTCTCTAACCTGGATCCTTTTCCTTGAATTCAGGACTCACTTGGTCAGCTGTTTACAGCACATCTTAGGCACTTTGAAGTCTGATAGGCATTGCAGATTTAGTGTGTCAGAATCAAATTCTTACAGCCAAATAGTGGAAACAACCCAAATGTTCAGCAGCTGATGAATGGATAAGCAAAATGTGGTAAATACATACAATGGAATATTATTCAACTATAAAGAAGAACAAAGAAATAATGCATGTTACAATGTGGATGGACTTTAAAAACATATGTTAAGTGAAAGAAGCTAGTCACAAAAGGCACCATTTCTAGATGTCCAGAATGAACAAATCCATAGACACAGCAGACTAGTGATTGCCCAGGGCTGTGGGGTGGGGTTGTGGGAGGTGGGAGGTGAGTGCTAATGAGTATACAGTTTCTTTCTGGGGTGATGAGAATGTTCTAAAATTGATTATGGTGATGGTTGCCCAACAGTGAACAGCTGAAAACCACTGAATTTTACACATTAAAGGGGTGAATTTTACGATGTGTGAATTATATCTCAATGAAGTTGTTAAACAAGCACCACATATTCCTCGTTCCCGTCCCCCAAACAAAACCCAGACAAATCAAAACAATCTACTGCTCGTGAAAAAATAATTGAGAAGCACTGGGCTTATTAAAATTAAAAACTTTGCTCTGCATGGGAATTCCTTGGTGGTCCAGTGGTTAGGATTTCACACTGTCACTGCTGAGGGCCCAGGTTCGATCTCTGGTCGGGGAACTAAAATCCCACAAGCCACGCGGCCAAAAAAAAAAAAAAAAAAGAAAATTAAAAAACCAAAAAAAAACCTTGCTCTGCAAAAGACGCTTTCAAGAGAATGAGAAGGCAAGCCACGGACTGGGAGAAAATATTTGTGAAAGAGATGTCTGATAAGGGACTTTTATCCAGAATAAACAAAACACTCTTAAAACTCAGCAGTAGGAAAACAAACAACCCTATTAAAAATGGTTCAAAGGGGCTTCCCTGGTGGCGCAGTGGTTAAGAATCCGCCTGCCAATGTAGGGGACATGGGTTCGAGCCCTGGTCCGGGAAGATCCCACATGCCGCAGAGCAGCTAAGCCCGTGTGCCACAACTACTGAGCCCATGTGCTGCAACTACTGAAGACTGCATGCCTAGAGCCTGTGTTCCACAACAAGAGAAGCCACCGCAATGAGAAGCCCTCGCACCACAACGAAGAGTAGCCCCTGCGCACCGCAACTAGAGAAAGCCCGTGCACAGCAATGAAGACCCAACGCAGCCAAAAAAAAAAGGGCCAAAGACTTGAGCAGATACCTCAGCAAAGAAAATATATAGATGACAAGCCTATGAAAACATGCTCCATATCATATGTTATTAGGGAGATGCAAATTAAAACAAGGTGGGAATTCCCCAGCGGTCCAGTGGTTAGGACTCTTGCTTTCACTGCCAAGGGCCCAGGTTCAATCCCTGGTCGGGGAACTGAGATCTCACAGTCCGCGTGGTGTGGCCAAAACCAAAACAAAACAAAACCAAAAAAAACAACAACAAGGCAATACCACTACACACCTATTAGAATGGCCAGAATCCAAAACACTGACAGCACCAAACACTGGCAAAACTGTAGAGAAACGGAAACTCTCACTCATTGTTGATGGGAATGCAGACCAGTACAGCCACTTTGGAAGATCATTTAGCAGTTTCTTACCAAACTAAACACCCTTACCATATGATGTAGCAGTCATGCTCCTTGGTGTTTATCCAGATGAGTTGAAAACTTAACATCCGCTGTAAAACCTATACACAGATGTTTATGGCAGCATTATTCATAATTGCCAAAATTTGAAAGCAACCAAGATGTCCTTCAGTAGACAAATGGTTAAATAAACTGGTACATTGAGATAATGGAATATTATTCAGCGCTAAAAAGAAATGAGCTATGAAGCCATGAAGAGACATGAAGGAAGCTTAAATGCGTATTACTACGTGAAAGAAGCCAACCTGAAAAGACAACGTATGTATGATTCCAACTATATGACATTCTAGAAAAGGTAAAACTATGGTGATAGTAAAAAGATCAGTGGTTTCCATCCTTTCCCCATACCTTGCCCGACACATCTCTTAAATCTGGAAGTCATCAGTATCCTTTATCACATCCTTTAGTAAACTGGTAAATGCAGGTGTTTCCCTGAGTTCTGTGAGCTGCTCTAGCAAATTATTCAAACCTAAGGAGGAGATCTTTGGAACCTCTGATATACAGCCGGTTGTTAGAAGCGCAGGTGATAACCTGGGCCTGCAACTGGTGTCTGAAGTGTGTGTGTATATTGGCAGGGGAGTTGGTGGGGGGGCAGAGTTGTGGGACTGAGCCCTTAACCTGTGGGATCTGACAGTATCTCTGGTAGATAATGTCAGAATTGAGTTAAATTGTAGGATACCCCACTGGTGTTGCAGAGAATTGCATATTGTAGGGAGAAAAAACCTTCATACATTTGGTGACCAGGAGTGTCAAAACTGTGTGTTCTGTGCGACTAGTAAGGGAGACACATAGGAAAGAAGCACAAAATAGGGAAGAACTGAGTTTTTCACTACATAGGAAGGAAAAAGCTGAGGTTTTTTGTTTTTGTTTTTGTTTTTTTTTAAACAAATGCAAACTGGAACTGAAGGAACCTTAGAGACCATCTTTCATGATAAACTTAAGGCTCTGAGTTCAGAAACATTGTTTCACTCACCAGTATCTGTTCCTTTTACAAATAATGGATGGATTATATATCTGGACCAAGGATTGTTTATTGAAGCATCTGAGGGTTGTAGGAAATTCAGCACAGAAGGAGCTCGCTACTCAGGGCCAGAAGGACTCCAGGCTAAAAGGATGATCTTGCCTTTGAGGTGCTATTTGAAGATCAGGAACTTATCCTAGGAATAAGAGCAAACCTTTTTATTTTGAAAATGTTTTAAACAGCTTGATTTCCCCTCATTTTTTGGGGAGGGACTTTTTTCTTGCTCTTCCTTCCCCCTTCCATTGTGAGTTCTCTCCTATGCTTGCCTCTGTGTAAAGTGTTGTAGCTATAACTGTTAAAGTGTGTCTCTCATATATTTAAGTAAATTGTAGCATTTAGATTCCTTAATTAATGTTTAAGATCATTTCATTATACTCATGTAGTTTAATTTGTCCTTTCTTGGCAGATCTTCATAAAATCTAGTAGGGCCTCTGACTATAGTACAATTGGTCTCGGAAGGAAGATTTCCTCCCCAGTTCTTTTTTTTTTTTTTTTTTAATATTTGTTTTGGCTGTGCCAGGTCTCAGTTGCGGCACGCTGGATCTTCGTTGCGGCACGCTGGATCTTCGTTGCGGCATGCAAACTTCTTTACTTGCGGCATGCGGACTTCTTAGTTGTGGCATGTGAACTCTTAGTTGCGGCATGCAAACTCTTGGTTGTGGCATGTGCGTGGGATCTAGTTCCCTGACCAGGGATCACACCTGGGCCCCCTGCATTGGGAGCGTGGAGTCTTACCCACTGGACCACCAGGGAAGTCCCTAGAGTTCTTTTTTTTAAATTAATTAATTAATTTTTGGCTGTGTTGGGTCTTCGTTGCTGCATGCAGGCTTTCTCTAGTTGCGGTGAGCGGGGGCTACTCTTTGTTGTGGTGCACAGGCTTCTCATTGCAGTGGCTTCTCTTTGTTGCGCAGCATGGGCTCTAGGCACGTGGGCTTCAGTAGTTGTGGCTTGTGGGCTCTAAAGCGGAGGCTCAGTAGTTGTGGCGCATGGGCTTAGTTGCTCCGCGACATGTGGGATCTTCCCAGACCAGGGCTCGAACCCGTGTCCCCTGCATTGGCAGGCAGATTCTTTATTTATATTTATTTTTGGCCGCGTTCAGGCTTTGTTGCTGTGCGTGGGCTTTCTCTAGTTGTGGCGAGCAGGGGCTACTCTTTGTTGCGGTGCACAGGCTTCTCGTTGCAGTGGCTTCTCTTGTTGCAGAGCACGGGCTCTAGGCGCATGGGCTTCAGCAGTTGTGGCACGCGGACTCTAGAGTGCAGGCTCAGTAATTATGGCTCACGGGCTTTGTTGCTCCACAGCATGTGGGATCTTCCTGGACCAGGGCTCGAACCCGTATCTGCTGCATTGGCAGGCGGATTCTTAACCACTGCGCCACCAGGGAAGTTTCCCTAGAGTTCTTTTTAAAAGGTAGAGTGACTCTTAAATTTTAGATTTACATTTTGCGATTAATTTTGTTAACCTTTCTGTTTTGAGATAATTGTAGATTTATATGCAATTGTAAGAAATAATACCAAGAGATCCCATGTACCCTTTACCCAGTTTTCTCTAGTAGTAACGTCTTGTGGAACAAATACCACAACCAGGATATTGACATTGAAACACTCCACCATCTTGTTCATAATTCTCCAGTTTTACTTGTACTCATTTGTGTGTGTATTTAGTTCTACGCAGTATTGTTATATCTGTCTCATGTATCTAATACCACATTCATGGTACAGACAGTTCCATCACCCCAAGGAGTCCACATGTTGTCCTTTTTATAACCATACGCACTTTCCTCCTGCTGCCCCTACCTCCTAGACCCTTGGCAATCACTAATCTGGTCTCCATTTCTATAAATTTTTTTTTCAAGAATGTTGTATAAATGGAATCATACAGTATATAACCTTTTGGGATAGGGTTTTTATTTTCTCCCCACTCAGCATAAATCCCTTGAAATTTATATAGATTGTCATGTGTCAATAGTTTGTTTCTCTTTATTGCTGAATAGTATTCCATGGTGTGAATGTACCATAATTTAACTATTCACTGTTGAAGGACACCTGATTTATTTCCAGTTTTTGGCTTTTATGAATTAAGCTTCTATGGACATTTGTGTACAGGTTTTTACGTGATCATAAATTTTCATTGCCAAGAATGCAATTGCTGGGTCATATTTGATAAGTGCGTGGTTTGCAATGTACTTTAAAAATTAGCAGATAAAAACCTTTTCCTGTTAAAATTATTGACTTTTACATTTTTTGTTGAAAAACATCATTTTACAGTTCCTTGCAAAGCTCTCTGTCTTCTAGAACCTATTACCTGTATAGCCAGGGAGTTTGCATTTTGGAATAGGCATTGTGAGAGGAAGGTGAAAGCTGACAGAAATCGAATCCCAGAATCATCATAGTTTCCTTTCCTGTGAAACAATACACGGATTAGTTCTTGTCTTTTTTGCATGTGGTCTTTAGTTTTAATATTGTAATAAAAGGATGCATTTTATTTTCTCTTCTTACAGCGGCTGTGTGACTATGTTTGTGACCTCCTCTTGGAAGAGTCAAATGTCCAGCCAGTATCAACACCAGTAACAGTGTGTGGAGACATACACGGACAGGTAAAATTTCATGAGGATATTTTTAGCTTTTGTACTGTCTGTCCATAGTCCATGTCTGTTTCCAGTTGTGCTGCAAAATATTAAAAAAAAAAAAAAAATGGTGGTTGGCTAGGGTGCCTCAGCCTGTGTGACATTAATGATTCCTGGTTACTGTTAAAGTGAATAAAAGCAGTGGTCAAATTATTCATGGACTTTGTTGAAATCACACTTAGAAAGTGAAGAGTGAAGCATTATTGCTCTGTGGACAGGGGGAGATATAAAATACAAATGTGGACTGCTCATAGTTATTATGATTGATAGGAGATGCTTTGGTATTAGGCACTAATTTTCTATTCATTCTGTTCATTTCTGTTCTATTCACTTAATGTCATATTTTATTGAAAATTTATCATTTCCTTAGCGGGAATGAGAATATCAGCAGTTCAGAAAGATAAAATTATTGGTGCATGATTTTACAGCAAGTCAGTGCTGGAATGGGATGAGAAAGACAGTTCATTTTTTCATCTGCTAGGGTTTTATGTGTTTGTTTTTAAGAGTTTCAGAGCATTGACAGGAGGGGTACACCTTATCTTTAGACTCTTACTGTCAGCGTTTAGCCTAGTTAGAAAACTGTATTTGTAGTTTTTTCTTTTTTACTGGGAAATGAAAGCTGAACAGAGCACTCATAGCCTGCTCTGTGCATGCAATGGCATTGGGGCCATAAGACATAATATTTGTGAACAACATAGTATTTATGAATTCCTACAGGACCTTAACTATGACTGCCTAAAGGAGCAGAAATGTGTATAGCTTGGTTGTGTTTGAGGGCTGCTCCATGAGTAAAGTTATATTTTTTATTCTTTTAATTTGGCTGCCCTGGGTCTCCGTTGCAGCACGCAGGCCCTTTGTTGCCGGCTTCTCTCTAGTCGCGGCACTAGGGCTCTAGAGCGCGCAGGCTCAGTAGTTGCGGCATGCGGGCTTAGTTGCCCCGTGGCTTGTGGGATCTTAGTTCCCCGACCAGGGATCGAACTCACGTCCCCTGCACTGGAAGGCGGACTCTCAGTCACTGGACCAGCAGGGATGTCCCGTAAAGTTCTATTTTGACTACTTAGTTCTTTTCTTTTTGGTTTTTCAGTCTGTTCTCTGGATGTGTGAGGTTATAATAAATGACATCTGCATGTTATCAGCTTCTAAATAGAGGCCCCCACTATGTCATATTTAATCTGTTAAAATTCTAGTTCTCTAAAGTAGACCTTAGGAGTTCTTTTTAATTTCCATGTAACTTCTCTCCAAAAGTATAATAAATATTTGTATTTTGCTAACATAAAGGATATTAATATAAGCAGTGCCTTAACATATTTCTAAAAGCTGGAACAAACCAAGTAATGCTTTCCCTTGATTATAATATTAAAATTGAGGGGTTACCTGTGTTATCAAGGTTTTTTATTGGCCACAGCATGAGGCTTGTGGGATCTTAGTTCCCGACCAGGGATCGAACCCGTGCCCTTGGCAGTGAAAGTGCAGAGTCCTAACTACTGAACTGCCAGGGAATTCCCCAAGACTTTTTAATAATATGAATTATAGTCATAATCAGAGGTCAGGAAGTTAGACACAACTTCAAACTGCTAAAATTAATTCAGATAATAAATTTGCACTTCTACTGATATATATACCTTCAGTCAAATGTACAATTCTTGCTTTCATTTATCTTGTGTTTTGAGGTTAATAATGTACTTTTTCACATATTGCATGTCAATTTTTTTTTTTAAGTTCCTATGAGGTAGGATCATTTTGTAGAGAAGGAAACTGTGTTGAAAGATTGAGGAATTAACCCCAAATTCGCACAGCTACTAAGGGACAGAGCTGAGATTTGAAACTCATTTGGGTGCCCGATAGCCCATGTTATTTATTTATTTATTTTTTGGCTGCACGGCTTGTGGGATCTCACTTCCCTGACCAGGGATTGAACCTGGGCCACATCAGTGAAAGCCTGGAATCCTAACCACTAGGCCCCCAGGGAACTCCCAGCCCATGTTATTTTAAGACTACCACCAGATTGAGCCGTGTTTCTCTTGTACTTGACCCTTTAAAACAATTGCTCATCAAAAGCATGGGACTTGAGGAGCTTCTAAATGTCTGCAGACTAGTCAAATGTAAGGTGTATCTTTTGGGACTTGTACAGTTGTCTTCCCCTTGGGCCAGTTTTGGAATTGCAGGATTGGTTTATGAGTATAAATAAACTCATAAGAAATGTTGACAAGCATATAGTTGCTGAGAAGCATTGAAACAGCATAATCTAGTGAGGAGATTGTAGACTTCAGTGTCAGACAGAGCTTGGTTTAAGTTAAGTCCTGCTTGGGTACATAACAGCTATTTAAGAAGCCATTTCTGCTAGCTCTTCTGTTCTTTAAATACGGCCTGTGGACCCTTGAAGGTCTATAAGATGACACAAAATCAACTGAGGGTAAAACTGTTGGTGCCTCAGCATGAATCAAGGGAGTGTCACCAGCCTATGCTGGTTGTCATTGTATTCTTCACCAGCATGCATGCATGTACAGTAAAATAAAATGCCAGTATCACTTAAGAATGTCCTTGGGCTTCCCTGGTGGCGCAGTGGTTGAGAGTCTGCCTGCCAATGCAGGGGACACGGGTTCGAGCCCTGGTCTGGGAAGATCCCACATGCCGCGGAGCAACTAGGCCCGTGAGCCACAATAACTGAGCCTGCGCGTCTGGAGCTTGTGCTCCGCAACAAGAGAGGCCGCGATAGTGAGAGGCCTGCGCACCATGATGAAGAGTGGCCCCCGCTTGCCGCAGCTAGAGAAAGCCCTCGCACAGAAACGAAGACCCAACACAGCCAAAAATAAATAAATTAATTAATTAAAAAAAAAAAAATTTATAAAAAAAAAAAAAAAAAAAAAAGAATGTCCTTGATGAAGCAGTAATATTAATTGGCACTCTTAACCCCTCAGTAGATAACATCTTTTGAGTAGTCCCTTGATGAAATAGGAAGTACCCATAAAGCACATCTACTGCATATCAAAGAAAAATGGTTTGCTCAAAAGAAAAGTACTTGTGCAGTTCTTTGCATCTCCTGCTGAAATAGCCTCTTTTTTTTAATGGAACGCTGTTTTTACTTGAGAGAATGAATGACAAACTACGGGTATTTGGCAACTGTTTTGCAAAAGTGAACGAAGTGAGCCAGTCACTTCAAGGAAAACAATTGACGTTATTTGTTGCTGATGACAGAATTTGAGTTTTCAAGTGAAATATTGGAATTTTAGAAAATTTGAGTTTACCACCATGAGGCTACTAGCTTCTGATACTTAAAAGACTTTTCTGATGAGGTGAGTGATGAAATTAACAAATATTTTTTTGATGATTTAACAAATATTTTTTTGATGATGTATAAAGAAATGTCATTTCCATTTTCCAAATAACCAGCGTGTTACCCACTCAAAGTGTTAGACCAACTTATCTAACAGAGTTTGAGAAGAGACCTATTGTCAAGTTTTGATGTATTAAAAGAAGAATATGTACCATTATCTCTAAAAGTTATTAAAATTCTCCTCCCTTTTGTAACACATACCTGTATGAAGGTATGTGTTACACTTTAAATTTCTAATATGGTTAATACTGATTCATATAACGTATAAACAAAAGCTTTTTGGGGACCTGTAATTTTTAAGACTATGAGTGGGTCCTGAAACCAGAAAATTTAAAAACTGCTGAGTTAGCCAACTATTTCCTTGCCTCTAACAATGGAATAAAATCCACTTCTCGGGATTGGTTTTGTTTTAAAATGAGAACATTTACAGAGTGTGTGTGATATGAAAAACATACAATAGATGGTAGAAATTATTTGTGAAATAATGAGATGGGCTTCCAGTAATGTATGACAAGGTTAATTGTCTGCATATGTTTTCAGTAAATATTTATTATATTAAAGAATTTTGGAAAAAACTACCAATGTGGAGTAGGAACTATGGGTCCCCAAGGCAGAATTTTTGATCATCCATTAAATATATATAAGTTAAATGGAAACTTACAAAGCTTTTATTCAAGAATGTGTTTCTACAGACATCAGTAGTAAAGTCTAAGGACACTCACTCTTTCACCACACTTTTATAGAAGCAATTGTTTCATAAAACTTTTTAATGTTTCCTTCCTGACTTTGAGTGTGTACATACTCAATTTTTACATAACAATATTGTATAATTATATTAGAGATATAGTTTTGTGTTCCATCCTTTTCCCTAGGCATTTTCCCACTTTGCTACATAGTTTCCATTATAATCATTATTTATGACTGCCTAAGGTTCAGGTCTGTGAATTAGTAGATCATACTTTATTAATATTCCCTTATGTTAGTCATGAAGGTTGTTTCTTCTGGTATTAGAAATGATGCTATGATGCATTTTCTTTATGTTATACAGCTTTTTTTTTTTGCCTTTAGGTTATAGTCACAGAAGTGGAGTTACTAGGCCAAAGTAACACAAACACATATATGTATATGTGTTTATATATACACTGAAAGTATATTTAGATATATATACTTATTTTTTACTGCTCATATTGTGTGTGATTGTATTTATACATATATGATATATGATATACATACACACATCATATATATATCTGTGCGGTGGGAAGTGAGAAGTATATTCCTTCGAAGGAAGGGATTCCACTTCGTAGAAATGGACAGCATATATTTTGAACAAATAATAGTCTACCAGTTGACTGAGACTGAATTTGTTTCATTTGTTTGCTAATTTTAAGAAGGTAGGAAATTTTATTTTAAACTTTCTAAAGATTTTTTTTTTAAGCAAGTGACAACTCTTCAGACTTATGAAACATTGCTACAAAGGGTAGTACTTTATTTCAGTAGTTAATCTTTAAATTTCAGTTTTGTTCACTATAACTAAGATTTCTGTACCGTTTTAAGTGTTAGAAATTTAAGTAGTAATACTACTTTCAAGTGTAAAAGATAGATGTGAAGGAAATTATTGGTTGTAGTTGGTATGGTATATTATAGTTCCTTTAATCTAAAATACTTTTTCAGAAAAACTGTGACTTTTCTTTAGGAAGTAGGATTAGGATAATCGAGTTGACTGAAGTTATCAAACGCACATTTTTGTCAGTTAAATTTTCAGTCAAGTAGAATATGATGAAATATACTATTCTTTTTTTTACTGATTATTGAGAAGATTCTCCACAGCTGTGGAAGCTGAGGGTACACATCTTCCAAAGTAGAGTGTAAGAAGGTAGGTTGATTACATGACACTACGAAGTGTCATGTAAATTCATTCTTCAAAAGAAATTCTTATCCACTTGTTTCCTTATCTTTTGTCTCTTTAAGATAGATGCTGAAGGTGGGGCAAGGTGATTGGGTTAGCTTATTGACAGGTAACTGATAAATGATTTCAAATTTTCAAGTGATAGATGGGAGAAATATGAAAGAAATTTGAAAGGGGGTTGCCTATAACATTAATGACTTAGGAATGACTTTAGTGATAACTGAGCTTCATTTTAGTGCTTTTTTTTTTTTTAAGGCTTGGGAGCTGTGTGCTTGGCAGTTTAGTTTGCACTTTATTTCTTTGTATAAATGTAAATATTTGAAGTCCTCTTAATTAACTGCTTCTTTACACAGTTTGGCCTCAGTTTTATTATTTTACTCCTTCACAGGAATTTGTAATCAGCATATATTGCCTTTCTTTTATAGTTTTATGACCTTTGTGAACTATTCAGAACTGGAGGTCAGGTTCCTGACACAAACTACATATTTATGGTATGTAAACACCAGTGATATCAAGTACTTATTTTAAATGGAAGGGATCTGACTTACTACATGTAAATTATATAATAATTTCGTTGCCATGTGACAATCACTATTTAAATATATGAAAAGGTGATTCTATACTTTTCTACATTTTGCTGTGTCCTCTAGTTGAGAATAATTGCTTTTGTAAACTGCTGTATACACAGGACTGGGTTGTAGCCCTCAGTAATGGTTAGGCAGAAAAATAGCCCAGAACCACAGGTTTAAGGCATAAATCTTCAGTTTACTGTTATTTTATCAGATTTTTTTTGAGCATTCATTTTCCTCTGTTATTAATCTGTGGATTGATTAATATACACATATACACATTTGCTGTTAAGGTAGATATTTGCTTACTTTCTTTTTGTAATATAATGTTACCGTTGAATTTTTTCTGAGCCCTTCTGTTATTTTCCTTCCTTCTGAAAATTTCTGGGTCACTTTTCTAATCTTTTAACTGTTTTCCTATTGGTCTAATATTGGCCCAATTAAAACATAAATGGGAAGTGTAAATAGTATATCCTCATATGCAGTTGTTAAATACAAAGCTAAATGTAGAATACTGTTATAATTATGGTAATTGCTTTTACAAAAAAATTATTTTCTTCAAGTTGACAGCTCTTTTGATACAGTTAAAAAGATTTTTGAAATTCATTTAAAATTTTTTGATTCACACATGATCTTTTAGAAACATTTATTAATGTAGGTAACAGAGAATTGAAAAAATGGTGGTTTTGCAGGGAAAATCCTTGAGAGAATTGCACAGCAGGTTCCTGTAGGCTCCTGTAGCATAAGACTAGCACAAACATTTAGTAGGAACAGCTTATTTATTTCCATTTGAATTTTTTGTTAAAACCCAATTTCCAAATAATTCAATGTGTAACTCTTCATTTTTGTTATTTTGGGCTGTGTCTCTGAGTTTGTGCCCTTTGGTATAATTTTTAAAAAATATTGTTGCTATTGTATTGTTTGTAACTGTAAATTTTTACTTTACAGGGTGATTTTGTAGACAGAGGTTACTATAGTTTGGAGACCTTCACTTACCTTCTTGCACTAAAGGCTAAATGGCCTGATCGTATTACACTTTTGCGAGGAAATCATGAGAGTAGACAGATTACACAGGTGTATGGATTTTATGGTAAGACCTTCTATTTCTCTGATTCTGAATATTGATTTACCTTCCTCTTTGGGAAAGAAAGCCACGCAAGTCATACATGTGCTTTTCATAGTAAAATTAGAAAATACAGATAATCTTTTTCCACTTTCTCACCTTTAACTCCTTTTCTTCCCTCAGTCAGTTGAAAATCTGACTATTGGTATGTAGAGAGAACCATTCTTTCTTTTTTTTTTTTTTTTCATTCTTTCTTTTTAATTGAAGTATAGTTGATTTACAATATTAGTTTCAGATGTACAACATAGTGATTCACTATTTTTACAGATTATACTCCTTTTAAAGTTATTATAAAACATTAGCTATATTCCCTGTGTTGTACAGTATATCCTTGTAGCTTATTATTTTATACATAGTAGTCTGAGAGAACTATTTTTAGCTTTTTGGTGTATGTCTTTCTAGGTCAGTGCCTCAAAGTGTAGTCCTCAGTTTATCTCACTGGAATCATTTGGGATGCTTGTTAAAAATGTAGATTGCTAGGCGCCACTTTTGGGGTGGGACCTTAGAATCTGCTGAAGGGGAATGTTTTGCACACTCAGTTTGAGAACCTAGTCTATATATATGTATGTGTGTGTGTGTTTATACATATGTGTGTGCACACACCCCAAGCTAAAATGGGATCTTACTTGTTTTTTAATATTGTGACCAGCCTTTTCACTTCATTGATGTTATTTTATAGCTGCACTGTATTATACTGTATGGATGTACTGTAAATCTGTGTGCTTTCTCCAGAGAATGCTAGGACCTCAGGCCATAAATAGAATGCAGCCATTAAAAGCAAAATAGCTACTTCTATAAAATTTTTATATGGTTGAAAGTTTTTCAAAATGAGGTTAGGAAGCTCTTTGAAGGAGGTAGATAGAACTGTAGAGATTATTATTATTATTATCTATCTATCTATTTATTTTTGGCTGCATTAGGTTTTCGTTGCTGTGCGCGGGTTTTCTCTAGTTGCGGCGAGCGAGGGCTACTCTTCGTTGCCGTGCGCGGGCTTCTCATTGCAGTGGCTTCTCGTTGCGGAGCACAGGCTCTAGGCACGTGGGCTTCAGTAGTTGTGGCTCGCGGGCTCTAGAGCACAGGCTCAGTAGTTGTGGCGCCCGGGCTTAGTTGTTCCGCGGCATGTGGGATCCTCCTGGACCAGGGCTCGAACCCGTGTCCCCTGCATTGGCAGACGGATTCTTAACCACTGCGCCACCAGGGAAGCCCTGTTGAGATTATTAATAAGAATTTTCCTTGAGCACAATTAAGGCAGATATTGAGAGATTTGAAAATATTAATCTCATAACTCTTTAGTTTTTAGACTTTATATTTTGAATTATCTTCTGTCATTATAAAGATAAGCTGAACTCTCTTACTCCTGATTTTGTCAGCCATTATCAATTATTAAATTGAGAATTTTTGACAACGTATTGTTATCTATTTATTTATTTATTTTTGGCTGCACCGTGTGTGTTGTGGGATCTCAGTTGCCCGACCAGGGATTGAACCCGGGCCACAGCAGTGAAAGCCCCAAATCCTAACCACTAGGCCACCAGGGAACTTCCCGACAATTTATTGTTGATATAACTGTTAATAGGAATTGAAAAGTTAGATGGCTAATATTTATCTCCTTTCTACAAGTTACTTCAGATTTTCATTCACAAAATGCCAAATATCATTTGGAATAAAAAGTGTTTGATTCTTTTGCAAAATAATCAGTATTTTGGATAATACATTATGTGGTGTTAGCTCAGTGAAAGCAACTGGCTCCAACTGTGTAAGATTAATGTTACATATATAATTACACCCCAGAATTTGACCAACATTATCAGTGTAGGGCAAAAGAGATAAAAGGGGGAGAGGAAGGAGGACATTTTAATCGAGATGCCTTGACCGAAGAACATGACAACAGCACAACATCTAGTATTGATTTTTTTTCATCCCCAGCTATGCTCTAGTGTTCATCTATGGTTTTGTTTGATAAGAGCAAGCCCATCTGCTCCTCAGGAGGGAGACAGTTTTAGTCATCATGGAACTTAACATTGATTTTAAAGTAGTAAAAATGTCTATATATAGCTATTATATTGGGCCTTCCGTTCATACTGATAAACATATGGTTAGCAGTTATTATGAACCAAGTGCTTTGCTTATGTGTTAAGGTGAAAAATTTACAAGATTCCTACTGGTAAACTGAGCTCAACGTTAGAGCTGGCTCATGAGACGTTTACAATAAGGACCCTGCCTCACGTAGAGATATAATTTAGAAAATTATGAGGATTGACCATACCCCACAGTCTTATATCCTGTATCATTTTCAGCTGTACTTAGGGCAATTAGTGATACATCCATTTTTTTCCGAAATTAAGGAAGAAGCCAAAGAGCAGAACTTCCATGGTATTAACTGAGAGAAGAGATAATGTACCCTATTAACTGTTGTAGACAGCAGAGAGAATGTTCAGCTGAGAATATGTAAGAACTGATTGGCAGTTTGTCCTTAGTGATGACTACAGGGGTACTTACTGGAACTCAAGTATGTAGTTGCACAGTTTGCAGAAAATCTCAGAAGGGGCAACCTAGGCCTGAAAAATGTTGAAATGGGAATTATCCGTGCTCCTTTAATTATCCTGCTAGAATAAGGTAGTCACCTTAAATACATTACTCTGTTTGATAGAATTGCCCAGTTTTTTTTTTTTTTTTAAGTTTGTTTATTTATTTATTTGGCCTGCGGGGCCCCACTTCCCCAACCAGGGATGGAACCTGCTTCCTCAGCAGTGAAAGCTTGGAGTCCCAACCACCGGACCGCCAGGAAATCCCCCCCGGTATTAATAGTAAGACAAAAGCTTTTGCTTTGGGTTATGTGAAATTAATATTTAGCCCTACTTGATTATAGCATTTTGACTAATAATTTCAGCTGGTTCTTAGAGCCACTTCTGGAATGAAAAGCAGGACCACATTCTTAGACTAGTTAGACACTAGTCTCCTTCTGGTTCTACATGGAGGACCTACTAGGGCTAACTATGTATCATAACTTGCCATCCTAGTTTAAGCAAATTTCTGTTGTCCTAGTATTAGTTGTATTCTTTACTTATTTTATTTATTTATTTTTTGGCCGCACCTCATGGCTTGCAGGATCTTAGTTCCCTGACCAGGGATTGAACCCGGGCCACGGCAGTAAAAGCGCTGAGTCCTAACCACTGGACCGCCAGGGACCTCCCCTGTATTCCTTAGTTTTATCAGCAGATTCAGAACTTCATTAACGAGAACTCTTTGTTTCTCTCATAGATGAGTGCCAAACCAAATACGGAAATGCTAATGCCTGGAGATACTGTACCAAAGTTTTTGACATGCTCACAGTAGCAGCTGTAAGTTTATGTAAATCTTTTTTAAAAAAAAGCTCAAGTGTTTTCCTGCCAGTAACACTTTGCATATTTTTATCTAATTGCCATTTCAACTATATTATATCATTAGCACTCACTGATGAATTTAGATATACGACTGAGTTTATTACTATATGTTCAACTCTTTGTTTTCCTTTTTCGCTAGTTAATAGATGAGCAGATTTTGTGTGTTCATGGTGGTTTATCTCCTGATATCAAAACACTGGATCAAATTCGAACCATTGAACGGAATCAGGAAATTCCTCATAAAGGAGCATTTTGTGATCTGGTTTGGTCGGATCCTGAAGATGTGGATACTTGGGCAATCAGTCCCCGAGGAGCAGGTTGGCTTTTTGGTGCAAAGGTCACAAATGAGGTAAAGCCAGCATTTTCGGAAAAGTGGTTTGTTGGTTGCTAATGGACTACATAAAGAACTATGGTGGCTATAGATACCAAACTTCTAGTCTAGTTTACTCAAACTGTGGTGGCTATGGATATCAGATTTCTTGTCTAGTTTATCGTGTATGTCTTTCCTTAATGGTTAAATGAGATCACGTAATAAAAGCACCTCCTTTAGCATCCATTGGTACTATGCGTAAAATAAATGTTCCTTTTCTTTCAAACATTGCAATTAAGTAATGAGATAACAAGGGCAAGATAGGCAACTTTTTAATGTATATATTTCTTTGTATATATATTTTTAATTCAGATATAACTGACATATAACATTGTATTAGTTTTATGTATACAACATAATGATTTGACATATGTATTTATTGTGAATAAGCAATATTTTTGAGGTTAACTACTTTCAGTTAAAAATATATATACACACACACTTACACATACACACACACTGCAGGGTGAAGTAATCCAGCATAATGAAGTCAGAAAGCTAGATTTATCCTGTCTGAGCCTCTGGTTCCTGAAGTTTCAAGAGAAGGATAATAAATCTCTTTCAGAATTTTGTAAGAACCATACTAAAGCCTCAGTAAATGATAGATATTGATAGTAATATATTTATTATTAAACCATAAAAACTTTGTTTCATATCTGATAGCACTTACAGAATGCTTTTCTTTTTTTTTTTTTTTTTATAAATTTATTTATTTATTTATTTATTTATTTATTTGGCTGTGTTGGGTCTTCGTTTCTGTGCGAGGGCTTTCTCCAGCTGTGGCGAGGGGGGGCCGCTCTTCATTGCGGTGCGCGGGCCTCTCACTGTCGCGGCCTCTCCCGTTGCAGAGCACAGGCTCCAGACGCGCAGGCTCAGTAGTTGTGGCTCACGGGCTTAGTTGCTCCGTGGCATGTGGGATCTTCCCAGACCAGGGCTCGAACCCGTGTCCCCTGCATTGGCAGGCAGATTCTTAACCACTGCGCCACCAGGGAAGCCCCAGAATGCTTTTCTTTCAGAAACTTCTAACTAATTATGTTACTATGATTTCTATAACTGAGGCCAAAGGGACTCTATAACTTATGGAAATTAGTGGGGATAACTGTAGAATGGATTCTATAATCATGAGAGCTTTAGTAATTACAGGATTTATACTTTATTTAAATGCTTATTTTCTTATATATGTAGGTTGATTTTTTTTTAAATGTGCTGGATACTTAACAAAACCTTTCTAAATTGCAGTTTGTTCATATCAACAACTTAAAACTCATCTGCAGAGCACACCAACTAGTGCATGAAGGCTATAAATTTATGTTTGATGAGAAGCTGGTAACAGTATGGTCTGCTCCTAATTACTGTTATCGTTGTGGAAATATTGCTTCGATCATGGTCTTCAAAGATGTAAATACAAGAGAACCAAAGTTATTCCGGGCAGTTCCAGATTCAGAACGTGTTATTCCTCCCAGGACAACGACGCCGTATTTCCTTTGAGGCCTTCGCCCATCCTGCTGACCCATTTTTCTGTCCTCTTACCCCAACTTTCGTGTATTACCCTCTACAATATACTTTTTATTGAGCACTTTGCTGCTGAAATGCTGCCTCTTGCCTTTTTTTTTAATTTTAAATTATCGAAATTTATTGTTTGTTATGGTGTCTATAGCAATGTTTTTCTATCAGTTTTCTCCCCCGTCCTACCCCCGCCTTGGACTCATTTGAGAAGACTTGAGAAATGTCTTAATACTCAAACTGCTGCATGTAGCTCTTGCTTATTTACTGGTCTAGGGGAAACAGGATGTTTCCTTTTTTAAAAAAGCCAATTGACAGAACAGACACTGAAATACTCCTCCTTTTGTATTATTCAGTCCTTTGTTTTAGTTCGGTAAGTTTTAAGAAATTTCAGCAGCAAAGTTGTTATTCAGTGGGCACGATGGACTGCAAATGCCTCGAGTTATGTATACCTGTCCCAGCTGTAAACTTCATTGTCCTTTGTTGGATGATATTTTAAATGGATATAAAATAAATTGGTCTAAAGGGCTGCCCTCCTTGTTGTGTTTTTAAATTCTAGTTTAAAAACTGCTACAGCTTATGACTTTGTACATTAAGATAATTGTATTGATCTTTTTTCAGATTCCTTGTATTTTTTAATAAAGTAATCTTAAATAAAACCCAGATAGGTTAAAGTGTTAGAAATTTTAAACAATGTACATTGTTAGCTTAAAGTTATTCTTTTTTTCTTTTTTCCTAATCAGAGTTCTTGACCCTTTGGTTATTAAGTTTAAAACTTCAACTGAAATTCCATACTATATATTTAAAAAAAAAAATCACTAAACTGTGCCTAAAGAAATAACTGCCATATTAATGTTTTGGTTTATATCCTCTCTAGTAATAGAAGAACATTTAATACTTGTAATGCTGATGTGTTCACTTGATACCAGTTGAGTAGAATGTGATCAATCCAGTTTACAATGTATCATGAGTATCATTAAGTAAAATATATGTACTTTTCAATAGGAATCATTCTTACTGTAACACTTGACCTTAACTTTTAGAAAGTGTTCATTTTTTAACTGCAACTGGAAAGGTTGAAAAGTCAGGACTCTTGTACTTGTGAACTGTAATCTGAAGCAGATTTTTAAAAGTGTGGAAAAAACCAGATTGTCCTTTTTTGTAAAGGTCTGTGATACTATGTTTCGGCTTTGTGTAAGTAATTTGAATATCCAAAGGGTTGTGATGATCAATTCTTGATATGCAACTGTCCACTTAATAAGGACAAGTGTTCCAGTGTCTCTTATGACTATGGTCATAAATGATGCTGGAATTAACCATATTATGAAATAGTTGGTATCCCTTTACTACTATAATTAATTTTTGTCATTCCAGGAAATCTTTGTGAAGCCAGCCAATTAATAAAGCACTTTAGCATCTGTTCAGGTAGTTTTGAAAACCAACTGTCCCCCTTCAGGATGAGAACTTCCAGGTTACCTAAAAATGCAATAAAAATCTTTATAGTCTAAGCTTCTTGGCACATAATTTTTCATCAGGGCTTTTCTTTTATTAAGCGAGCACAATACTGTTTTGATTTTTTCCCCCAACCACACAGCTCCTTGTGTAGTTTTTAATTGTATAGCTGTAAGAAAGAAGTGGCTAAGACGTTTGCTGCACACACTTGAACTGTTGGGTCAGTAGCTTTGTTTTACTGCCCTGACCCCAGTGTAATTCAGGGGGAAAGGTATTTTTATCTTACAGGGATATGTAGCTATGTATTTTACTAATTGTGAAACACTGGAAATTAATGATGCAGACAACTTGGTGTGGTCTTTGAACAGCTTTCTGCAGTATTTTTTTTCTGTTACCATAAATTGTATTTAAGTGCTTTCTCTCTTCTGCTTTTAAGTTGTACCAATAAAATTGGTAACCCTCAGCCCTTCCTTCCCATTTGACACTCCTTAGCTTAGATTGATGTAGTTGTTTTAGTTACCTGTGTAATGTGACTTTTATTTTTAAGTCATGGTGTACTGCATTTGTTTGTCACTTAGTTGGGCATGTGCCAATAATATTCTGTCCATTCCTTAACTGCCATCTCTGTTTTGCCTGATCTTTTTCTCTTCAACTGAATAATGGCTTTTTGCATGAAAAAAAAGTTTTTACTGTTAGACATGTAAAGGGAAGAGAGAGTGAATGTATTGGACTCTGTAAGCCTAAAAGGAATATTTGGATCCCTCTGATAAATAAGGGCTATGTACTATATAGAGTAATCATGTGGTGGAAAATACTTGCAAGTCATAGATTTGTAGGCAGGAGGCTCTGTTATTCCCTGTATCTAGGCTGAATGTAAAATCCCTTATGTTGTATTAATGGGGGTAATAACCATTTTTATTTGCCTATGATATACTTGGTTTCTAATAAAATGTCCTAGGCTCTAGTGAGAACTGTCTACTTTTAATTGCCAATTACTCCCCTTTCCTCATTTTCCTGATATGCTCTTGGCCAGCTTTTCCTAGGTTAATGCTTTTTCCTGAAAAAAATCTCACCACTCTAAATGTGTTCATTTGGGTGTGACCCTAAAAAGCCTGGATCAAGAGCACATCTTTAATATGCAACCTGCATCAGCTCCTACTCTGTCCGGATGCCTAGAACTGTTGGAAGATTTTGATGTCTTAAACACTGTGTTTCACTTTTGAAATATTGTTCTTTGCATTAAGATTTGTGTGTTTTTGCTTTGTAAGCCCAGCACCAGGTTTTGGAAAATGCCTGTACTGTGAAAACAAATCCGAACTCTTTCTGAGCCTCTTTCATTGTCAGAAACAGAATTGCTTTCCATCAGCCTCCAAAAAATTTGTGTATCTGGAGTCGAAGAGATTTAACAGCAAGAGTCCAGATTTTTAAATGTACTTGTTTTCTAAATGCTAATGTTTGTAAAGCACCTTCAGTTCTTTGGATGAAAGGTGCTATATTCTCTCAGTGTAAATTAATAAAAAGATTATAGGAAGTTTGTCAAAAAATTTTATCTAATGCAGTCTGTCCCGACAAGAAGTTAGCATTTTATATAACACAATTTAAAAATTAAAAAATGCTTATTCCTTCACTTAGTTTCTTGACTAGTAAACAGAAGTGAAACTTTTCTTGTTCTGCATTTGACTCTTCAGTGTTCCAGTTCTTTAAAGACAATATTCATTGTTACGTCCTGGATCCGGTGCCCAGAACCCAGCTTCGTGAGATCATCACAACTCTTTCAATTGTGTATTTAAACTGTGCAGTCATGCTGATGAAATATACAGTAGTAAAACACCAAAAAGAAGCATTTGGAAAGTCCTCTCGCATGAAACCCAACACAGTAGATGCTTGGAGAAGGACCTTATTCCCCTCTTACTAGTTTTCTATTTCCTTGTTAATCACTTGGTGAATATGTGCCTTTCTTACCCTCATGATGGTAAGCTTATGCTGGCTTGGATCATTCAAATGTTTTCTTAATTCAAAAATGCATGAAATTTATGAATTTTGTGTGTGTGTGTGTCAACAAAAATAATTATTATGTAAGTATATTCCACTCAGTCCCTGGGCAGCCACTGTTCTCAGCACTTTGCTTTTTTATATAAATGGGAATGGGTTATAAAAGACTGTGTGGAGGCAATGGAATAGTGGAAAGAATATAGGCTTTGGGATCAATCTAGGTAAGAACCCCAGCTCTGCCAGGCAGTAATAGCAGCTAACCTGTATTGAGCACATAGCTAAATGCTGTACATGCCCTATTTTGTGTCACCCCTACTATGGCTCAATGACTGTATTACCTTTTTTTTTTTTCTTCAGACAAGAAAACACACTTAGAGATGATAGGTAACTTGCCCAAGGCTGCACAAGAGAGCTGGAATGTGAACCCATTTAGGGCATCCTAGAGTAGTACATATTAAGCAGTATTGGTTATTGTAGCTTTGTGACCCTGAGCAAGTTGGGTTTTCTGAATCTTAAAATTCCGTGTCTAAAGTAAGAATGCCATACAGGGTTGATCTCAGGATTAAAAATAGCACATAAAAAATACCCAGTCCCTGGCCCAAAGCTGCCATTTATTGAGGGCCCACGTACATATCATTTGCCCAAATTCAGTGTAGTTGGGAAGTAAGAATAACCCAAGGCAATATATAATTGCTGATGTACTGTAGTTTATGTAAGTACAACAAATTTGGAGAAGGAAATGTTTGAGTTAAGCTGGAGTAATTGGGGAAGGCTTAAAAGAGGAAGTGTGAATTAAATGTATACTAGAATGATGGGCCATGTATTTCATATAGTAAAAGCACAGAAGCAGGGATTACTAGAACTTGGACATGATATGAAGGTAAACTTGAGGGTACTCCTTGGGAAGGCATAAGAAATGAATAGCTGCAGTTCTGTTGACAATACCATGTATCAGAGAGGCGTTGGCCAATTGTGAAAGACCTTGAAAACCAAGCAGATGATTTTAATTCATATTTTAAGAAACATAATGAGTGACATTCAAGATTAGTCTCCTAGTAAGTTGATCCTCCCCACCAGGACTCCTCCTACCACATCTCCCCTAGTCTTCTCTGACAAATGATTCTGAGGTTCTCTCTCTTTTCTGGCTTGGTGATTATAAGGGTGGATATTGTTTGTTGGTATTGAGGGGATTTATGGTTCTGTTATCTTGGGATTATGTAAAATATTAATTTGGGGAGCCAACAGATGTTCAACTTTTTTTTTTTCCTTGTCAATGCCATTTTAAAGGTCCCATTACAGTTTACCATCATCATCATTTTATAGAAGGAAAGATGTAAAAAGAGCCATCTCAGAATAAAGGACAGCCCTTTACACCAAATAAATTCGGCTTTATGAAAAACTATAGTCTCGTCTTTACCATTTGTGAAGATCAGTAAGAGATTTGTCCCCAAACTTGTGTGTATAACTCTAAGCTGTCATATTATTGATGCATAAAAGCGTATTCTGATAAAACAGAAGTAGCTTAAGAGAAAGTTTTATGCCTCCTCCCAGCTCCAAATAGATGCCGAGGATCTACCAAATGAAAACTACACAGGATTGCAGAAAGACTGAAGGGGATTCCACCTTAGAGGAAGAATTTTGTTAATATGTTAATGAGTTGTCTTATTTTCAAGGATGGCCTTGTTAAAGTAGAAGAGAAAAGGCAACTGATTTATAATGCTTATGTGCTGGTAGTCTTGCATGCTTAGGTCTGTCAACAACACTAAAAATGCAAGGAAATTTATTTTAAAATTGATTAGCTGGAGTAGAAGTCACAAGCACCTGCAGTATCACAGGACGGTTAGCAACACATTCAGGGGTCAGTTCCATTTAGGCATTTGAGAACCGAGCACATTGCTTTTGGTTACGGCATCAATTCTGTTTGCAGGGTTGATTTTCCTTTCTTGGTAATTCATTTTTAAAATCTCTTGCTTTCTTGGAAGCCTGCACCCAAGCTTGTGATCTCTTCTGCAGAGGATTGAGCATCTAAACCACACTTTATATTGATAGATTGTTACAGTTTTCTTGCCGGATCCTCTGTGAAGTGTTAATCTGTGAGCTCTAACCATTTCAGCATGATGTAGTCAGGGACCGGATATGAGGTGGTTCAAAATGAAGCTCATTTTGGAGACTTACCTCACTGTCGCACCTGCCAGAGGAGTTTGGGCAATTGCAGCGCTTAGCTGTTGCTCCTGTCGTGGTGCAGTGTTGAGGGGCGCCAGCAGGTGTGTGGGATGCAGGACTCAGAGCCAGAAGAACATGCCCGCCGCAGGTGTCTGGCACCGGAGATGCAGTTTTTACTTTCGACCGCACGGTGGCGCATAGATCTCCCCGGCAGTGTTAGCAGTCTCTAAGGCACCTCCGCCGCCACCTGCAGTCTCAACCAAACTCTAGGTGGCGGGATGCGACGGCCCGAGCGTCCAATCGGCCGCCAGGCTTTCGGCCACACTACGGCTCTAGCCAATGGGAGCCCAGGAGAGGCGCGGAGGAGGCGGGCCCTGCAGCAAGCCTGGCAGAGGCGCGAGGCCCTCCGCCCGCCTCTCCGCCTACTCCAGCCTCCGCCGCCTCAGCTTCCCGAGCGAGCCCTGCGGCCGCCGGAGCAGCTCCCGCGGCGGAGCAGGAGCCGGATGGTCAGAGGAGCCCGGCAGCCCCAGCAGCCGCGGAGTCGCCTGGGCCCCAGGTGGGGCGGGGGCTGAATGGAGGTCGGGGTTGGGAATGGGGCGCGGGAGCGGGCCCAGGGCAGCAGCTTGGGGCCGTGAAGGATTCGGGGCGCCGAGGCTGGAGGGGCGGTCGGGCTGCGGGGAATTCGGGGGGCGCCAAGGGGCGGCGGAGCGGGCTGGGCGGCGGTCGCATCCTCCAGACCGGATGAGAGGGGCGTGTGAGGGAAGGGGCGCCAAGCGGTGAGACTGGGGGCGCTGGGCCGGGAGGGGCAGGGCGCGCGCGCCCGGTGGAGGGGCCGTGGAATGCGGGGGGCGCGGGGCCTGGAGGGGCGGGGCTCGGAGGGGCAGTGCCCGGGTCGGGAGGGGGTGGGCACTGGAAAGGGGAAGCCGGAGGGGCTTACGGGGGTGTTGAAGCAGACAATGAGTAGGTGGCGTTGGGTGGTTTTGGGGAGCTGGGCTGTGACGAATAGGAGCTGAGGATGGAGTGAGAGACCAGGAGGCAGAGCAGGGTTTGGGCTAAGCAGACATTAGGGGAACGGTGAGTCCCAGGATCGCTTGGTCTTGGTATTTAGGGGAAACAGAACATAAGGCATTTGTAAGGTCAGGTATGGGCTTAGACAGCCTGTAGTTCTAGAGGGTGGTGCGTTGAGTTCTTGACTGGCACACTAGGGCCCGCAGATGTGATCTTGTATGTTACTTTTAGTTACCATCTTATTTGTTTGGTCTGCAGACTGACTGGCACAGTGGAGAAACCACCTCGAAAACGGAAAAGCAGGTAAGGCAAAATGCCTTCCCAGTTTTGCTTCGTGTTTTTTTCCATTTGCTTGGCTGCACCTATACTATACTGCATAATTATACACTGTCAGTAGATGAAGTTTTTTACTTAGCTCCTTTGTTAATGAATATAACTATTTGCAAGCTCTGTCTTCTAGGACTTCAAAGTACTGCCTGTACTTTTTTTTTTTTTTTTTTGGTATCTAAGATTATGTGGGAAAGAGATGTGGATAATTGAGAAAGCCTAGTTTTTTATGTTAGCCGTGATTTCAACTTCTTCTCCAGCTCTGTTTAAAAAGCTAATGTTTATTGAACATCTACTGTGTGTCAGGTACCATGTGCAAGTGCTTATTTGTATTATCTTCTGTAATCCTTGAAACACCCCAAGGAAGTGTGTACAGTTATCCCTGTTTTAACACGAGAGAGAACTGAGGCACAAGAGAGGCTGAGCATTTATGTAAGATCACACATCTCATAAATGATAGAACCAGGATTTGAATCCCAGCAGTCTGACTCCAGAGCTGAAACTCTTAACCATTATATTATAATGCCTCTAATAAATATACAATTGAAAATAGGTTTTCTTTTTTTTTTTTAATTAATTAATTTATTTATTTTTGGCTATGTTGGGTCTTCGTTGCTGTGCTCAGACTTTCTCTCATTGTGGCGAGCGGGGGCCGCTCTTCGTTGCGGTGCGTGGGCTTCTCATTGCGGTGGCTTCTCTTGTTGCGGAGCACGGGCTCTAGGCGTACGGGCTTCAGTAGTTGTGGCACGCGGGCTCAGTAGTTGTGGCTTGCAGGCTCTAGAGTGCAGGCTCAGTAGTTGTGGCGCACGGTCTTTGTTGCTCCGCGGCATGTGGGATCTTCCTGGACCAGGGCTGCAACCCGTGTCCCCTGCATTGGCAGGCGGATTCTTAACCACTGCGCCACCAGGGAAGTCCTGAAAATAGGTTTTCTTACTGCTTTTTCTGTTTGCATTGTATGTAGAGTCTAATAAGCAGTTGAACCATAGAAAGAAACAAAGGACTTAGGTAGTCTGCAGCAAGTGCATTGTTCCTTGAGTAATGAAGAGCATGCATCCATTCCACAAGCATTTCTGAGCACATTCCATGTGTCAGGTACTACATAGCAGTTCTGTGTAGTCATTCGAAGATTCCTTTTTCATGGATGTAGGCATTGGCCTAGAGAAAGTAAGTTATGGTAGTGAGGATGTGACCAGTAGGACCACTGTGATAGTTAATACTTGATAAGTTATCGATGTTAATACACAGTAAACCTTAACAGTAGGTAGATGTGAAATGCTGATCGTGGAAGGTGCCAACAGCCAAAGTTCCTTTGTCATTCTTTAGGCCTGTATGGGCCAATGTGGTAGCCATATATGGCTGTGGAACACTCAAAATGTGGCTCTCATGACTGAGGAACTGGATTTTTAATAAATATTGTTAATTGTAATTAATTTAAATTTGAAAACCAATATTTAATTACTGGAAAATGTTTATGTCTGGAACAACTTGGGTATGTGAATTTGCTTTTTCATCTGTAAATTATGAAATCTAAATACAGATCAAATTTTTCCAATGAAAATTTAATGTCCAAAGTGAGGCATATATCTAAGTATTAAAAAACACACCAAATTTCAGATTAGTACAAAAAGTGCATGGCAAATTTCTCATTACTAATTTTTATGTCAATTACTTCATAAAATAATATTTTAGATATATTGGATTAAATAAAAGTATTACTCAAATTATTTTCAGTTTTTTTTTTTGACTTTTTCTAACATAACTATTGGGAAAGTAAAAATTACATACATGGCTTGCATTATATTTTCTTTTCGATAGCCCTTGTTTAACTTTCATTACCCCACTGCCAGACTCTTGGAGTAGCCTCCTGACTGGGTTCCCTACCTTGAATCTGTAATTCATTCACATACTGTGCAAGTTGATTTTGTAATTCTCAAGCTTAAGATCCTTATGTGGTTCCCCTTGTTTATTGAACATAATTCAGACTTTTGAGCGTAATCATAAAAAGACACTGCCCTCTATTATGATAAACCATAATGGAAAAGAATATAAAAAAAAGAATGTATATGTATGTTTAACTGAGTCACTTTGCTGTATAGCAGAAATTAACACAAAATTGTAAATCAACTATACTTCAATTAAAAAAAAAAAAAAAAAGAGAGTGCCTTTATTTCACGTCTATCTATCTTTCCAGCCACAGTTGAGTACTGTGGCCATGTACTCAATAGCGGCCAAATTCTCAATAATGGATCTACTAAACTTCCAGTAATTAAATGACTTAACTTTCTGGTGAATGCTTCACAATGAACTAATTGCTGAATGTAACTCTATGTCCTGTTTGCTATTCCCAGAACTTATGTTTGGGTTTTTGCACGTGATTTCTCTTCCTCTCTGGAATACTTTCTCCCCGTTCCTTGGCAAGCTCCCCACCTTTAAGACTTCCCTGAAACATCACATCTTCCATGCAGACTTTCTACCCTCTCCTTCACCTTCCTCTTCTCTGCTTTGTTTGTTCCTATGATAGCCTGTAGATACACCTAGGTGTAATGGTTTGAGCTGAATTTGAAACTTAGCTCTGTCAGATACAAGTTGTGAGATCATATGCAAGTTAATAAACCTCTCTGAGCCCCGCTTCTTCATCTGTATAACGGAAATAATAATAGTTCAACCCTTATAGGGTTGTAAAATGCTTAGTATAGTGCCTGGCACGTAGAAAGTATACAGTAAATTTTAGGTTAAAAAGCACCTATTAAATACCTTTTATTTCCCACTTCTTTTCAAAATATATACAGTATGAAGGATTAAAAATAAAGATATTAAGGCAAAAAGCATGAGAGAATAGTAATAAAATTAAATCAGTGGCAAAGTTAGGATATAGACTAGAAGGTACTGCACAGTTACCAAAGGTAGGTTCCATATTTGGCTCTGAGTTTCCTAGAACAAAAGCTAAGAAGAAAATAAAGCTCAGCTTGCACGTTCATGGTGTCTGTAAAATCAAGCACATGTTTAAGAGAGGCACACTTTTTTTGACTTTTAGAGAAAAATTTCTCTCACTGGTTTTCATAATGGGGACACTGTGCTTTTGTGGGGGAAAAAAAACCCAATGACAAATACAGTAGGAAGTTTTTTGTTGTTGTTGTTGTTTTTTAAGATTGCTTCTTATAATGCTTCTCAATCCAGGTTTAGGTAATACCAGTGAACATCCTCCGAAGAGCCAGAGCAACTGGATTTAGGTATACTGCTCACCGATGGTTTGGCTTGGTTTAGAGATAAGGAGGAACGAGTAAGCTGCAGGGACTCTGCTTATCCTCAGCGCCTAGAATGGTGCCCGGCACTTAGAGAACGTTTGGTTGAATTATCGAATGAATAATTTGTTCCATGAATATTATTTCTGTAATCAAGTTTTGGTAAGCATCAGGCACCAATGAGGGCACACATTCCGCATGTCTGAGGTCAGATCCTGATTGAGTCAGCATTTTGACCTAAATGGACAGCCAGCATACATCTCTAAAGAGATCCTGTGGGCGAGACCAAGATTTTCTTTAGAAAGCAGGTCTGGGATTGCTCTAAAAATAGAAAAAATAATGGCCAGGTAAGCTCTAAAGGTGGATTATAGAGAGAAGATGTAATGGTTGTAGCCAGAAATTATTTATAGCTGTTTTTATGAGTTGTATACTGTGACCATAAAATTCTCAACGTCAAATGATACAACTTCCTGGTGAACACTGCATGGTGAATTAATTGCTGAATGTAGCCTTAGGTATCCCTTTGAGTTGGCCTGCTGTGTAGAGTTGTTGACTGTTACACCGTATATCCTATTCCATTTTAAGAAACAGTTGCCAAAAATGTGATTTTTATTTTAGGATCGTTGCTATTAAGTCATTCTTTTTGATAGACATTAGTTTAGTGGCTGAGTTATCTTTTGAGAACATTCCTAGTGGACCAAATTATAAGACAGTTTAAGAAAAACTAAGATAATTTGAATAAGCACTGCATGGCCCACGGTTACCAGTTCTTTGTGTCTTCCCTCCACCCCCCACCACTAAACATTTGTTTCCCTTCCTTGGTTCTTCTTTGAGCCCCTAGTACTGAGGGGATGCTCAGTAAAAACATCTGAACTAACAAGTGCATTGGTGGTAAGAGGGAGGTAGTGTGGGATGGGGCTTTGGTGGTCCAAAATAATGTGATGCTATTTAATGCCCCTGACAAACTGTACTAGACTGAGAGGAATTTTAAGATTAGGAAACTTGATCTCTATGTGGTTTTGGAAAATTCTGAAGGCTTAAATATGTTTGTTAATAAAGTTTGGGTAATTAGTTAGAGAATCCTTTCAGATCCTATTAGGAGCAAGACCCATTTGTTTGGGATCCATGTCCTAATAGGATTCATGTTGATTAAAGCTTTATTGTATGATTTGTGTGGGGTGTGTGTGTGTATGTCTGTAATTTGT
This sequence comes from Balaenoptera physalus, assembly GCF_965194825.1. Taxonomy (NCBI): domain Eukaryota; kingdom Metazoa; phylum Chordata; class Mammalia; order Artiodactyla; family Balaenopteridae; genus Balaenoptera; species Balaenoptera physalus. Next base: position 10,394,374 of record NC_138886.1, read on the forward strand.
TTGAATTACAGTTGAATTAAAAACAACCTTCAAACGCTTTCTAGTTCTGGGTACTAGGGATATAGACATGAATGAGATACGGCCCCTGCTGGGGAAAAGCTCGCAGGTTAGTGGGGAAGACAGACACAAAAATAAGGTGGTGTAATTGACTTTGTATGTATACGAAGAGTTTATAGTAACTCTTTGTACTGGTAGTGAGGGCAGTTTCTACAGACATTTCATCTAGGGTCTGAAGGTTTAGAAGGTGAATTTTGGCAGTCGTGTGACTGTTGAAATGGTAGAGAGTAGAGCCGGGATGTAGACTGACAAATGATGAAGTCTTAGGTGAGGTGAATTCAGGACCAGTGTCAGGTGTGGGAAGAAAGATGTTTTAAAATGCTTGGGCTATGGTGTCAGTTTAGAAATTACACAGTAGTTCTCAACAAGGGACGATTTTCCCTCCCAGGGGGCATTTGGCAATGTCTGGAGACATTTTTGGTTGTTGCAACTCGGGGCATCTATTGGGTTGAGTCCAGGAATGCTGCTGAACACCTACAGCATACAGGACAACCTCCTAACCGAAGAATTGTCCTGCTCAAATTGTCAGTGATGCTGAGGTTGAGAAATCCTGAGTTAGAGTTTGAATCCTAGCTCTTCCTAATACTAGCTTTGGGCTCTTGGACAAAGTATTTGCCAGATGCAGGTAGATAGTACCCACCTTGTAGAATTATTACTCTCCTCTAATAGCATATAAACTGCCTGAGTACAGAGATTTTTGTCTGTTTTCCTTGCTATTCTATTCCCAGCACTTAGAACATTGCCTCACATATAATAGGTACTCAGTAGCTCTTTGCTGGATGATTCAATGAATGGCTAATTTTTTTTTAATGCATTTATTTATTTTATTTTATTTATTTATTTTTGGCTGCGTTGGGTCTTCGTTGCTGCGCATGGGCTTTCTCTAGTTGCGGTCAGCGGGGGCTACTCTTTGTTGCGTTGCACGGGCTTCTCACTGCAGTGGCTTCTCTTTGTTGCAGAGCATGGGCTCTAGGTGCACGGGCTTCAGTAGTTGTGGCACGCGGGCTTCAATAGTTGTGGCTTGTGGGCTCTAGAGCGCAGGCTCAGTAGTTGTGGCGCACCGGCTTAGTTGCTCTGCGGCCTGTGGGCTCTTCTGGGCCCAGGGATCGAACCCGAGTCCCCTGCCTTGGCAGGTGGATTCTTAACCACTGCGACACCAGGGAAGTCCCTGAATGGCTTATTGAGAGGATTCATTGAGATAATGAGTGTAAAATACATGATAATGTTACCTGACATACATTAAGAACTCAATAAATGATAGCTGGTGACTATCCTTAGTTTGAGTATTTTTATTTTGCCTTTCCTTCCAGTGTTTTTAAAAATCAGCTTTACTGAGGTATTATTTACATATGATAAAATTCACCTATTATAAGTATACAATTTGAGGAGTTTTGACAAATGTATACAGTTGTGTAACCACCCACTGCAGTTATGATACAGAACATGGCTATCCTGTTGCCCCCCCCACCCCTTGCACACACATGCATTTGCTCATGTTTCCTTGCAGTCATGGTTCTGGCAACCACTGGTCTTTTTTTCCTGTCACTATAGTTTTGTCTTTTCTAGAATTTCATATAAGTGAATCATTCCGCATATAGTCTTTTGTGTCTAGCTTGTTCCACTTGGCATAATGCTTTTGAGATTCATTCATGTTATTGTTTGTAACTGTAGTTAATTTCTTCTTATTGCTGAGGAGCATTTCATTGTATGAATTTACCACAATTTGTTTCTCATTCACCAGTTGATGGACATTTGGCTTGTTGCTAGTTTTTGGCTAGTATGAATACAACTGTTACGAACATGTGAGTTAGTAAGTCTTTGTGCAAACATATGTTTTCACTTCTCTTGGGTAAATGCCTAGGAATGGACTTGCTGGGTCTTATGGTAAGTGCACGTTTCGGTTTGTAAGAAATTGCCAAACTGTCTTCCAAAGTGGCTGTACTGTTTTGCATTCCCACTAGCACAATGTATGGGATTCCATTTGCTCCGTGTCCTTGCCAATGCTTGGCATTCTTTTTCTTTTTAAGTTATATTGAGGTATGTAATTGATATACAATAAGCTGCACATATTTAAAATGTACAATTTGATAAATTTTGACATATATGTACCCCCTTTGCCATTCTGAGGGTGTGCAGTGATATCATTATGTTTTTGTTTGGCATTCCTATAACTTTTTTTGTGGTTTCCTATTCAGATCTTTTGCCCATTTTTTGTCAGTTGTTTGTCTTCTTATATAATAGTTATAAGAATTCTTTATATATTCTGAAACTTCTTTATCAGGTATGTGTTTTACAGATTTTTTTCCCCTAGTCTATGGCTGGCCTTTTCTTTTTCTTCACAGTATCTTGAGGAGCTTTTAGCTTGAATAGTGGGTTGGATGGGAACACATTTAATTGAGGCAGCAGATCCAGGAGCAAGTTCAGAAGGGTAAGAGTATGAGTTTATTTTAGCTATATGGAGTGTAAAGTGCTTCAACGTACCATCTTTAACCAGGCAGATGAAAACATGGGTCTGGAGCTGAGGGGAGAGATTAGGGCTTGAGGTACGGATTTAGAAGTCAACAGCAAACACTTAGTGATCCAAGTCATGGAAAAGAATGAGATAACCCAGAGAGACCATGTTGAGTGAAATGTGCAGATGGCAGTAGAATGTTACAGTACATGGTGTGGAAGTAAACCAGACAGCTTTGTCTTTTGGATGTTCTGTCTTTGCAGTATTATCTGTCCATTGCAGTCTTTCTGTAGGTAGTCATCAAACAAGGAGTGTTTATCTCTGGGAGACAGATCTCTATACAGCGAGTACACTCTTTGGTGAGAAAGACTCTGGAGGTACTTATGTGGAAAACTAGGGGAATGTCTTCTAATCTACATTGAAACACAGGAATATTGCGGAGTTTCTTTGTGGTAGTGTTTGCCTCAGCAGTATCTCTACAGAAAGGCAGTGGTTTTGGTAAAGCTGTTTCTTGTAGCATGTGTCGGTGAAAACCTAGGGCAAAATGCCAGAATTTAATTCTGTGAAAGCAGACTCTGTGGTAGGGGGAGCCCAAGACAGGATGGTCAAAGTATTCGGTATTTTCATGGTAATGTTTTATTCAAGAATTAAACCTAGACTAGCTCAAGCAGTGGTTTTCAGCGGTGTTCAAAAAGAGCCCAGAGGTTCCTTGGCAGGAATTCAAGGGCTCCCTGGGGGTTGGGATGCCAGGAGTAGTCAGAAAAGGGTTAAGCAGGCTAGCTCGCCTCTAAGGCTCTAGATCTACTTTTCTGTATGTATGTATATTTTTAATATGGAGAATTTCAAATACAGATAAACTTAGAATACTACAGTGAACCTGAATTGTTCATCACCCAGCTTGAACAATTATCAGCTCAATTCCCATTTCACCTATATACCCACATACTCCACCTGAAGTGTATTCTATACATATTTTTTCATCTGTATCATTTTAGTATGTATTGTTGAAAGATAGGGACTCTTTTGAAGCACATAACCACAATTCCATTAACAATAACTTGAAACTTAGCAGTATTTCCTTAATATCATTAAATATCTCATCAGTGTTCAGATATCCACAGTTGACTAATCATTTATAAAAAAAATTGTTCAACTCAGGATCCACATAAGGTTCAGAACTGGCAATCTGTTGATTAGATCTTAAGTTTTTTAAAAAAAATCTATAGTGTCCCCACTCTGTCTCTTTTCCCCCATGCTGTTTATTTGTTAAAGAAAGCATGCTTGTTATTAAGAGTTTCCCACAATCTGAATTTTTAATTTTCTAAAAGGTTGAGGTATAATTTATATTGATAACATTTATAATGATGAAACTTACCTATTTTAGTGTACAGTTTTGTGAATTTTGATAAATGCACACAGCTGTGTAACCACCACTACGATCATAATATAAAACATTTTCCTCACTCCCCCAAATTCCCTTCTGTCCCCACTGACCAACTGGCAACCACTGACCAGTTTTTCCAGTCTGAATTTTGCTGACTCTCTCCCCATGGTATCATTTACCATGTTTCTCTATTCCCTGTGTGTCTTATAAATTTGTAGTTAGAACTAGTTTTAGAGATTTGATGAGATTCAGGTTTTGTTGGTTTTTGTTTGTTTGTTTGTTTGTTTTTGAAAGAATACTTAATAGGAGTGGTGTGTAGTTCCATCAAGGCCTCTTTTTTCTTTTTTTTGCTGTTAGGAACTCATAGTAATCAGTGTCTGTAGTTTCATTTGAGGTTACAAATGGTGACATTCTAAATCTTTCATTCCTTCTTCATTACTAGCTGGAGTGCTTTTATAAAGAGAAGTTCCCTTGTTGACTTAATTTTTTTTTTTTTAATTAACATGCAAATTGACGGTTCCATGACATTTGAACACATGTATAGATTCCTATAACCACCACTACAAGAAGAGTAAGGAACATTTCCATTACCCCAGAAACTTGCTTTTGCTGTCCTATTGCAGTCACATACTCCTTGCACGCCCAGCTCCTTGGCAAATGATCTGTTCTTCATTGACTGTTTAATTTTCCTTAGGTACAGTTTGTAAAAGGAAAAGCAGGATAAGTGCTTGTCCCCCTACCCCTTTCTTTTTTTTATAGCAGATTTCAATATGAATTGGTTTCCTAGCATGCTCCAAAGGTGACTGGCTTTCTTTCTTTCTTTTATTAATAATAATATTATCAACTCATGGATTTAAACGTATGCAATGAATTTCCATCCAGCTTGATTATTTTTCATGTTGATGTTCATATTGACCAGTGGAAGTCTCTTCTAAATTGGCTCTTGGGTCTTTTTGACACAATTCCAGTAGACTTTGGTAGCTTCCTCGTTGGACAGGGTATTCCAGATGCATCTTGTATGTTTTCTACTTAGGCCTAGAATCGGCCATTCTCCAAGGAGACCTATCTATTCTAGTATCTCTCTGCTTCTGACTATCTGTTTTATATCCTGAGAGTCTATCTGAAAGAAAGAATTGTATAACCTAAAAGTAGTTTTGAAAGCAGTAAATCCAGAAGAATGGATTATATACTGTGTTCTTTCATAATCTACCAAAAATGTATTTCTTCATTTAGGTTTTTTATAAAGGTTGAATAGCACACAATTGGGACATATTTTAGGTTAAGATTCTGAAGTATAGGTAATCTGCAGTGCTGGTTATGGTTGGATCTACTGAGAGAGCAGGTAAGTGATTTGTGAATTATGTGGTAGAATTGATTTTTCTTTTTTATGGAAATTGTGAATCCCCAACCTAAATGGATGGCTTTCCCACAAGGCCAGGATTTTTTTTTTTTCTTTTTGGCCGCATTGCGCGGCATGTGGAACTTGCCCGACCAAGGATTGAACCCGTGCCCCCTGCAGTGGAAGGCTGGAGTCTTAACCACTGGACCACCTGGGAAGTCCAAGGCCAGGATTTTTTCAGGGAGGGTAGCGAACCCAGGCAGATACACATGGATATATAACTAATTGCTTAATATTCTATATATTAGGAGAGTAAAGCCTGGAAAAATTTGGGAGTAATATATTGGTGATGGAAAAATCTTAATATTTTGATGGAACAACTTGTTTGGAAATTTTTTTGAAACCACCAAGATTAGTGAATTGTAAAAGATATCCATAAGGTAGTGAATTAATTGACCATATAGTCAGTATGAATCTTATTTCACAAAATCAGGTAACCATGAAACGTTACTATATATATTATTTATTTTAAATGAAGTTAAATCCAACCTTGGGACACCCCCTCTCCCCCGAGTCCTATCAAACTGATGAAAAATTCAATCTTAGGGATTAAAAATGGGCATCCACCCCTCCTTAGGGTTGTACAAGAATCTGAGAGGCTTGTGAGGAACCAGGAGAAGGGTGGAAGGTTATTTTACGTCCACTGTGGCTGTGCCTGGTAAGCATGTTGTCTAAGAGGGTGTGGGTCCTTGGTGTTTGGTGGCTCTAATAGTTACGGCTGACTTGAGGCACAAGAATCTTTGCCAGGTATGGGGATTCTGGTGCAGAGGTTTCAGCTTTCCCAGGTACAATACATACCCGTTTCCCTGTAAAGACTTGTCACTTGTCCTTTATCTAGAACACTGCTAGGAGGTGGAATTGCAAGGCCCCTCTTTTTGTGAGTCCCAAAGCTCTCCTTCCTCTTCCCAGTTAAATTACCCCCTTTTTTCTTCTAGTTTCTACCTTTCTGCCCTCAAAGGCACTATCCTTCCACCCTTCCCTCAGGTAATCTCCTCAAGGAGTTCACATTTTCAGAAAACAAACACAAACCTCCCTTGAGGCAAGGACTGTTTTCTTGGGGATTGGGGAATACAGTGAGAATAAAACATCCATTGATGTTTTAATAACTTACCCAGCTACTTTTTTTTCCCTCAATAATTCTTTTAGTCCCTGTGGTGGTTTTAAAGAACTGTGCACAAATTCTTTGATCTCCTTTCTTTAAAAGATGGAGCTTAATTCTCGCCTTGAGCGTGGTGGGGTGGACTTAGTGACTCACTTCTAGGGAAGAGAATACAGAAATGAGATGTCATTTCCCAGATCAGGTTATAAGGAGTCTTCATCTTCTACCTTGGGTATTTCTCCCTCTCTCTCTCTCTCTTTCTCTCTCTCTCTCTCTCTTGGCTCACTCCCTCTGGAGGGGGCTACCTGCCATGATGCAAGGCAACCCTGCATAGAGGGGAGCCACTTACCATGCTGTGCAGACACTCAGGCAGCCTATGAGGAGGGCCACATGTTAAGGAAGCCAGACCTGCCAGCAACCACATGAGTGAGCTTGGAAGGGAGTTCTACATTAGTTGAGCCTTGAGGTGACTACAGCCCTCTCCAACAGCTTGACTTTATTATCCTGGTTTCACAAGGTCTGAGTTATGTGAGCCCATGATTTTTCTTTTTTAAAGAGAGTCTCCTTTCTTCCAGCACTGGCTCCATTGTACCCAAAGGGCTCAATCTCTGGCTAAGCTTCTTCTCCTTCTGGAGAGGTCTCTGATGTGCTCTGTGCATGTGTGTGTTTTGGAAGCAGCTATCTTTTGATTAAAGGCATTGAAGGACAGTTTACTTTCAGACAGCGATGTGTCCCTGTGCTAATAACTGAATCTCCAGCCATTTGCATGTCATCATCTTCAGAGTCTTTGCTCTCTCCCTGGTCTTTTGTCCCACAGATTGGGAGGTAGTCCCCTGCTCATGTTCACTCTTATTAAGGGAAGAGCCAAAAGGTAGTTGCCTAGTGAAGGGGTCAGTTTTCCTCTGCCTGGTACCTGTCACCAGGTTTTGAACTCTGTTTCGACCCCTTCTTGGTTGTCTGGGAAGAGTAGGCAAATCAGAGTCAAGTAAGCTGTGATGATGTCTGATTTTATCTGTCGACTTGGCCATAGGGTGCCCAGATATTTGGTCAAACATTATTCCTGGTGTGTTAGGGTGTCTCTGGATGAGATTAACATTTGAATCAGTAGTCTTGAGTAAAGCAGACTGCCCTCCCCAATGTGGGTGGGCCTCATGCAATTAGTTGAAGACCTCAAACAAAAAGGCTGAGTAAGAAGGAACTCCTCCTGCCTGACTGCTTGAGTTGGGACCTCAGTCCTCCTTGCCTTTGGATGAGAGCTGAAACCTTGCTCTACTTGGATCTCAAGGCTGTTGGCTCCCAGACTGGCATTTAAACCAGCAGCCCTCCTGTTTCTCAGGCCTTCAGACTCAAACTGGAACCATATCATCGGCTCTCCTGGGTCTCCAGCTGGTCGACTGCAGATCTTGGGACTTCTCAGACTCCATAATTGTGTGAGCCAATTCCTTATTATCTATGTACACACACACACACACACACACACACACACACACACACACACACACACACACACACACACACACACACACACACACACACACACACACACACACACACACACACACACACACACACACACCCTCCCACATCTTGTTGGTTCTGTTTCTCAAGAGAACCCTGGCTGATACATAAACCTAGTCTTTTTTGTGGCCTTTGTTTCATTCCTGGTTTTCCATAGTTCTCCTAAACCTGTCATAGCTTCTGCATTATTAGCTGTGGGTTCTCTTCATGGATGCAGTCTGCCATGAAATGGCCATCTTCACCACAAACTAAGCAGGAGAGGTGCTGTGTTTTCATAAACTTGGCAGCTGTCTTGGAAACATTTCACTCTCAGGCTACGCACCATTCTTTATAGTCTTGTTTTGCAATTGGGTTTCTTTCTGTCAGGCTCTCTCCATATAGTCCATGGGCCTTGAAAGCATATGTGCCTGTTGGCAGTATCCTGGGAGTTCTTCCTGGATGGGGAGCCTATGTTGAAAGTGCTCACACATGGTTTCCCAAAAGCCGGTAAAGTAGCTGTCAGAACTTTTAAACTATTGTGATCATTGCCAAACTGTAGAGTTATCACGTATAGATTTTTAGAGAACAGCTGCCCAAAATAAAGATCTTAGATTTAGAATTATTGCCATTAGCCTGTCTTTCTAATAGATAAGCAAGCCATTTACCTATTGAGGTAACTCCTGGATGGTGATAATAAAATTGTCATCAACAAGTAAGAGGATTCTTACATTTTTATAAAATAGAAACATGCATCTATATTGTCCCAAACCAGTTTTAAATCTTTAAGACGTAAGTTAAAAGGAAGGGGAATGCCTTTAATAATTTATAAGAGAATTAAAGAATTTGTGTTGGAAGAGATTAGTTGTTGAGTCCAACCATAAGCACAGCAGGAGAAATCCTACTGTAACATACCTAAAAAAGGAAGTTCTTAAAAATTACTTGGTCTCAGTCTTTTCAAATATGGTTTACTTCGTGTTTACCAATACCCGACATTGTATTCAGTGTTTCCTAAGAACTTCACCTAAATCAAGTGTCTCATGTACATGCTATTGCCCTTGTAACAGAAAGACCAGTAGCATTTAGTAGAGGTGTTAGTGAGTTCGTGGTACTTCTGTCATTATTGATTTTTCTCATAACCAGATAATAAAGTCACAACAATTTTCATATGGATGGCCACGGAAGTTTTACTCTTAAAAAAAGGTTCTTATACTTGAAAATGTTGGAAAGCACTGAATTAGATATCTCTGGAGCTATTTCTAGCTCTAGTATGTGGAGATAGGACTGTGGTTTAAGGATAGAGTCTTTGTATAAGAACGTGTTTAAAGAGCATACAGTACAGCATGCTGGTGAAATCCCTAGAGCTTTGGCTGGTTTCTAGCCACCCCATTTCTTTTTTTCATCTTTTTTTTCACCACATCTATTATGTAATCTGCTGTTCTCTCTGCTCATAAACACATCTTAAAAGGGTTTGAAACAGGATGCAGGTGCCTCAGCTTTTCCCTTACCCTGTTAACTCTGAACGTATTTGATCCATTTTCATTTTTAAGCATTTTCATTGCCAGTGACAATAGGGAATGAAATGAATGAATAAAAATTTATGCATTTTAGAATTTAGAGTTTTACTAAAATTAAGAGGTTTCCCTAATCTTTACTGTAAGGTACATGAGAAAAGCTCAATTTTCTGGTAGTTGCTAGAATTAAAGCAGTGGACTAAGTGATGTCAAAGTTTCTTCCAGCTCAAACAGGTTTAATTTTTAGTGAGAGATTGCTCAGTTTCCTTATTTTATCATCTTTTTTATTCTGGGAAGTACCTACCCATCCTTTTTTCTCTTTTTCTCTATCATTTGGCCCTGAAGGTAATTACTCATAGGCCACTGAATTCATTTCATCACAGAGGAGGTTATTATTATTATTATTTTTTTTTGCCGCGCCACCGCACAGCTTGTGGGGTTTTAGTTCCCCGACCAGGGGTTGAACCCACGTCCTCAGCAGTGAGAGCACAGAGTCCTAACCACTGGACCACCAGGTAGTTCCTCAAGGTTATTTTCAGTCTCTTTACCCATTGCTTTTTGCAGGAAAAGTCTACTTAATAAAGACCAATAAACACCAGCAAAAAGTCAATTTCATTATATTCTGAACATAACTATTCCATTGGTGTGGTAGATTGTGTTTCCCAAAGATGTCTGCAATCGTATTTTTCATCCCATATGTTCTTACAATGTGACCTTGACATTCCTTCCATCTAGTGGTGAGGTCTGTGTCCCCATCGCCTAACCAGGGCAGGCCTTTATAACTGTCTCCACCAGTAGAGCATGGCTCCAGCAAAACTATATGACTTCTGGGGCTAGGTCATTGAAATGCCATGTACTTCCACCTTCCTGTCTTGGGATAGATGCTTAGAACCTAGCTGCCAGCCCAAGTGAGAGGCCCGTGTAAGAGAGAAACTGAAGCTCCTGGCCCTCAGCCCCAGCTGTGCACCCAACTGCTTTCCAGCATCAGCTTGCCAGCCGTGCGAGTGAGCCGTCCTAAAAGCAGATCATAATCCTCCAGATCCCCACCAGGCTGCCCCAGTGGGTGCCCACGTAGAGCAGAGAAGAGCTATCTCTGCCAAGCCCTGCCTAAATTGCAGACTCACAATCACAGTGAAAGGTTGTTTTAAGCCACTAAGTTGTACAACAGAAAATAACCGAATTGGCATTCCATTTTGCCAGAGTTAGAGTAGAGACCATACTATGTATTAAACTGCCTCAGCTTTAAGAACCTGATGTATTTCTACCTTCAGGAGCACTGTCAGTATCATAAGAGAAGAAAAACAGATTCTGTGTCTTCTTCCTTTATAGATTTTTATCTCATTGACTTTCATTTTACATGTTTATTAAATTTTGTTTTTTTAAATTAATGAATAGTACAAAACAGCAAAAACTGGACAATAATATCCCTGCCCAGATAACTCCATTCTCATGTCCTTGTAAGTTAGAAGGTTGTGTGCATGTTAATAATGAATAGTGACTTTGGAACGACTCAGCCCAGATGTGTGACCTTGGAAAGCAGCATCCTCTTTGTAAGTCAGTTTCTTTATCTATAAAATGGTAACAACATAAATGGGAAAAGAATTTGAAAAAGAATGGATACATGTATGCCTATAACTGAATCACTTTGCTGTACACCTGAAACTAACACAACATTGTTAATCACCTATACTTTAAATAAAATAAAAAGTTTAAAAAAAAGGTATCAACTTAATAGGGTTGTTGAGAGACTTCGGTGATATATACATATCAAGTGATAGTGCCTGTCGCAAAATATTGGCTGTTCATTACTACTGCTAATCACGATTACTATTATTGGCCTTATTATATTTAGACTAGGGAGGGGAAGGATAACCAGCAGAAATCTGGAATGATGGAGTAAATACTCCCAAGAAGTTAGGGACAGAAGGATGTTAGGAAATCTGAAGGGACTAAGGAATTATTAAGCATGTTTTAGATTGTTCAAGGCTTAAAGGTTTACTGAAGAGGTGAAGAGCAGAATGACCTCTTTGGGAAAAAGGATTAGGGAAGGTGATGGAGAAATTTCGAAAATAGTGGTGAGCTGATGCTGGTTTTCGGACTTCTTAATAATGACTGGCATTTACTGATTATGCAGTGATGTCTCAGATATATTACCTGTTGTCACTAGTTTATTTTTTTGCAAGCCCTTTGAATTTATTGATGAATACTTTGCATGCAATAAAATGTATAGATCTGATGTGTTCAGTTCACTGTGTGTTTTTATCAGTTCTTAATTGTTTAGTGTTTTGGTTGATTACAGAGTAGAGTAAATGAACTAAATGGGAGGAGGAGCCCCAGGGAGAATAACTTAATCCCTAGGGTACTGGTGCTTATTAGCAGAACAAGGTTGTATTTGTTACTTCATTAGAAGACAGACGGTATTATTCCCATTTTCAAATAGAGAAACTGAGGCTCATGAAAATAAAGTGATTTACCCAAAGTAACATAGCTAGAAAGTGGCACAGTCAAGACAAAACAGTTTTTGTCTGGCTCTATAAATTTTTTGCTATTACAGACTGAAATAGTGACATTGGAATTTATTTTTTTAACTTTGCTGGAGATAATTTCCTATGAGGGTTTATTAAAGTCCCATAAGTAAAATGAAAACAGTTCTTGATGTGGCTGTCTTCTGGTTTCGAATGTTTCAAACTTCCTTAAAGCTTCCAAAACCATTATTTTCTGTTTTACCAATTTCTATAATTGATATAGTATAGTTTTAGCAGGTATTCCTCTCCAGTGGTTCAGGTACTTAGATAAAAGTAGTTGTTGTGGGTAACCTAGTGCATTTTTACTTTTAAGTATCAAAGAAAGTATAGACCATTAAGAATGAAAAGAATTCAGTTTCTAGACAGTCGTGCTATTACAGGACTCTGAGATACAAGATTTAAAAGCAGAAATGTTTAAGTGACATTCATTTTACTGGCTAACAGCCAAAGCCTCATGCTTGAGACTGGATGATGGACAAGTAATTTGCCATGTTACTGGGTGAAGAGCATCTTCATGTGTAGGAATGTAGTCTCTGATTCAGTCAGCATAGAGTTCCTGAACAGCTCAGGTTTTTCTTTCTTCTCTCATAGTTTAGATTTCTTTATTCTCTGCAGCATGTTCTATTTTTTTGTTGTTCTGTTTGAAAATTGACATCAGATAAAGAAATACATATAACAGATGAAAGGGTAACTGAGAGTTCAGCCATTTTCATAAATTCTTTTAAAAAATTTGTTCATTTTATGAAAAATACTAGCACAGAAAATGAGATGGTTAAGACAGATTTCATGTATAAACAATCATTTGTTCAACAGATATTCTAAAAGCATCTAGATGTGCTAAGTAGTTTTTTTTTTTTTAAATTCTGAAGACTTTTAATGGCTAGATAGTCTACTTGACATTCTCAAGAATACTGGAAACAGAGAATAGTTTTAACATATTGTTGATGGTTTCATCTCTTAGATCTTTCCCCCCTAGTTTCTTATAAACTGGTACAAACCTAAGAGTTTTTACTGTGAGATAATAGAAAATATATATTGGTCTTTGCCCTCAGTTCCTGACACGGAGCCCCTGAAATGTTTATAATTTCCTGGGTGATGAATGTCTTTGTTCTGATGAGGTGACTGGTTGGGCTCCTGGATGAGGGCTGGTCACCGGAAAGACCAAGCCATGGTTAGAAGCTTGGTCAGCCCCGCCACCCATTCTCTTGAGAAGGGAGAAGGGCTGAAAATGGAGTTAATGACCGATCATGCCTACATGATGAAGCTTCCATAAAATCCCCAACGTACGGGGTTCAGAGAGCTTCCAGGTTGACGAGCACTGGGAGGTGCTGGGAGAGTGGCATGGAAGCCACTGGACAGGGCATGGGAGCTCCACACCCCTTTCCACATACCTTGTCCTATGCTTCTCTTCCATCTGACTGTTCCTGAGTTATATCCTTTTACAGTAAACTTGATCTAGTAAGTAAATGTTTCTCTGAGTTGCGTGAGCCACTCTAGCAAATTAAGCAAACCTAAGGAGGGGGTCATTGGAACTCCCAGTCTGTAGCTGGTCAGTTAGAAGCACGGGGGGTAACCTGGGCTTGTGACTGATATCTGAAGTAGGGGAGGTGGCAGTCTCGTGGGACTGAGCCCTTAACCTGTGGAATCTGATGCTTGCTCCAGGTAGACAGTGTCAGAATTGAGCTGAATTCCTGCTGGTGTCAGGGAATTGCTTGGTGGTGCCGGGGGAAACCGCCACACATTTGGTGACCAGAGTGAAGTGTTTCGTGTGAGTAGTAACGGAGATTCACAGGAGAAAAACAGTAGGGAAGAACTGGGTTTTTCCCTACATAGGAAGGAAGTAGGGGCTTTTCCTTTTTAACATCTCAAGAGTAATCCAGTGAGTGTTTCATACTACAATTTGCCCTATACTCCTGATAACCCTTTCTCTGCTCTTACAATTAAAAAAAAAAGAGTGTGTGTGTGTTGCTGCATTTTGCTTTCTGTCTTCTTCCTCAGCTATAGGAGAATATAAGCTCTGTGAGGGCAGGGACGTTTCTTTGTTCATAAAGCACTCAAAATATCCAGAATATAGTAGGTGTTCAAGAAATATTTTGTTGAATAAATAGTGTTTAGTTTAATTAATTATTTTAAAATGAAATCTAATATATGTACAAAAAAGCATATAGGACATATGGGTACTTTAAAAAAGAACAATAAAATAAACATCTTTGTCCCACTGGCCAACTTTAAAAATAGTGCATTATCAATATTCTTGAAAGTTCCTCATATGCCTCTCTTTTATGGCATTCACTTCCTTCCTTTCCCAATCAGAGGAAAGCACTACTTTGAATTGGTTTTTATTCCCTTGTATTTTCTTCATTGTTTTTGACATATGGATGTAATTGTAAATATATTGTTTAGTTTTAGATTTGTTAAAGTTTATATATATATGAAATCATACTGCTTGTATTCCTTTTCAGTTTGCTTTATTCATTCAGCATTAGGAGTTTGAGATTCTTTCATGTTAATACATGTAGATGTTTAACCTTCATTTTCAGTGTTATATAGAACTCAACTACATGACTGTGCCACAATTACCCATTATCTGATCTGTGAGTAACTGAATTGTTTCTAAGTTACAAACTGTGCAACCACAGACATTTAAAAAAACATCTCCTGATGTACATGTGCAAGAGTTTCTTTAGGGTAAGTATCTAAAGACTTTCTGGGTCATTGGGTTTTGTCAACTCAGTAATGACAATCCTTTTCCAAAGTGGTTGTACCAATTTATACTCCTATCATCCACTTCCTTGAGAGTTCCAGTTTCTCTACTTCCTTGGCAGCGCTTGATATTTTAAAATTTTAACCACTGTGGTAGGTGTATAATAATAGTGCTCTGTGTGTGTGTGTTTTAAGAAAACATTTTTTATTTCATTCTTAACCACAGATGCTTGGGCACTTCACAGCTTCTCAAATCTTGGGGTCATATTGGGTGTCATCACCTCCTTTCCTGTGCCACATGATTTTCACATGGTATTTGTTTTTTTGTTGCAGCAACCACTGGAAAAACCAGCTTCACAAAGATATGGCAAAGATATGGCATTATGGCAAGGAATGTGAAGTGATCTAATGTTAACACTGAACTGCTGAACACTGAGCTTGTAGTTTGTGGAGTATCCGACAGATGTCACTGTGTTTCCCTTGAAAGTTTAAAATAACCCGCAGCATCCTTGTGAGTTTGCTGTGGTTCCCTGAGGTGCGTGGACGCACATTTTAGGAACCATGGCCTTGGAATATTAATCATGGTTATCTTTAGGAAGTAGGATTTTTACTTATTTTTTTATACTTTCTGGATTTTCTACATTTTTTTAATAATGAGCATATAATGCTTAAGAGACATCAGAGAAAATATTATATATGTGTCCTGTTTGTAAAGTCCATACTTTATTTTACTTTTTTCTTAGTGTTTACCTAATGTCCTTTTTCTGTTCCACATAAGATACCACATTAGTCATCATATTTCCTCAGAGACCTCTTGACAGTGACAGTTTCTCAGATCTTTCCTATTTTTGACGACCTTGACAGTTTAAAGTGTATTGGTCAAGTAGTTTTTCAGATGTCTTTCAACTGGGGAAGACCATGGGGTAAAATGTCATTCTCATCACATCATATCGAGGGTCCATGCAATCCACATGACTTATCACTGTTAATGTTAACCTTGATGCCTAGCTGAGTATCAGAGTTCTTCACTGTAAAGTTACTCCTTTATTCCCTCCTTTCATACTGTATTCTTTGGTAGGAAGTCACTATGTGCAGTCCACACTCAAAGAATGGATGTTATGCACCACTTCCTTGAAGGCAAAATATGTAAATTATCTTAAATTCTTCTTCATTGGCGATTTGTCTGTTCTCCCACTTATTTATTTACTTAATTTATTGTCTGTCTATCTATTTATGTATTCAATCATTTATATAGTTGAACTCAAGGATTTGTTTTTATACTTTGGGTTATAATCCATTACTGCTTTATTTTTTGTTGTTGCTGAAATTGTTCCAGCTTGACCATTGAGAGTTCTTCAGTTGGCTGCTGTATCCCTTTGACATACTCCTGTCATTGTGGGTTTAAAATAAAAAAATTTTTTTAGAACACTTCTTACTTTCTAACACTACAAGATGCTCCAGGCTCTTCTTGTATATTTCTTGCCTCAGTCATAGAATCAGACATTTCTCCAAGGAACACTTTCATTTTATTGGAAAATGGTATTTGGTACTGGGGTATTGGTTATTTGTATATATGTTTATTGGTTATTTGTATATCCTGTTTGTTATGTAACAAGCCTGTTCAAGACTTTTGTCAGAGTTGAGTTGTTGCAGCAGAGAGTGTATGACTCTCAAAGCCTAAAACATTTACTATGTGGCCCTTTATAGGAAAAGTTTGCTTGCCTCTATAGTTATGATAACTATTATAATATATGATAACTATTATAATGTCAGTTCTTACCTCTATAGTTATCATAACTCTTATAATAGTTATGATAACTATTATAATGGGTTGGTTTTGATTGGTTGATTTTTCTCATCATCAATGGTCGTATTTTTCTGCTTCTTTGCTTTTTTTAAATTTTATTTTATTATTATTATTGTTATTTTTGGCCATGCCCCACGGCATGTGGGATCTTAGTTCCCCGATCAGGGATCAAACCCATGCCCCCTGCATTGGAAGCATGGAATCTTAATCACTGGACTGCCAGGGAAGTCCCTTTTTTTTTTTTTTTCTTTTCTTTTCTTTTCTTTTTTTTCCCCCTGCTTCTTTGGATGCCTGGTAATCTTTGACTGGATGCTAGACATTGTGGAGGGATTGGAGTTTTGTTTTTCTTCTTATAAATTTCTGGAGATTTTCCCTGAGATGCAGTTAAATTATTTGGAAATATCTTGATGCTTCTGGGTCTTGGTTTTAAGCTTTGTTGGGTGGACCAGGGCAGCATTTAGGGCTATTGTCACTAGGGCTTATCATTCTCTACTACTATGGCAAGACCCTTCTGAATACTCTACCAAGGAATTATAAGGTTTTCCAAGTCTAGCTGGTGGGAACAGACACTATTGTTGGTCCTGTGTAAACTCCCAGCGTTGTTCCCTCTAGTCCTCTCTGATGATTCTTTCCTCTGTCTTTGGTGGTTTTCTTCCATTCATGGGCTGATGTGTATTCAGTGGAATACTTGAGAGGAACTCCCCGCACATCTCCAGCATTTGCTCTCCTATACGATATCCTGCCCTGTGAACTCTAGCTGCGTTGGTCTTCCTGGACTCTCAGCTCTGTCTTTTCAGCTTGTGATATCCCTTGGGCTCTGCCTGGGTTCCCTTTCCCTGCACCACACCCTGGAAATGCTCTCAAGGCCGTGTCTTGGGGGCAGTTATAGAACTCACCTTTTTTTTGTCCTCAGAGATCACTGGGTTTTGTTGTTGTTGTTCTTTCTAAATGTACAGTGTCTTGAAAAACCATTGTTTATCTATTTTGCTGATTTCTTTTGGTTGTTTAATGTAGGAGGGTAAATCTGGTCCCTGTTACTACATCTTGGCCAGAAGTAGAAGTCCTTGAAATCTTTTTCTTAAATCCTGAGTGAGTGTTTAATTTTGTCAAATCCTTTTTCTATATCTATTGAGATGATCGTATGATTTTTTTTTTCTCTTTTTTTTTCTCCTGTTAATGTGTGTTGAATTACATTGATTTTTTTTTCCTAATGTTAAATCAACCTCGCATTTCTGGAATAAACCCTACTTGTACATGATACATAATCCTTTTTAATATCTTCGCTGTATTCAATTTACTAGTATATTTTTTAGGATTTTTGCATCTATGTTTATGTTCATATACTGCCCTTCCTTAGGTTATGACATCAGGGTTATCCTGGTTTATAAAATGGATTGGGAAACATTCCTTCTTTTTCTCTAGAAAGATTTGCATAATATTGATGCTTTTTCTTCCATAAATGGTTAGACAAATTCTCTGGTGAAGCCATGTGATGATTTTATTTGGGAAACTGTTTAATTACAGATCCATGTCTTTAATATATTTAGGACTATTGAGTTTTTTTTATTTTTGTTTCAATTTTGGTCAGCTGTTTTTCTAAGAAGACAAATGATCCTTTCAAGGTCATATGTCTAATAATGAATAAAACTTCCAGTCGTGTTCTTTTTCAGACTATGTCATACCATCTTAATATATACTTTTAAATTTGTATACTTTTTTATCCTCTCTGGTAGATTGTAAACTAGCAAGCAGGTTCTATCTCTGGTAAAACTTAGTATCATTTGAAGCTTAGGACCAAATAGATGTTTGAATTAAATTAAAGCATACTTGGGTTTGTATTGAGATTTTAAATGGAGAGACCTTGATTTAAGTGGTTGTTGCAATGCTTCATTTGGGCTCCGTCAGTCTCTGCAATGTACGTTTTACCTCTTTGACAGTGGGTATTGTTGTTTAGAGTATGTATTGAATAAAAAGATAGGAATAATGAATTGAAAGTATAGTTCTTGGGACTTCCCTGGTGGCGCAGTGGTTAAGAATCCGCCTGCCAGTGCAGGGGACAAGGGTTCGATCCCTGGTCCAGGAAGATCCCACATGCCACGGAGCAACTAAGGCCGTGCGCCACAACCACTGAGTCAGCGCTCTAGAGCCTGCGAGCCACAACTGCTGAGCCCACGTGCCACAACAACTGAAGCCTGCATGCCGCAGAGCCCGTGTGCCGCAACTACTAAGCCCGCGTGCTGCGACTACTGAAGCCTGCACCACTAGAGCCCGTGGTCCACAACAAGAGAAGCCACCACAATGAGAAGCCCGCACACTGCAACAAAGAGTAGCCCCCGCTCGCCACAACTAGAGAAAGCCTGCATGCAGCAACTAAGACCCACGCAGCCAAAAATAAATAAATAAATAAAAATTAAAAATTAAAAAAAAAAGTATTCTTAAATTTTGGAAGTACCATTTATATTATTGTATTTATTTTTCTAGAGTTCACTCAATTTTTTTTTTTACTTCCTAAAACTTAGTAGAATAGATATCTGTCTATAATTCTAGGGCAATTGAAAGAAAAATAACTCTAGTTCAGAATATGATTTACCAAAACCATTTTTTATTTCTATTCAAGAGGGATTGTAACTTGAATTTAATTCTGTTATCAGGGAGATTTAGTGAATATGTAACATTTCAATACCATAAAACATTTCTATCTTGTTATAGTAGACTTAGTTTAAGATTCACCTGTTAGGGAAGAATGTGAGTTTGAAGTGGAGAGGGTTCAATTGAAGGTCTCTTTCTATAAAATATGTAGTCCGTTGCCAACAGAAATATTACCTAGCAGCAGTTTACATGTGCCAAGAGAGGCCAGAAAAGTATTGTAGTAGAAATTATACAGGAGAGCTGTGAAACTAGATCCCTGAGGATGTCAGGCAGGAAATAAAGCTTACCAGGCTAAAAAAATTTTACTGGATGGCTAGGCCATTGGAAATGAATCTTCCAGTGCTTGTATTTTTTACTGGGCTTTTATTTTATTTTTTAAATGTTATTTAATTTTATTATTTATTTTTGGCTGTGTTGGGTCTTCATTGCTGCGCGTGGGCTTTCTCTAGTTGCGGCGTGCGGGCTTCTCACTGCAGTGGCTTCTCTTGTTGCGGAGCACGGGCTCTAGGCGCATGGGCTTCAGTAGTTGTGGTTCGCGGGCTCTAGAGCACAGGCTCAGTAGTTGTGGCACACGGGCTTAGTTGCTCCGCGGCATGTGGGATCTTCCCGGACCAGAGCTCGAACCCGTGTCCCCTGCGTTGGCAGGTGGATTCTTAACCACTGCGCCACTAAGGGAGTCCCTATTGGGCTTTTATGTTGAATAGACAGTTACTTACACTTAAGTAATTTAAACTGTTTAAAAAATTTAAACCAAAATTTTCTTAGAAATTTTCTTAGAAATTTTCTAAGATCATATTGAATAAATATTAACTTATTTATATCTTTTTCCTATAAAGTATTTAATTCTCTGAGATTAAGGTTTGGAAATGCATTAAGAGAGGGGTTTTAAGTTCTTGGGGATAAAATAGAGTAAGTAGTTAAAGCAGTTCACTTTTCTGTGCCAAAAATGGAAATACAGAAAGCATAAATAAGCAATTGTACCAGAGTATTTTTTTTTTGTACCAGAGTATTTATCTGTGATTCTCTTTATTTCTAAAGTACAACATTTCCCATTTCCACTGTACGCATTCAGATATATTACACAGAATCATTGAGCCTAAAGGACTTTGAAGGAACATCTGCTGGGATTGGTTTATTTTGTGGGGAAGAGGAACAAGGAAGGTACCTTTGAGATACAAGTAATTCGCCTAGTGTCATGAAGGGAATAGGAACATTTTTAGCACTTGAGGAAATAGAACTTTTCCTTAATTACTGTTGTGTTAGTGAGTTATTTGAAATTTGACATGTGTGGTGATGGCTTGATTTTCTCACCACCAGATGGCTTCTCAAAGTTGGTATGTCGCTTTTAGTGACTGCCAGCAAAAGTAAAAACTGTCAAGCCCCTTTGAAGGTCATTATCATTTAGGAAACAAAAACAGTGTTGACACTTTAAATAAGAATAACTTTCGGTTCTTAGAATTGAGAGAAGGTTATTATGAGATTATTTAATTTAAGCTTTCTAGGCTGCTTCTACACTGGTGACGCACTCTTCTGTCTTTCATTATGCATGCCCCTTGAGGTTCACAGATAGGTTTTCGACTAATGTTATAGAATATTAAAAGGAATAGAGATGGTCCCGTAACTTCAGTTATACGCAGTCCTTGTAACTGTGTTGTACATTGAAATCTTACCTAGGGCAAGACTTAAAATAAGTTTGGTTCACTTCTGGTTCATAGAGCATTGATATTAACAATTTAAAAAAATGCATTCAACTCATAACATCATTAAAGAAATTTTTGAAGAAGCAAAAAAAAAATTGCCACTTAATTTGAGAAAAATTTCTTTTTATAGAAAAGTTTTATTTTGAGCTCAGATTGCAGCTGCATTATAGCCTGTACAGCAGAGCCAGTATTGGAACAGAGCTTAAAAACTAGGATTCTACCGTTTTTATGAAATGAAATGAAAAAGAAAAGGATATAAAGTTTTGTATATGAAACTGAGTATGCTGTTTCATAAAAGCCATACCTCTGAAATGTGTTACCTAAGTAGCTTAACATGCTGATTTCTCTTGAATGAGAATAAGTTTGAAATCAGCAAAAAAAGTCTTCCTGTAATTGGAGTTTCTGAGTCTAAAAATATTCTTCATTTATTCCTTAAAAAACTAAGTGTTCAAAACTTATTACGAAGCTACAGTAATCAAGGCATTGTGGTCCTGGCATAAAGACGGGCATATAGATCAGTGGAATAGAATTGAAAGTCCAGAAATGAAACCTATACATCTCTGATCAATTGATTTTCAGTAGGGGTGCCAAGAGAAGTCAGTGGTGAAATAATAGTCTTTTCAACAAAAGTGCTGGGACAGCTGGACATCCACATGCAAAAGAGAAGCTGGACCCCTCACCTCACATCATGTATGAAAATTAGCTCCAAATGGATCACAAATCTAAATGTAAGAGCTAAAACTAAAACTCAGAAGAAGACATAGAAGTAAATCTTTGTGACTTTGGATTAGGCAATGGTTTCTTTGATATGACACCAAAAGTGCAAGTGGCAAAAGAAAAAATAGATAAATTGGACTATATCAAAATTAAAAACTTTTTTTTGCTTCAAAGGACACCCTCAAGAAACTGAGAAGACAACCCACAGAATGGGAGAATTGATTTGCAAATCATGTATCTGATAAGGAATGTATCCAGAATATTTAAAAACTCTTACAACTAATAAAAAGACAAATAATCCAATTTACAAGTGAGCAAAGGATTTGAGTAGTCAATTCTTCAAAGAAAATACATACTTGGCCGGCAAGCACATGCAAAGACGCTGAACATCACTAATCACTAGGGAAATTTGAATCAAAACAACGAGATACCATTTTGTACCCACTACTATGGCTATAATAAAAAAGAAAAACAATTACAAGGTTGATGAAGAAATTGTGCCCTCACTACAGACCTGGTGGGATTGTAAAGTGATGTAGCTGCTTTTGCATAATTTGGCAGTTCCTCAAAAAGTTAAGAACATAGAGTTACCATGTGACCCAACAACTCCACTTGTAGGTATATACTCAAGAAAAATGAAAACGTATATTCACACAAAGCCTTGTACACAGATTTTCAAGGCAGCATATTTATAATAGCCAAAAAGTAGAAACAACCCGAATGTTCATCAACAGATGAATAGTTAAATTAGATATGGTATTTCCATACAGTGGAATATTATCCAGTCATAAAGGAAATGAAATATTGATACGTGCTACAGTATTGATGAATCTTCAAAACATTATGTTAAGTGAAAGAAGCCAGTCATTGAAGTCCACATATTGTGTGATTCCATTTATGTAAAACATCCTGTACAGGAAAATCCATAGAGAGAGAGAGTAAATTCATGGTTGCCAGGGTTAGGGGTAGGGGAAAATGAAGAGTGACTGCTAATGGGTATGAGATTTCTTTTAGAAGGTGATGAAGATGTTCTGGAATTAGGTAGTGATGATAGACATAGAATTTTTGTGAATTTACTAAAAACCAATGAGTTATACAGTTTAAAGAGGTGAGCTTTATGGCATGTGGATTATATCTCAAGTAAGCTGTTATTAAAAATACCCTGTGTTATAAATAACTTACCCTAATGACTAATAAAAGATTGTTTGTGATAAAAAATGAATTGGAATCATAAAGCAATTAACCACTTCCAGATCAGGTGACCACTGAGAAGCAGCTGAGAAAAAAATTGCATGAGCCTCCAGCAGACACCAAATAAAACTTGGCGTTATACAGTTGCTGCTGTACGGCCAAATGTAAGGTAGCATTTTTGTTTAGTCTAGACTTTTTTGGAGTAAGCCATTTTGTTTTAAATTGAAGATGGTTCTTAGTTTGAAATATATATTTTGTGCTTGTAACAGGTTTTTACTTAGGTGGGTTAAAACAGTGATTACAAAATTAGAATGTGACAAAATAAAACCTTGTACCTGAATTCCAATTTGTTGTCAAATTATTCACTAAACAAATGGGAGAAAGAATTGTTTGGGCTGCAAATGTACTACCTCATTATTACTTAGATAGAAATAGATGCTGTCTTCTGGGAAGCATCTTGAATTACTTTCAGAAAGATATTTGGTGATTTGCCTGATTTGGGTCAGGTCAGTATTTTTATCTTTGACATTTGCTATTTCTGATGAATATTTTTTTTTTATAGGAGATGGAGCAGTCTGCTCTTTTCTTAAAAAATTTATTTTTGGCTGCGTTGGGTTTTCCTTGCTGTGCACGGGCTTTCTAGTTGCGGCGACTGGGGGCTACTCTTTGTTGTGGTGCGTGGGCTTCTCATTGCGGTGGCTTCTCTTGTTGTGGAGCACAGGCTCTAGGCGTGCAGGCTTCAGTAGTTGTGGCACGCGGGCTCAGTAATTGTGGCGCGTGGGCTCTAGAGCGCAGGCTCAGTAATTGTGGCGCACGGGCTTAGTTGCTCTGTGGCATGTGGGATCTTCCTGGACCAGGGCTCGAACCCGTGTCCCCTGCATTGGCAGGTGGATTCTTAACCACTGCGCCACCACGGAAGTCCCTGAATATTTGTTTTAAAAGATAGTTTAGCTATGACCCGGATTTTTGGAATTCTACCAACAGTACTGTTGTAATTTTATATAAACATTTCCCTGGGTTTATCATCTTTCATTTATTGCTAGTCGTACTAGATTTTAATATGATAATGGAAGTCAAAACTTATACTCGTGATTATCCACTTCAAATTTCCTTTAATCATTAAAAAAAAAGATGAACTTAATTTTACAGTATGATTTGACCCATGGGGTTATGTTATTTTAAGTAATGCTAAAGCCCTCCCAACTTTGTGAAGAAGCATGCTCAGATGGTTAATTTGGGAAAGTATTTGACTTAAGGGCCAATTAAGCCTTCTTTTTGGCACTAGCCAGTAGCTTCTTTGAGATAACTATCCTAAAGTGATCTTAGCTTTCTGCTGTAATGAACAGTGCAAAGAATTTTTTCCCCTTGCTTTCCCTGCAAAGAATTACTAAGTAAAGTACACTGCAACAAATCGCTTCATTTTGCAGCTTTTGTGAAATTTTTGTTTTGTTTGTTTTTCCTTTGATGTGTTGAGAGCTGGCAAAGAAGATGACCTGACAGGCAGAATTAGACTGAAATCTTTGGGGCGATTGTTAGGTGTTTGGATCCTCAAGCCTGATGCCTAGAGGAAGTGTTGGCAAGGGTAGAACTATAAATCTTAAATTGTTACTCAGTTAAGATGCATTCATGACTCTTCTCCATTAAGATTTGGAGTTAAGTGTTTGTAACTAGTTACAGCCATGTAACAGGTATACCTCATATTAGAAACTCCTTTGTCATTTTTCCAGTTACTCTGCTAGATGGGTTTTAATATAATAGGAAGAATATGATGTCAGCTCTTTCATACTTTGGACTAGAATGATTTTGTTCTCTTGTCAACTTGAAGAGACTAGCTGAATCCCTTTCTAGTGGCTGGCCTTAGTATTTGATTGTAGATTTTGTGTTCATTTCTACTTGGGTTAGTAATCCTATTAGGATACATATTGCCAATTGTATGTGAAGGTGTAGCTATTTGGAGCATAAAATTAGATACACTTCCTTCCTTTGGCTCACAATCTAAATTTAGTAGGCGAGAATCTCCTTTGGTAGATGTCATTAAAAATAGAAGATACCCATCTGTCTGGAATGGTTTAGATACAATTCTGCCTACAGGCTTGGAGATGAGTTATATAATGCAGACTTTCTTTTAGCCCTAGGATTCTTAGAAAAATAATGTTTTCTTCGATACAGAGGCCAAGAGTGTACAGTTTCCAGCGTTGACTTTAAATTATCCTGTACTTCTGTGGAAATCAAGAAGAGCTAAGAGAATTGAATTTTGAGGAGAACTTTAGAAGATAAGATGAAACAATACACTTGATTAAGAGAATTGGCTTTGAAGTAAAAATGTAGTTCCAATCCTATATTTACAATTTACTAGCTGTGTGAGAAAGTTCCTTAACCTCTTGGAGATTATAACCTCATTTATAATGTTGGGATAGGAAGCCGACTTCATAGGGCTGCAGAGGAGGAAATTAAGTGAGTTAACATGTATTTTTGCAAAACACTTTCTTCAGTGCCTGCATGCAGAAGGCATTGCTTGGTGGGAGTTACTGTTTATGGTAATATTACTTTTGGTTCCTTTTATTGAAAATTATGCCACATTGATGTTAAAAAAAAAAGTTTAATTTAGAGCTCAGGGTTTAATATGGGGGCAGAGGTGAACAGGGAATTCCTAGGGGTATTTGGAGTCATGGAAATTGTTGAGAAGAGTACTGAAAAACCATCCCCAAAGGAGTACTTGTATTTAGGGGATGCAGAAGAAACAGAGAAATAGAGAAAGCCATCAATAAGGTGAAAAGAGAACCAAGAGAATAATGTCAGGGAATTCAAGAGGTAGGTTGCTCACCAGGTCAAATATTTTCTTCAGAAGTTCATTCAAAAATATTTTAAAACACCCTGTGATGTGAGGTAGTGGAAGGACCCTGAGGAGACCACTGAACTGGGCAGGTAGGATCTTTGAGAGAATAGAAAAATGTCCGTAGACTCAGATTTTCTTGGGTAGAGAAGTAAATGTATAAGAGTAGTAAAAGTAAAAAAGTGGAAGTGGAGGCCATGAGTATAAGATGGATCCTTATGAAAATTTGGTTGTACAGAGAAGGAGAGAGAGAACTTACGGGGCAGGAGAAAGGGTTTGGGTTTGTTTGTTTTGTTTAGGAAAGAAAAAAATGAGCATGTTTGGAGTCTGAGGGAGAAATTAAACATACTGTCCAGAGAATAACTGCCGGGCAGATCATGGCGTGAGACAAATGGGAACGGGATCCAGTGCACGGGTGGAGGCTGAGAGGAGCAGCTGTTCTTCAGTAGAAAAGGCGGAAAGGAGGATGACACGTAAGTTTGAGGCAGGAGGGCCTCTATTTAAGTGGGGAAATGGACAGTGAACTTATTGAGATAATAACAGACCAGTGGCCCTCAACTGAGGACGATTTTGCCTCCCAGGGGACATTTGGCCATGTCTGGCGACATTTTTGATTGTCCTAAGTTGGGGAATGTGCTACTGGCATCTAGTGTACAGGGGAGAGGCATGCTGTTGGCCTGCTGCAGCATACAGGACAACCTCCCGCATCAAAGAATGATCTGGGCCCAAATGCTAAGAGTGCTGCAGTTGAGAACCTTGCCCTAGATCACAACATTTCTGCAACATGATCTTCAACAAAAGGCAAAAAGTTTGAATAACAGCTTGATATATCACCTCTTAGAAAGTCACAGGACGTATTGAAGTCTGAAAAATCCTCAGGAGAAAATCTAAACTGTTTGACTGACTGACTCCCCCCAACCCCTATTATAACAACTCTTAACCTTCTGAGAAATATGTTTAGGAAAAGACTGTACTTTAATTTATTGGCTGGCTGGTACTGTGTATTCATCTTAGCTCAGAATCTATTGATAATGATAGCTGCTATTATTACTATCCCCCCCCTTTCAAATGTGAAATCCTGGGCCACTTCTGACAAATGTGTTACAAGTTACAATTTTAAGGTAAATGTAGGCAATGTGAACAATCAACACAAAAAAATAAGAGCTACTTCTCATAGGTCTGTAGAATACACTGATAATTGTGCTTTTAACATCTTACATTAGAGTGTGGTGGTTCCCCAAAGATTTAGACATAGAATTACTACACGATCTAGTAATTCCACTTCTGTGTATATACATACCCAAAGGATGAAAGCAGGGACTTGAACAGATACGTGTACACCGGTGTTCATAGCCACATTATTCACAATAGCCAAAAGGTGGTAACAACCCAAGTGTCCATCCACGGATGAATGGATAAACAAAATGTGGTATATACATATAATGGAGTATTATTCAACTGTCATAGGGATGAAATTCTGACACATGCTACAACATGGATGAACCTTGAAGACATTATGCTAAGTGAAATAAGCCAGACACAAAAGGACATTATGCTAAGTGAAAAAAGATTGTGTGATTCCACTTATCCGAGGTCCTTAGATTAGTCAGATTCATAGAGACAGGATGTAGAATGGTGGTTGCCAGGGGTTCGGGGAGGAGGGATAGAGAGTTGTTCAGTGGGTACAGAGTTTCAGATCTGAAGATGAAAAAGTTCTGGATGTGAATGGTGGTGATGGTTGCACAACAGTGTGGATGTACTTCATGCCACTGAATTGTATACTTAAAAATGGTTAAAATGGTAAATTTTATGTTATGTATGGACACAGTAAAAAAAACAAAACAAAACAAATCTCACATTAGAATATTGAGCAGTCAAGGGCTTTGCTGATGGTTTTTATAGAGCTTTAAAAAGGTCAGCAGAGACTGGTTTTAAACTACAGATACTGTTCCAATGAGACAGTTACACTAAACAAAACATACATTCATTTGTTGTACCAGTGATTAATATAAATTTAACACCACTTACTAACAGGCATGTAATTTTCCCGTGTTCATTATTTACTCAATCTGTTTTTAAAAATTGTCTAAAAATGTTTGCATCAAAAGTAATATTGGAGACATTTATCTAGGGTAATGGTTTTTCTTAATCTGTGATTTTCCAATAGAGAAGAAATGGGAAAAAGGAGTGAGAGTTTTGAAATTGTAAATGTACTTACTGATTAAGGGATAAGAACACATGCACACAGACCCAGGAATTATCTTACTTCAGCTAAAACAACAAGAAAACCTCAGATCTCCACTTCTAGTCTCTGTAATTGCTTTTGGCATAATAGCTATTACCTCAGACAGACTGAAAGTTTAATAACTAGATCGGAAGTTTCCTTTGCAGTAACAAATAGGAAAAACACCACCAAAGAAGTTCTCTCCCACATCTACCTCCTCCATTTCTATTTAAAAAAATTTTTTTTTAAATTGAAGTGAAGTTGATTTACAATGTTGTGTTAGTTTCTG
Organism: Balaenoptera physalus; assembly: GCF_965194825.1. Lineage (NCBI taxonomy): Eukaryota > Metazoa > Chordata > Mammalia > Artiodactyla > Balaenopteridae > Balaenoptera > Balaenoptera physalus. The sequence goes on from NC_138886.1 coordinate 10,422,411, forward strand.
GTGTACAACAACAAATGATTCAGTTATACATATATATAATGGTTTGCATCTGCTAATCCCAAACTCCCAATCCATCTCTCCCCCACCCTTTCCATTTCTTAATTTACAAGCAGTATGACTGTATCTCACTGCCATGCCTCATCTTTGTCAATTATAATGTTATGGGTTATTGGCCCGCCAAATTTTTTCTGGTGTATAACACTGAACAGTGCCAAATGAGTTTAAAACAATCTTGTCATTCGAAAGAGTTTATATCTTGAAGGCTTATGTTTGACTTTGTACACTAGTATAATCATTTTGCGGTAAATAAATGTTACGCTGCTTTAGTAAGTCTCTTTTAATCCAGGTTTAACATCCAGTAAGAGATCATTTTTATTGTTATATTTTCAGTTATGTTCTGAATATGTTTATATTCTTAAATGTTGGTATTGAAATATTGAAATTTCTATTGCTTGTTGACTGTTATGTAATTCTTGAAGGTTCATGAAGCATCTGTAATCTCTTCTTTGAAAGGCAGATATATTTTAAGCCACATATCCTTCTGAAATATCCAGCATATTTTTTGCCAATAAGTAAAGGATATTCCTTGGAAGCACCAAACTTCACATAGGAGTTAGAGAGACTAACAATACACATACAGTTCATACATTTCTTTCTCTTCTTCCTGCCTCCTTAAATCACAAGACTCTAAGGAAGAACATCCTGATTTTTAATTTGAATTTTATATGTATCTAAATATATTTACATATTTAAGTATTGATGTATTGAAAGTTATTAGAATAAAGAAAATAAAAATTTTAATTCTACGCATTTTTGGAAGGCTAAACTTAGTGACAGGTCATTTAAAAAAAAAAGGAAAAAGGCATGGCATTGTTCCAGGAAAGGGTCTTGGTTGGGAATTACAGGACAGGTCCTAATTCCAGCCAACTTAAACAGCAAAGGAATTTATTGGAAGATTGTCAAGTACCTCATAGCACTGATGGAAAGACTGGAGAATCTGGTTCAAAAAACAGGCAGGAACAAGGGAATCAAAAGGCCTGGAATTACTGCCAAGGTCATACCACCTGAAGACCTTGGTTAGAGATGTGTGGTTAAGGATACTGTTAACGGTATGAGTGTGTTCCCCTAAAATATGTACGTTCAAATCCTAACCCCCATAGTAGATGGGGCCTTTGGGAGGTGTTTAAATCATGAGAGTGGAACCTCACGGGTTAGTGCCTTATAAAAGAGGCAACAGAGAGATCCCTCAGCCCCTTTGCACTGTGTGATGATATCACGAGAAGTGTGCACCCTGGAAGAGAGTCTTCACCCAACCACGCTAGCGACCTGGTTTCAGACTTCAAGCCTACAGAGCTGTGAGAAATAAATTTCTGTTGTTTATAAGCCATCCAGTCTGTGATTATTTTTAATAGCAGCCCAAATGCACTGACAGACACTGTTGTTGCCCCTTCTGGCACGCGGGCTCTAGTTCCCTGACCAGGGATCTAATCCCGCCCCCCTGCACTGGGAGCATGAAGTGTTACCCACTGGACCACCAGAGAAGTCCCTGAACTTACCATTTCTTGAGTCACTGGCTCTATCTCAAGGAGCTTTAAAAAGATTACTCTGGCTCCTACATCAAGAATGGAGTAAGGGGGCTTCCCTGGTGGCGCAGTGGTCGAGAATCTGCCTGCCAATGCAGGAGACACGGGTTCGAGCCCTGGTCTGGGAAGATCCCACATGCCGTGGAGCAACTAGGCCCGTGAGCCACAATTACTGAGCCTACGCGTCTGGAGCCTGTGCTCTGCAACAAGAGAGGCCATGATAGTGAGAGGCCCGCGCACCGCGATGAAGAGTGACCCCCACTTGCCGCAACTAGAGAAAGCCCTCGCACAGAAACGAAGACCCAACACAGCCATAAATAAATAAATAAAATTAAAAAAAAAAAAGAATGGAGTAAGGGGTTTAGTAGTAGAAGTGGGGAGAACCAGTCATGAGACTCCAGTATAAATGATGTTGACTTAGATTAGGATAGTGACAGTAGAACAGATAAGAAATGGACAGATTCATGAAATAACCCACTAGGTTGCTACTGAAATTCTTTTTTGGGGAAAAATTCTTTTTCATCATCTTCTTTCTCCCTTTTCTCTTTCCCTTCCTCTCCCTCCTCTTTTCCTATTTCTCTTCCTTCTTTTTCTTTCTCAGACTCCAGACCTATCTAGAGGCCTTGATGCAATCTTATCTTGCACAGGGCAGTGTAACTAATCTAGCAGATATTTCATAACATCCTGAATTCATTAAGAAAAATTTTCTAAGCTTCTCTACGTACAGTGTGGTGCTAAAGGGGGTTGCTAGTTTTAGTCATTCTAGAAGTGAGTTCAAGTCTAGACACTCAGAAATGATTCCTTTCTTCCAGGGCACTACACGATTGCTAACTAGACTGACCAACCTTTTTCTAGGTGTGGTTAATTGACACCACATAATCTCACTTTCATCTAAACTTTTTTCTCCAGGACTCATTAGTCCCTTTTTTTGTCTTTTATTGTATACTGGTTATTTGAAATAGGCCAAATGCATATCCATTATTAAAAAATGTAATGAGAAAGAAAACAGTATCTTTTTTTTTAATCTTCTTAAAACAGTGATTTTTAAATGGAACTAATCATCAGAAATGACTCAAATAGTTAAAAAAAAAAAAAAATCCCAGCACTCTTGAATCATAATATCTGGAAGTAGGTCTCAGAAATCTTTATTTAAAAAAAAAAACCAGGGACTTCCCTGGTGGTCCACTGGTTAAGACTCCGTGCTCCCAATGCAGGGACCCCGGGTTCGATCCCTGGTCAGGGAACTAGAGCCCGCATGCCACAACTAAAGATAATGCATGCCGCAATGAAGATCCCGCACATGGCAATGAAGATCCCGCGTGCCGCAACTAAGACCCGATGCAGCCAAATAAATAAATATTTTTTAAAAATTCCTGGATAATCAGCCAGGTTTAGGAACCGTAGCTTTATGCTATTCAGACTAGTTTTACTCTTTACATGGAGAGTTAATTAAATTCTTTCTTAATGGGAGGGATCCATTATAGATGACTATTTGGATTTCTCAGCTTGATTTTAAAATAAGGCATTTGTGTCATCCTTGAGACTGATTTCATAAGCTTAGAGATAGTTTTTTTGGGGGGCGTGGTAGAGGTGGATTACATTAATTTTTCTTTGACCCTGTGGCTTTTTTGTAATTACACAGTTTTTCTTTCATCTCCTTAAGTATAAGAAACTTGTTCTATATATTACAAGAATATAGCCCTCTAAACTTCAGCTTCCAGCAAGTTCGTATAAAGCTAGATCACTGCTTCTCAAACTTAATGTGCCTGGACATCACCTGGAGAGCTTGTTAAAATGCAGATTCTGATTGAGTAGGTCTGAGATGGAGCCTGAGATTCTGCATTTCTGATGAGCTCTGCTGTGATGCTGATGTTTCTGGTCTGCAGATCTCATTTGAGTAGTAAGAGGCTGGATGATAGTTGTGTTATCCTTTGATCGTTCATCTTTGTGTGAGTTACTCTGCTTTGGGGCTAGTTTGGGGACTGTTTAGTTCGACCAAAGGTTGAGTAGTACATTTTAAGAAGATTGGATTATGTAACCTTTTAATGCTTTTTCCCCATATTTTTGAAGGTTATAGTACTATATATAGCCTAAGGTTTTTAGTTTCAGGCTTTGGAACTAAGTAAGTGTCATAAATAGTATAATTTTTATTGAATCATTAAACGTGTAGCAGCAAAATTGGTTTATCTACTTGAGGTAGTCTGAACTACAAGTAGAGTTGTAACTGAATTAAGAATAAGAGAGAAAGTGATATAATGTTGAAAATTATTTTTAGATGTGCAGGATATACTTAAGGATTGGGGAATTTGTGTTTTGCAGAATTGAGAATGCTTTGGATAAGATATATGTTATGTTAGAGCAGTGGTTCTTAGCTAGGGGTGATTTTACCTCCCAGGGCACATCTGGTAATATCTGCAGGTGTTTTTTTTTATTTTTTAATAAGGGATTTTTAAAAAAATTTTTATTTATTTATTTATTTATGGCTGTGTTGGGTCTTTGTTTCTGTGCGAGGGCTTTCTCTAGTTGCGGCAAGTGGGGGCCACTCTTAATCGTGGTGCGCGGGCCTCTCATTATCGTGGCCTCTCTTGTTGCGGAGCACAGGCTCCAGACGCGTAGGCTCAGTAATTGTGGCTCACGGGCCTAGTTGCTCCACGGCATGTGGGATCTTCCCAGACCAGGGCTCGAACCCGTGTGCTCTGCATTGGCAGGCAGACTCTCAACCACTGCGCCACCAGGGAAGCCCTGCAGGTGTTTTTAATTGTCACGACAAGTAGGGTGGTAGCGGTGCTACTTGTATCCAGTGGGTAGAGGCCAGGGATGCAGCTAAACACTCTATAGTGCACAAGACAGCCACACACAACAAAGAATTATTTGGCCCCAAATGTTAGTAGTGGCAAGGTTGAGAAACCTATGTTAGAGAACCTTCACAAGTACTTGATTAATGTTTAAATTAAAAATAATACAGAAAATACAAATAGAAAATAATTATCCATATTCGCACCAAATTTAACCAATGTTAACATATTTGTTGTCATATTTGATTTTAGGCTTTTGATTTAAGACATATCACTCCATTATGTTTGGGGAAGTAATGCACAGTTACTGTTTTGAGGTTAACACAATGTAGAAAATTCAAGGATGAAAGTAATGAAGCTATCCCAGATCTCACCATGCAGAAATCATTAACACTAGATGAACATTATCCCCGATATCTTTCCATGCATGTATACAGAAGAATAGAGAAATGCTTTTATAAAGTTAAGACCATACTGTATATGAACTAAATTTTTTTCCTATGAAAAATTTTAAACTTAGAGAAAATCAAGTAGAATAATTAACCCCCCGTGTACTTAACACTAAGCATCAGCAATCATGAATTCATAGCCAGTCTTATTTCATCCAAATCCACACCCCCTCCCCTGACCCTGAGTATTCTGAAGCAAATCCCAGACGTCACATCATTTCATCTGTAAATGTTTCAGTACCTGTCTCTAAAACATGAGAACTCTTTTTGAGCCATTATCACACACAATTTCCCTGATTCATTTTCTCTCCTTCTCCTTCTTTCTCCCTCTCTTGAATTATGTTTTCTTCCGAGTTGGATTTTTTGTTTCTAATGAGATTGCATGTAACAGAAGAGCATTAATTCTGCAAAGAAAGGGAAGTGGATGCTGCATAGGCCAAAACAAAAGCTATCTGTCACAAATGCTTTTTGCAAATTTTCTTTTTTCTTTGAAGAATGTCTTAAACTGTTTGGCAGTGCCATGTAAAATAATGAAGTATTTTATTTCTCTTTTTTACTGTGTTCATTTTTCAAGTCGCCTTTTCATCTTTTTCAGTATTTCTCTGAGATTCCTTCCTGCTTTGGTGTATTTGCTATAGCGGTGGCCTCTGGGGAATGATTGGAGGAAACTACCTGCAGGAATCATTTAACTGGTGGATAGCTTCTTGAGGGCTAGGAGCAAGTCTTACCTTACAACTTACCTTACCTAACAAGCAAGGTGACCTTTCTGCTTGTTACCGTTATCATGTCCTCAGTATTTGTTGGATGCTTGTCATTGATCTTGAGGGATTGTGCTGATATTGATTGGTGTATTACAGTTGAAGCCATTTACAGGAAAAACTAAGTATGCTCATTTAGTGCCAACAGATGTGCATGCAGATGAATATAATTCACTTGTTAACCTTTGGCATTTGCATCTGTGGTGGCCTGCATGTAAAGAGGTGAAGCAGGGAATTCTCCAGTCACACTCACTAGGTTTCTTTGAACACTGACTCATAGGGTGACCATATGTCTGGTTTGCCTGATACAGTCTAAGTTTTTGCAGTGTCTTGATGTCATTATTAATAATGTCTCTTTTTATTCACCAAATTGTCCCAGTTTAGATGGTAAATTAAATGGTAATCCTACGATAATGACATTTAATGTGTGCCCGGCTCTCTTCTGAACACTTTACATACATTCTCATTTAATATTCATGACATCGCGAAGAGGCAGATCCTATTTCATCCACATTTTACATATGGAGAAGTTGGGGCACAAAGAGGTTAAATAACTTGGCAAGTATCACACAGCTCTATTTGAGTAGTTAGTAGCAGAGCCAGGGTTTGAGCGGAGGCAGTTTGGCGCCAGTGTTCTTAACCACTCTGCTATGTCGCCTCTGTGCTGGTCCCAAATATATCTTTGTAGAACACATGCTGATATCAGAAATCAGTCTCCTGATAATTAATCTGCATATTTTTAATTTTTATTTATTTTTATTCATTTTTTATTCATTTATTGTTGGCTGCTTTGGATCTTCGTTGCTGCGCGCGGGCTTTCTCTAGATGCAATGAGCAGGGGCTACTCTTTTTTTTTTTTTTTTTTTTTAAAAACTGACACCAAGCATTGTACATGGATGACTACAACAAAAGCAAGAATGATTGCAATTACCAAACATGAAACACACTCATACTATGTCATAATACTGACATTCAGTCCAGTAATCCTCCACTGTAACAGCTCCTTTACTTTGCAGTGAAAATTGATTTGTATATTCTTTGAGGGGCTACTCTTCATTGCGGTGCACAGGCTTCTCATTGCAGTGGCTTCTCTTTGTTGCGCAGCACGGGCTCTAGGTGCGCGGGCTTCAGTAGTTGTGGCACACGGGCTCAGTAGTTGTGGCTCCCAGGGTCTAGAGCACAGGCTCAGTAGTTGTGGCGCACAGGCTCAGTTGCTTCGCGGCATGTGGGATCTTCCTGGACCAGGGCTTGAACTCGTGTCCCCTGCATTGGCAGGCGGATTCTTAACCACTGTGCCACCAAGGAAGTCCCAATCTGCATATTTCTAGATCGGAAGTCTGGTGAAGGCTTTGGGAATTTGAGGGATTTCCTTGTCTTCACAAGACACTTATAGGCTCTTCATACATCACTATGCCAATCTATTATAGACTTCTTTCTCAGAAGGGTGAACATTTACCTTTTTTCATTTTCTAGATGCCAGCTATTTGGCATTCCCTAGATGCTCAGGTGATGAACATCTCCAGATTTTGCAGATTCTCAGGTCCCTGCCACAGTCACTTTTCTTTACTTCTGGTCATCTTTGGTATCTTAAATTCACACACACACACACACGGACTTCCCTGGTGGTCCAGTGGTTAAGACTCTGCGCTCCCAGTGCAGGGGGCCCGGGTTCCATCCCTGGTCAGGGAACTAGAGCCTGCATGCCACAACTAAGACCTGGTGCAGCCAAATAAATAAATACTAAAAAAAAAAAAAAATTCTCCAGCACCCAGAACAGGGCCTGCCATATGGCGGGTACACACAGACTTTTTCACTACCTTTGATCAATTCATCTTCTGGAGTTGTCTGGGAACAATATTCAGAGCCCTTGTACAAGGTGCTTTGAGGAAGGAGACTTCAGACAGCTACCGCTTTCAAGTAACTTACAATTTAGTAAGAGGATGGTGAATGTACATGAATGACTGATATATGGCAGCTGAGCTAAATGAGAGTAATTTAGAAAAACCGTTTCTGACAGGGTTGATCCAGGAACATTTTGAGAAGGTGGAGACACTTGTCAGTTTAATGACTTCTAATTGGCTAAAAAATAGCTGCCTCCTTGTGCTAAAGACAGACCTGAAGTTTGCCAAGAGTAGAGGGCTGCAGAAGATTAAGATTTGATCAGCCCAGATGAGAGGACTCTGATCAATTTGACGCTTGGTCCTCTCGTGAGAAATCCTCAGTCAGCGGTGTTGCTCTGTTTTTATGACATCATCATCATCATGGCACATTTTGACCTTCTAGGTGGGTTATAAGCAGCAGGAACAGATGGAACTCCTCAGCAGCAAAGAATTTTGTTTTTTTAAATGTGGAAGCCTGGTGTTATTTATTTGATTTTTAGTTTAACGTCAATTGATATACACAAGGTCTTTTTCCTTGAAAAAATCAGTCTCCTTTTATTATAATATTTATAATTACATTTGCTTTTTTACTTGATGTCTTAATGAGAAAATGAGTACACTTGAATAGAATTTCCTCACTTTACAAGTGAGGAAACCGAAGTTAGGTTAAACTGTCAGCTGAATGACTTTGGGGAAAATGGCACAATTGAGACTTGTACTTGGGTCTTCAGAGTCCAGATCCAGTGTATATCACACAGCCATATTTTAACTTACTAGATTAAAACATTTTATCAGGATCAAGAAGAACAATGAAAGTTGTGATTATCTCACATTATAACTCTTTGTTAATGTCATTATAGAATCTAGTTCAACATAATTAGTCTATTTCCATTTCTCAGTTGATAGGCATATTAACACCACTTTGATGATTGTAGATCCAATAAATTCTACTGAAACGGAAGTCCTGTAGGAGCTGCAGGGGCTTACCTGGAACCTACGTGCAAATTAGACCAAGGCAGTCTCTCTGGCTAGATGGGTCATTCAGAAAAATGCATACCTGCTACGGGCAGGTTCAGCCCCCACCAGGATACTGGGCTTGGGAAATGAGTGTCTGGATTTTAGTCTCTTGCTCTGTCTCTTTTATTTTTAGTTATTTATTTATTTATTTATTTAACATCTTTATTGGAGTATAATTGCTTTACAATGGCGTGTTAGTTTCTGCTTTATAACAAAGTGAATCAGTTATACATATACATATATCCCCATATCTCTTCCCTCTTGCATCTCCCTCCCTCCCACCCTCCCTATCCCACCCCTCTAGGTGGTCACAAAGCACCGAGCTGACCTCCCTGTGCTATGCGTCTGCCTCTTTTATGTAGTGCTCAAAAAGCAGCAGCCATGAATCCTGTTTATATTTGTTTATGAGGAGCTGGGTTTTTCTGGGGTTTTTTTTCAGTGTTGTACTTATAGACAGAACCTCTTGCTGTTCCTCAGTCTACCAAGTACATACCTGCCTCAGCACCTTGTACTTGTTCCCTCCACCTGGAACCTGAGCCTCCCTAATCCTTACTTGGCTCACTCTGTCACTTCATTCAGGTCACCCCTCCAGTGTTACCTTCTCAGAGGTCGCCTCACCTACTCTAACTAAAATATTACCTCCAATCACACTCTCTGCTGTGTTTTCTTCATAGTACTTCTTAGCACTTGGAACATTATATTTATTTTATTTTTTTATTTTTTTCTCTCCACTACAAAGTACATTCTGTGAAAGTAGGGATTCTGCCTGTTTTGTTCACTGTTGTACTCCAGTACCTAAAAAATACCTTGCGTATAGGGGGCTCTCAGTCAGTGTTTGTCAAGTGAATGGACTAACACTGGACTGTTTGTACTGTGATTGCTAGACTCATATACCAGTTTTAATGTTACTGACTATAGCACTTTCTGGACTATAGTGTTAAGAATATTGTCTAATTGAATCATCATAATAGCTATATGAAGGGTAAATATTATAATCCCCATTTTGGAGTTGAAGAAATCTCAAAGCTTAGAAAAGTTCAATAACATGCCCGAAGTCAAATATCTAGTAGTTGGACTCATTCCTTAACGGGATGATCTGATAACCAAAGTTCCTTTAAAAATATTTGTTGTAGTGATTCTTTTGGGTCTTGTAAGTTTTTTTCAAAGAGTGATTTGATTTCCAATTACTGGGGGAAAAGCCTTAAAAATGCTCTAAGCTATGTTTTAAGGGAAGGGGAGACAGGGCCCACAGGATTTGAAGCACTGGGATAATGAGATCAGACAACGCGATTTTGTAATCTTTGCATTCTCATACAAGGGTGCTGACTGTGAGGTTCCTTTGAGCATGACTTTGGAGTACTTTTCCAATTGTGTAACTTCGGATAACTAACTTATTTGAGCCTCTTTTTTCATCTCTAAATGCTGGTAACAGTGCCTGCCTTAGAGAGGTGTGAAGATGAAATAGGTATGAACTAGTGCCTGGCATAGTTTCTGGCTGCTGGGAGTTAGATTTCTCCTGCCTCCTGCCCTTCTCTTCCTTCAGCTGCAAGTGACCACAAGTCCGGGTTGTTGAGGGGTGATTTCTTTTCTTGGTAACTTTCCTCTAGACAAGTAATCCCATATTTTAAGCTGTTTTCTGGTAGTATGTAGGCAATCAAGGTACCTTTTAAAATTTGCATGTCATTTTGTTTATCATTATAATTCAAGGACTAATTCATGTGCTTTGTTAATAAGTGGTGTGCACTTACTCCCTTCACAAAGGGAAGGGATCTGATTCCTGCTTTTGTGATTGAATCTTGCATGAAAACTGTGTGTTAATAACTGGGACGCGCTCTTGACTTTGTTTCTCACATCTTTCTCCCCATGTTCCGTGAAATACCATTATATTAAAAGTCACCAGCACATGTTTGCTAACACATATAGATTTGGACGCTTACTAGAACTTCTTAAGCACCATCTTATAACTTCTGTAGTTGTCACCGTGTCCACAGAATAATAGTGTCATGCACAGACCCAAAGAATATGGTTTCCCTCAACTAATGAGTAATTGAGGTAGGTAAAGGCATTTTTTATATGAAGAGACTCTCTCTCTGAAGTTAGGTTAAACAGTATAACATTTAACTAACAACTGTGAAAAATTATTTAAGAAATGACAAATAGGATTTAAAAGAAGTGCAGCCTACTATCAGTTAAAGATGTCTGAGGATCTTTCTCAGTTATATGCTGATCTTCCCTCTCTCTTAATACCCTATTTGATGCCATATAATGAAGTTATAAAAGGGTTCATTATTTAAACATTAATTATTGATTTAACTGGAAGGTATATAATTTAAAGATTCACTGATTTAACCCCAAATAATGATATAACAATATTGGGAGGGGTTCTAGAAGTATAAGAGAACTAATTCCTTATTTGTCATTTTAGAAAATCTGTAATGTCAAAAATGGATGAATCAAGCAATTGCAAGAAATTCTTCTTATGTAGGCTTAGGTAGGGAAACTACCAGGTGAATCATCCAGAAGAGTTGAAAGTTGTTGTTGCTGGTGGTATGGAGCTGGTGGAGGAAGGGTGAGCCAGTGGGCTGCTGCTTTTTATTTAAGTGTTTTTGGCTACTGTTGAATTCTAATTCTGTATATATTATTTTGATAAAAATAAAGGTTAAAACGACAAAAGAAAAAATAGAAATATAATCAACCTAAGAAAGTGATGAGACAAACCAGAAAAAGGGAGAATATATTTGCAAATCATATAGCTGGTAAGGTACTTACTTATTTATTTATTTTAAAATATTTGTTTATTTATTTGACTGCACCAGGTCTTAAGTTGCAGCGTGCAGGATGTTTGGTGCTGCATGTGTGATCTTCGTTGTGGCATGCAGGCTCTTAGTTGTGGCATGCGGGATCTGGTTCCCTGACCAGGGATCGAGCCCCAGCCCCCTGCATTGGGAGCATGGAGTATTAACCACTTGACCACCAGGGAAGTCTCTGGTAAGGTACTTATATCTAGAATAAATAAATGAACTCTTACAATTCAATAATAGCGAAAACAAATAACCCCTAAAATAGGCAAAGGATCTGAGTAGTCATTTCTTCAAAGAAGATATATAAAGGACCAATAAGCACATGGAAGGATACTCAGCATTACTAGCCATCAGGGAAATGCAAATCAAAACCACAGTGAGATACTGCTTCACACCCAGTGGAATGGCTAGAATGAAAAAGACAGTGTTGGCAAGGATATGGAGAAGTAGGATCCCTCATGCATGCTGCAGTTATAAAATGGTGCACCCATTTTGGAAAACAGTCTGGTAGTTCCTCAAAAGGTTAAGCACAGAGTTACTATATGACCCAGCAATTTTACTAGTTGGTGTATACCCAAAGGAAATCAAAACATGGCCACACAAAAACTTGTATACAAATGTTGATAGTGGCATTATTCATAATAGGTAAAAAGTGAAATCAGTACAAATGTCCATCAGCTGGTGATTGGATTAACAAAATATGATATACCTATATAATGGAATATTATTCAGCCATAAAAAAGAATGAAATACTGATATATGCTACAATGTGGATGACCCTTGAAAATATTATGCTAAGTGAAGAAGCCAGTCAGAAAAGGTCACATATTGTATGATTCCATTTACATGAAATATCCAGAAGTTAAATGCATAGAGACCAAAAGTAGACTAGTAGTTGCCCAGGGTTGGAGGGAGAAGATAGGGGGGCAAAATGGGGATATGACTGCTAATGAATCTGGGGTTTCTTTGGGGGGTGATGAAAATTTCTAAAGTTGGATGTGGTGATGGTTGCAAAACTTAGGAATATATTAAAAACCACTGACTTGTACTCTTAAATAGGTAAATTGCCTGGTATATGAATCATATCTCAATAAAGTTGTAACATATATATCTTATATATATATATATATAGATATAGATATAGATATCTCCAGTTATTGCTAAAAGAATAACTTTTTCTTTTGTTGAAAAGTTTATTATTTTCTTACTTCTGCTTCCAGCTTATTGCAGATAAAAAATGCAATTTAAGAAAACAAAATTGTTACAGTATAAATCACAACTATCTTTTTTTTTTTAGGTTTTTTAAAAAATTATTTATTTATTGGCTGCATTGGGTCTTCGTTGTTGTACGCGGGCTTTCTCTAGTTGCAGTGAGTGGGGGGCTACACTTTGTTGCATTGCGCGGGCCTCTCATTGCAGTGGCTTCTCGTTGTGGAACACAGGCTCTAGGCGCACGGGCTTAAGTAGTTGTGGCACGCTGGCTCAGTAGTTGTGGCTCACAGGCTCTAGAGCACAGGCTCAGTAGTTGTGGTGCATGGGCTTAGTTGCTCCGCAGCATGTGGCATCTTCCCGGACCAGAGCTCAAACCTGTTTCCCCTGCATTGGCAGGCGGACTCTTAACCACTGCGCCACCAGCGAAGTCACTAGTTCTCTTTTTTAATTAATTAATTTTTGGCTGCGTTGGGTCTTGATTGCTGCGCGCGGGCTTTCTTTAGTTGTGGTGAGCAGGGGCTACTTTTCGTTGCGGTGCGTGGGCTTCTCATTGTGGTGGCTTCTCTTGTTGCAGAGCATGGGCTCTAGGCACATGGGCTTCAGTAGTTGCAGCACATGGGCTCAGTAGTTGCGACACTTGGGATTCAGTAGTTGTGGTGCACAGACTCTACAGCGCAGGCTCAGCAGTTGTGGTGCACAGGCTTAGTTGCTCCACAGCATGTGGGATCTTCCCAGACCAGGGCTTGAACCTGTGTCCCCTGCATTGGCAGGCAGATTCTTAACCACTGTGCCACCAGGGAAGCCCCTTTAATTCTTCTTAATACAAATTAGGTATGACCTAACTAACATTTGCATGACTAACAGCCTTCTCTCAGAGTATGCTGAGATGTTGGTTTTGGGTGGCCTCAAATGATTTGCATGGTACCTGTTTTTCTTTTTTGCTAATTTATTATTTATTTATTTATTTAGGCTACACCAGGTCTTCATTGCGGCACGCGGGATCTTCGTTGCGGCATGAGGGATCTTTAGTTGTGGCATGCGGACTTCTTCATTGCAGCATGCGGACTCTTAGTTGTGGCATGCAGGCTTCTTTGTTGCGGCGTGTGGACTCTTAGGTGCAGTATGTGGGTTTCTTAATTGCGACATGCAGCCTTCTTAGTTGTGGCATGCGGGATCTAGTTTCCTGACCAGGGATTAAACCTGGGCCCCCTGCATTGGGAGCACAGAGTCTTACCCACTCGACCACCAGGGAAGTCCCCGTAGTACCTGTTTAGCGTATTGTCTGCGTGACCTTTGGCTGCTGCTGCTGCTATCTTTGTATGTGATTAAGAAGGAAAAGTCTGCATTGTAAAGCAAGTATACTCCAATAAAAATTAATTATAAAAAAAAAAAAAGAAAATTCTGTGTGGCCTGCGCTGCTTTACCTACTGAATAGGAGTAGTGTCGTGGTAGCTGATTGAGACTCTTGCCTGAACGTCTTTTTCCCTCTCGAGTTTTTGTGTTGTGAGTAAATGGCCCTTTAAATTGATCTGCATAGTATTTGACCACTGCCTCTGTGGGTTTTCCACCCAAGACAGTTTTTATGATTTATTAGCCCCAGGCTGCTTCAAGTCATGTTTCCTCACATCATTCTCCAGGGTATAAATATTTGTTACTTTCTTTCATTTTGCATAGTTTTGTGTTTCCTGCCCCATTAGCTTCATAAATAGTCTTTGCATGTATCTTGTTGATAGTTGTTCTTTTCATTTTATTTTTTTACTTTTTAGAATTTATTTATTTTATTTATTTATTTTTGGCTGCGTTGGGTCTTCATTGCTGTGCGTGGGCTAGTTGCGGCAAGCGGGGGCTGCTCTTCATTGCGGTGCGCAGGCTTCTCATTGCGTTGGCTTCTCCCATTGCGGAGCACGAGCTCCAGGCACGCGGGCCTCAGTAGCTGTGGCACGAGGGCTCAGCAGTCGTGGCTTGCGGGCTCTAGAGTGCAGGCTCAGCAGTCATGGCACAAGGGCTTAGTTGCTCCGCGGCATGTGGGATCCTTCCAGACCAGGGATCGAACCCGTGTCCTGTATTGGCAGGTGGACTCCTAACCACTGCACCACCAGGGAAGTCCTGATAGTTGTTCTTTTTAGATGGCTGACTGAGTGACAGGCTTCCTTTCCTTTCTATTAGGCTGTGTGCTATGTCTCAGTTGAATAAGTACTGGAATTTGCATATGTGGATGTATTAGGTAAACACTTCTCTTTCTCCACATTTGGTAGGCAAAATGATATCTGTGTAGTCTCCTGGACAGTATCTTACAAATGGCCTTCTGGCTATATGTCCGTATATCACCTCTGCTCCATGCCTTCGCTCTTCTGGCTTTTTTTTCTTAACCTCTCTTTGCCCTCAGTTCATTCAGTCTCTTTCTGTATTGAACCATGAGTAGTTTGGTACCTATGCATTTCTCTTAGAATTGTTATTATAGCTTGAAACTTAACTGCAATTGCATGTTGGAGTAAGTCAGAAAAATTGTTTTCAGAATGTAATTTGTGTATAATTCAGGATATTTTTCTGCTCTCTTTGATACGTGAAGATGCTTTGCACTCTATTTGGTTCCTATTATAGGAATGCAATCTGAAGCAGTAGCTTCTTGTTCCCGTTTCATTGAATATAGCAGAACCGTCATAATCACCCCCCACATATGCACACACACATTCAACATTGTTTTGTGCTTGCTATTTTTCAATTTATGCTCTGTTTTGAGTGCATTTATAACAATTTTACAACTAATAATTTTAAAGTACACTATAATTTACAGGGCAATTTTATATCCATTAGTTCATTTTATTGTCTAACAGCTTTATGAGGAAGCTATTATTAATATTCCATTTTTATAGCTGAGAAAACATATGTGTGAGACTCTCTAATGCTGATGCTTAATTATATAGCCATTCCATCTCTTTCACCTGTCTTTTAAAAAATCTGAATGCATAAGGAAATGTCTCTTTCCTACCATGTGATTTCTATAAATATCTTCTCTACTTTGTCAGAATAAATCTTTTTTATTATACTTTGGTTTCATTTCCTGTGTACTTCCATTCTTTTCTCGGCCTATTTCCCTTTTGGGTCTAATCACAGGGTCGTTCCCTATCTTTTTGAAACATCACTAAACTGCAGAATAATAATGATGGTTGTATTATACATTATATAGTGTTTTCAGACTTCTTTCACACCTGTCTTCACAGCAGTTATCTGAGGTAGCAGAACAAGTGTAAATTCCTTGTTTTTGTGGATTAAAAATGTGCAACTCAGTGTTAGCTGAAGTTTTTTGTTTGTTTACAGTCACAAAACTAGAAAGTGTTTGGAACAGGAATGCTTCTTCTCTCTTATTCCGAGGCCCTTTCTGCTGCTGTTGTGACTCTGCATAGATTTCTTTCATGCTTTTGTATTGCCCCCCATTTACTTAGAATTCAGTCCAGAGTAGCAGTTTCTCTTGTTGCTTTGTCAAGACTTCCTTTAAAAAGAAATTGTCAACAAAGCAGGTCAGTAATTTGCCAGATGCTCTGTACTTAGGAGAACAAGTCTTTGAGCAGTTGTGTGCATTCAGTGCTCTTATGCTCCTGTGCCTATTTTGTAATCTGTGTTAGGACTGTATCATATATGCATTGGTGTCCTAGGGCTGCTGTAATAAGTTACCGCAAACTGGGTTGTTTACAACAAGAGAAATTTGTGCTCTCATACTGCAGGAGGCCATAAGTCCAAAATCAGGGTATTGGCAGAATTGGTTCCTTTTTTGAAGCTCAGAGGGAGAATCTGTTCCATGCCTCTTGTCTAGCTTCTGGCGGTTCCTTGGCTTGTAGCTACATAATTCCAATCTCTGTCTCTTTCTTCATTTGACTCTCTTCCCTCTGTGTCTCTGTCTTCACATGGCATTCTCCTCTCTGTGGGTGTCTGTCTCTGTATCTTTTTTCCTCAGCTTATAAGGATACCAGTCATACTGGATTAAGGGCTCACTCTATTCCAATATGACCTCATGTTAACTTACATCTTAATTATATCTGCAAACACCCTATTTCCAAATAAGTTTACATTGACAGTACAAGGGGTAAGGAGTTCAACATATTTTTTTTTTTGCGGGGTGACACAATTTAACCCACAACAAAATATGTCCTTTTCTTTGTATCATCTTTTATTGTTACCCATGTGGTATGTTTACACGTATGCTTCCCATAAATGTCTACAGAACTAGTGTTTATAGATTACCATATATTATGTATTTTCCCCAAATAATTGATATAGGTACAGACATATTTCATTCATAAGTCTTAATTTACCATTTATTTTGTAGTAAACCAGTGAAATTGTGTTTGCTGCTTTATATTAAAATTTCAATTATCCATAATCTATTAACATTACAGACATTTGAGGCAGTAACAACTGTTTATATAATACGGACTTTGTCTTGTAATTCTGCTTTTTTGTATTGCCCTTCTTTTGCCCTTGGTGTCAAAATTATATTAGATTTATTAAAATGAATCTTGGAAGGGAAGTATATTCAGTGTTACGTTTTTCAAGCGTTTGGTAAAACTTACTTTTTAAATTTTATTTTTGGCTGTGTTGGGTCTTTGCTGCTGCACACGGGCTTTCTCTAGTTACGGCGAGTGGGGGCTACTCTTCGTTGCAGTACATGGGCTTCTCATTGCGGTGGCTTCTCTTGTTGTGGAGCACGGGCTCTAGGCGTGTGGGCTTCAGTAGTTGCAGCATGTGGGCTCAGTAGTTGTGGCACGCTGGCTTTAGTAGTTTTGGCTTGCGGGCTCTAGAGCGCAGGCTCAGTAGCTGTGGCGCACGGGCTTAGATGCTCCGTGGCATGTGGGATCTGCCTGGACCAGGGCTCGAACCTGTGTCCCCTGCATTGGCAGGCGGATTCTTAACCACTGAGCCACCAGGGAAGCCCCTGTAAAACTTACTTTTAAAAACCACCTGAGTCTGGTGTTTGTCCTCCCTCTTCCTTCTTTCTTTATACATAATAAATGTATGGCTTAATGAATTTTCACAATGTTAACTCCAGGTCAAAAAATAAAATATTTTTAGCATTCCTCTTATTTCCTGCCTCCTCCCTAAAAGTAATCACTATCTTGATCAGTCTGTCAAATACCAAGGTCTAATTTTATCTGTTTTGTGCCTTGTATATTGGAGTCATATGATATGTGTTCTTTTGGGTCTGCTTCCTTTCACTCAGCGTTATGCTGGGTCCATCCATGTTGTTGCAGGTGGCTGTAGAGCGTTCATTTTCATTATACTATAGTATTCCACTTATTTATCTATTTCATTATTGATAGATACTTTTGATTGCTTCCAGATTTTGGCAGTTACAAATTTTACTTCTGTGAACATACTTGTAAATGTCTTTTGGTGCACACACGGTGCACATCTGTTGGTATATTTTCCTAGTTGCTGAGTACACATTAGTAGATACTGCTAAATAGTTTTCTAGTAGCTCCTGTTGCTGCACATTCTTCCAACATGTGGGATTGTCAGGTTTTTAAAAACTATTCGAGACATTCTGGTAGATGTGTCATTTGGCTTTAATTTGCATTTCTCTGAGGACTAATGAAAGTCAGCACCCTTTCATTTGGCCATCCCCTTTGTGAAGTATCTATTCAAGCCTTTTGCCCACCGTCTCCTTTTTCATTGGATTGATTGTTTTTTCTTACTGATTTATAGGGGTTCTTCATTTACTACTTTGGTTACAAGTCCTTTGTCAAATATATATATTGCAAACATCTTCTTTTACTCTCTGGCTTGTCTTTTCACTTTCTTAATGGTGTCTTTTGAGCAACACAATACATACTTGGTTTTTTAAATTGTGCAGTTTTTCCTTCATGATGAGTACTTTTGGTGATCTGTTTAAGAAATCAGTTTTTACCCCATGGTCATGAAGATAGCTTCTTATATTATGATGTAAGTACTACTTTATTTTACCTTTTACATTTATATCCACAGTATACCTAGAATTTATTTTTGTGTATGGCATAAGTAAGACTCAAGATTCATGTTTTTTCTTTTAATTTAGATATCCAGTTGACCCCACACTAGCTCTTTTTCTCTTCCTTTCCTTTCTTGCGTTTTTTTTTTTTTTTTTGATAAACTATTTTTTCTCATTGTTTTACCCTGCTACCTTTGTTAAAAATCAAGTATCTGTTTACTTGTGCGTCATTTCTCAACTCTGTTCTGTCATATTGGTCTGTTTTTCTCTTCCTGCACCAATACCACAGTCTTCAGTCTTGGAACTTTATAAAAATTTTGATATCCAGTGGAGTAAGTCTTCCCATCTTGTTGTTCTTCAAGATTAATTTAGCTGCTGTTGGCTCTTGGCATTTCCATATAAATTATAGAATCAACTTGTCCATTACCACAAATCTGAATAAGTTTATTAAGATTTTGATTAGTACTGCATTAAATCTATAGACCAATTTAGGGAGAATTGATGTGTTTATAATTTTCAAGCTTCCAGTAAAAAAAATGGCATATTCTTAATTTTCTATTAATTTACCTCTCAGAGTTTTACAGTCTTCTGTGATGAGGTCTTACACATCTGCATTATATTTATTCCTAGTTATTTGATATTATTTGGTGCTAATGTCAATGCTATAATTTTCTTTAAAGTTTCACTTTCTAATTATTTGTTCTTAGGATATAGAAGTACAGTTGCCTTTTTATTTTTTTAAGTTTTTAAAAATATCTTTTTTGGAGTATAATTGCTTTACAATGTTGTGTTAGTTTCTGCTGTATAACAAAGTGAATCAGCTATATGTATACATATATCCCCATGTCCCCTCCCTCTTGCATCTCCCTCCCACCCTCCCTATCACACACCTCTAGGTGGTCACAAAGCACCGAGCTGATCTCCCTGTGTGATGCAGCTGCTTCCCACTAGATATCTGTTTTACCTTTGGTCGTGTATATATGTCAGTGCTACTCTCTCACTTTGTCCCAGCTTACCCTTCCCCCTCCCCTTGTCCTCAAGTCCATTCTCTATGTCTGCGTCTTTATTCCTGTCCTGCCCCTAGGTTCGTTAGAACCTTTTTTTTTTTAGATTCCATATATATGTGTTAGCATACAGTATTTGTTTTTGTCTTTCTGACTTACTTCACTCTGTAAGACAGACTCTAGGTCCATCCACCTCACTACAAACAACTCAATTTCATTTCTTTTTATGACTGAGTCATATTCCATTGTACATATGTGCCACATCTTCTTTATCCATTCATCTGTCGATGGACACTTAGGTTGCTTCCATGTTCTGGCTATTGTAAATAGTGCTGCAATGAATGTTGTGGTACATGACTCTTTTTGAATTATGGTTTTCTCAGGGTATATGCCCATTAGTGGGATTGTTGGTTCATATGGTAGTTCTATTTTTAGTTTTTTAAGGAACCTCCATACTGTTTTCCATAGTGGCTGTACCAATTTACATTCCCACCAACAGTGCAAGAGGGTTCCCTTTTCTCCACACCCTCTCCAGCATTTATTGTTTGTCGATTGTTTGAGGATGGCCATTCTGACCAGTGTGAGGTGATACCTCATTGCCGTTTTGATTTGCATTTCTCTAATGTTAGTGATGTTGAGCATCCTTTCATGTGTTTGTTGGCAATCTGTATATCTTCTTTTGAGAAATGTCTATTTACATCTTCTGCCCATTTTTGGATTGGGTTGTTTGTTTTTTTGATATTGAGCTGCATGAGCTGCTTGTATATTTTGGAGATTAATCCTTTGTCAGTTGCTTCATTTGCAAATATTTTCTCCCATTCTGAGGGTGGTCTTTTCATCTTGTTTATGGTTTCCTTTGATGTGCAAAAGCTTTGTAGTTTCATTAGGTCTCATGTGTTTATTTTTGGTTTTATTTCCATTTCTGTAGGAGGTGGGTCAAAAAGGATCTTGCAGTGATTTATGTCATAGAGTGTTCTGCCTATGTTTTCCTCTATCAGTTTTATAGTGTCTGACCTTACATTTAGGTCTCTAATCCATTTTGAGTTTATTTCTGTATACGGTGTTAGGGAGTGTTCTAATTTCATTCTTTTACATGTAGCTGTCCAGTTTGCTGTCCAGTTTTCCCAGCACCACTTATTGAAGAGGCTGTCTTTTCTCCATTGTATATTCTTGCCTCCTTTATCAAAGATAAGGTGACCATATGTGTGTGGGTTTATCTCTGAGCTTTCTATCCTGTTCCATTGATCTATATTTCTGTTTTTGTGCCAGTACCATACTGTCTTGATTACTGTAGCTTTGTAGTATGGTCTGAAGTCAGGGAGTCTGATTCCTCCAGCTCCGTTTTTTTCCCTCAAGACTGCTTTGGCTATTCGGGGTCTTTTGTGTTTCCATACAAATTGTGTGATTCTTTGTTCTAGTTCTGTGAAAAATGCCATTGGTAGTTTGATAGGGATTGCATTGAATCTGTAGATTGCTTTGGGTAGTAGAGTCATTTTCACAATGTTGATTCTTCCAATCCAAGAGCATGGTATATCTCTCCATCTGTTTGTATCATCTTTAATTTCTTTCATTAGTGTCTTATAGTTTTCTGCATACAGGTCTTTTGTCTCCTTAGGTAGGTTTACTCCTAGGTGTTTTATTCTTTTTGTTGCAATGGTAAATGGGAGTGTTTCCTTAATTTCACTTTCAGATTTTTCATCATTAGTGTATAGGAATGCAAGAGATTTCTGTGCATTAATTTTGTATCTTGCAGCTTTACCAAATTCATTGATTAGCTCTAGTAGTTTTCTGGTGGCATCTTTAGGATTCTCTATGTATAGTATCATGTCATCTGCAAACAGTGACAGTTTTACTTCTTCTTTTCCAATTTGGATTCCTTTTATATCTTTTCCTTCTCAGATTGCCGTGGCTAAAACTTCCAAAACTTTGTTGAATAATAGTGGTGAGTGTGGGCAACCTTGTCTTGTTCCTGATCTTAGAGGAAATGCTTTCAGTTTTTCACCGTTGAGAATGATGTTTGCTGTGGGTTTCTCATATATGGCCGTTATTATGTTGAGGTAGGTTCCCTCTATGCCCACTTTCTGGAGAGTGTTTATCATAAATGGGTGTTGAATTTTGTCAGAAGCTTTTTCTGCTTCTATTGAGATTATCATATGGTTTTTATCCTTCAGTTTGTTAATATGGTGTATCACATTGATTGATTTGCATATATTGAAGAATCTTTGCATTCCTGGGATAAACCCTACTTGATCATGGTGTATGATCCTTTTAATGTGTTGTTGGATTCTGTTTGCTAGTATTTTGTTGAGGATTTTTGCATCTGTGTCCAGCAGGGATATTGACCTGTAGTTTCCTTTTTTGTGACATCTTTGTCTGGTTTTGGTATCAGGGTGATGGGGGCCTCGTAGAATGAGTTTGGGATTGTTCCTCCCTCTGCTATATTTTGGAAGAGTTTGAGAAGGATAGGTGTTAGCTCTTCTCTAAATGATTGATAGAATTCGCCTGTGAATCCATCTAGTCCTGGACTTTTGTTTCCTGGAAGATTTTTAATCACAGTTTCAATTTCAGTGCTTGTGATTGGTCTGTTTATATTTTCTATTCCTGGTTCAGTCTCAGAAGGTTGTGCTTTTCTAAGAATTTGTCCATTTCTTCCCGGTTGTCCATTTTATTGGCATATAGCTGGTTGTAGTAATCTCTCATGATCCTTTGTATTTCTGCAGTGTCAGTTGTTACTTCTCCTTTTTCATTTCTAATTCTATTGATTTGAGTCTTCTCCCTTTTTTTCTTGATGAGTCTGGCTAATGGTTTATCAATTTTGTTTATCTTCTCAAAGAACCAGCTTTTAGTTTTATTGACCTTTGCTATTGTTTCTTTCATTTCTTTTTCATTTATTTCTGATCTTATCTTTATGATTTCTTTCCTTCTGCTAACTTTGGGGTTTTTTTTGTTCTTCTTTCTCTGATTGCTTAGGTGTAAGGTTAGGTTATTTATTTGAGATTTTTCTTGTTTCTTGAGGTAGGATTGTATTGCTATAAACTTCTGTCTTAGAACTGCTTTTGCTGCATCCCATAGGTTTTGGGTCGTCGTGTTTTCATTGTCATTTGTCTCTAGGTATGTTTTGATTTCCTCTTTGATTTCTTCAGTGATCTCTTGGTTATTTAGTAGCATATTGTTTAGCCTCCATGTGTTTGTATTTTTTACAGTTTTTTTCCTGTAATTGATATCTAGTCTTAAAGCGTTGTGGTCAGAAAAGATACTTGATACAATTTCAGTTTTCTTAAATTTACTGAGGCTTGATTTGTGACCCAAGATGTGATCTATCCTGGAGAATGTTCCATGAGCACTTGAGAAGAAACTATCTTCTGTTGTTTTTGGATGGAATGTCTTATAAATATCAGTTAAGTCCATCTTGTTTGATATGTCATTTAAAGCTTGTGTTTCCTTATTTATTTTCATTTTGCATGATCTGTCCATTGGTGAAAGTGAGGTGTTAAAGTCCCCTACTATTATTGTGTTACTGTTGATTTCCCCTTTTGTGGCTGTTAGCAGTTGCCTTATGTATTGAAGTGCTCCTATGTTGGGTGCATAAATATTTACAATTGTTATATCTTTTTCTTGGATCTATCCCTTGATCATTATGTAGTGTCCTTCTTTGTCTCTTGTAATAGTCTTTATTTTAAAGTCTATTTTGTCTGATATGAGTATTGCTACTCCAGCTTTCTTTTGATTTCCATTTGCATGGAATATCTTTTTCCATCCCTTCACTTTCAGTCTGTATGTATCCCTAGGTCTGAAGTGGGTCTCTTGTAAACAGCATATATATGGGGCTTGTTTTTGTATCTGTTCAGCTAGTCTGTGTGTTTTGGTTGGAGCTTTAAACAATTTACATTTAAGGTAATTATTGATATGTATGTTCGTATTACCATTTTCTTAGTTGTTTTGGGTTTGTTTTTGTAGGTCTTTTCCTTCTCTTGTGTTTCCTGCCTAGAGAAGTTCCTTTAGCATTTGTTGTAGAGCTGGTTTGGTGGTGCTGAATTCTCTTAACTTTTGCTTGTCTGTAAACGTTTTAATTTCTCCATCGAATCTGAATGAGATCCTTGCTGGGTAGTGTAATCTTGGTTGTAGGTTTTTCCCTTTCATCTCTTTAAATATGTCCCGCCACTCCCTTCTGGCTTGCAGAGTTTCTGCTGAAAGATCAGCTGTTAACCTTATGGGGATTCCCTTGTATGTTATTTGTTGCTTTTCCTTGATGCTTTTAATATTCTTTCATTGTATTTAATTTTTGATAGTTTGATTAATATATATCTTGGCGTATTTCTCCTTGGTTTATCCTGTATGGGACTCTCTGCACTTCCTGGACTTGATTGTCTATTTCCTTTCCCATAGTAGGGAAGTTTTCAACTATGATCTCTTCAAATATTTTCTCAGACCCTTTCTTTTTCTCTTCTTCTTCTGGGACTGCTGTAATTCGAATGTTGGTGTGTTTAATGTTGTCCCAGAGGTCTCTGAGACTGTCCTCAATTCTTTTCATTCTTTTTTCTTTATTCTGCTCTGTGGTAGTTATTTCCACTATTTTGTCTTCCAGGTCACTTATCTGTTCTTCTACCTCAGTTATTATGCTGTTGATTCCTTCTAGAGAATTTTTAATTTCATTTATTGTGTTGTTCATCATTGTTGTTTGCTCTTTAGTTCTTCTAGGTCCTTGTTAAACATTTCTTGTATTTTCTCCATTCTGTTTTCAAGATTTTGGATCATTTTTACTATCATTACTCTGAATTCTTTTTCAGGTAGACTGCCTGTTTCCTCTTCACTTGTTTGGTCCAGTGGGTTTTTACCTTGCCTCTTCATCTGCTGCATATTTCTCTGTCTTCTCATTTTGTTTAACTTACTGTGTTTGGTGTCTCCTTTTTGCAGCCTGCAGGTTCGTAGTTCCTGTTGTTTTTCGTGTCTGCTCCCAGTGGGTGAGGTTGGTTCAGTGGGTTGTGTAGGCTTACTGGTGGAGGGGAGTGGTGCCTGTGTTCTGGTGGGTGGGGCTGGATCTTGTGTTTCTGGTGGGCAGGGCTGCGTCCAGTGGTGTGGTTTGGGGTGTCTGTGAACTTAGTATGATTTTAGGCAGCCTCTCTGCTGATGAGTGGGGTTGTGTTCCTCTCATGCTAGTTGCTTGGCATGGGCCGTCCAGCACTGGAGCTTGCTGATCGTTGGGTGGAGCTGGGTCTTAGCGTTTAGATGGAGATCTCTGGGAGAGCTCTCACCGATTGATATTACGTGGGGCTGGGAGGTCTCTGGTAGTCCAATGTCCTGAACTCGGCTCTCCCACCTCAGAGGC
Organism: Balaenoptera physalus; assembly: GCF_965194825.1. Classification (NCBI taxonomy): domain Eukaryota; kingdom Metazoa; phylum Chordata; class Mammalia; order Artiodactyla; family Balaenopteridae; genus Balaenoptera; species Balaenoptera physalus. The sequence continues at coordinate 10,447,198 of NC_138886.1, forward strand.
TCAGGCCTGACACCAGGCTGGAGCACCAATACCCTGTCAGCCACATGGCTCAGAAGAAAAGGGGGAGAAAAAGAAAGAAAAAAAATTATTAAAATAAAAAAAACAAAAATAATAATAATAAGAAAGAGAGCAACCAAATCAATAAATAAATCCACTAATGATAACAAGCGCTAAAATCTGTACTAAGGTAAACATAAAAATCAGAAACAAATCACTCACAGACAGCAAACCCCTAGTCTACAGTTGCTCCCAAAGTCCGCCGCCTCAATTTTGGGATGATTCGTTGTCTATTCAGGTATTCCACAGATGCGGGGTACATCAAGTTAATTGTGGGGATTTAATCTGCTGCTCCTGAGGCTGCTGGGAGAGATTTCCCTTTCTCTTCTTTGTTCTCACAGCTCCTGGGGTTCAGCTTTGGTTTTGGCCCTGCCTCTGCATGTAGGTCGCCCTCAGGCATCTGTTCCCACCCAGACAGGACGGGGTTAAAGCAGCAGCTGATTAGGGGGCTCTTGCTCATTCAGGCCAGGGGGAGGGAGGGGTACTATAGTTATAATTGGAATGCGGGGCAAGCCTGCGGTGGCAGAGGCCAGCATGACGTTGCAACAGCTTGAGGCCTGCTGTGTGTTCTTCCCGGGGAATTTGTCCCAGGGTCACGAGACCCTGGCAGTGACGGGCTGCACAGCCTCCCAGGGAGGTGTGGATAGTGGGATTCTTGGTGGCTGCAGCAGCAGCGTTAACATTTCATGGCCATCTCTGCGGTCCGAGCTGATAGCACAGCTCGCGCCCATCTCTGAAGCTCATTTAGGCGGTGCTCTGCCTTCTTTGGGCAGACAAGGAAGGAGTCCCCTCTCCTCACGCACCCTGAAACAATGGTCTCTTGCCTTTTAGGCAGTTCCAGACTTAATCCTGGACTCCCTTCCAGCTAGCTGTGGTGCAGTAGCCCCCTTCAGGCTGTGTTCACACAGCCAACCCCAGTCCTCTCCCTGGGGTCTGACCTCCGAAGCTCGATCCTCAGCTCCCGGCCCCCACCCATCCCAGCGGGTGAGCAGACAAGCCTCTCAGGCTGGTGAGTGCTGGTCGGCACTGATCCTCTGTGCAGGAATCTCTCCGCTTTGCCCTCTGCACCCCTATTGCTGCACTCTCCTCCGTGGCTCCAAAGCGTCCTGCCCGCCCACCCCCCCGGTCTCCACCAGTGAAGAGTCTTCCTAGTGTATGGAAACTTTTCCTCCTTCACAGCTCCCTCCCAGAGGTGCAGGTCCTGTTCCTATTTTGTCTCTGTTTTTTCATTTTCTTTTGCCCTACCCAGGTACATGGGGAGTTTCTTGCCTTTTGGGAAGTCTGAGGTTTTCTGCCGGCATTCAGTAGGTGTTCTGTAGGAGTTGTTCCACATGTAGATGTATTTCTGAGGTATTTGTGGGGAGGAAGGTGATCTCCACGTCTTACTCCTCTGCCATCTTGAAGGTCCCCTTTCCAGTTGCCTTTTTGTAATTCACCTTATATCCGGCAACTTTGCTAAATTCACTGGTTAATTCTAATAATTTATCTGTAGGTTCTTTTGAAATTTCTATGGAGAGGTTTATATCATCTATGAATATTGACAGCTTTATATCTGTTCTATAGAAATATAATCACATTAATGGTGCAGCCACTATGGAGAACAGTATGGAAGTTCCTTAAAAGACTAAAAATAGAGTTGGCATGTGATCCAGCAGTCCAACTCCTGGGCATGTAGCTGGAGCAGACTCTACATTCAAAAAGATGCATGCACCCCAATGTTCATCGCAGCACTATTTACAATAGCCAAGACATGGAAGCAACCTAAATGTCTGTCGACAGATGAATGGATAAAAGATGTGGTATATATATACCATGGAATATTACTCAGCCATAAAAAAGAATGAAATAATGCCATTTGCAGTAACATGAATGAACCTAGAGATTATCATACTAAGTGAAGTAAGTCAAAGACAGATATCATACGATATCACTTATGTGTGGAATCTAAAAAATGATACAGATGAACTTATTTACAAAACAGGAACTGACTCACAGACGTAGGGAAAAAAAAAAAAATTTATCATTACCAAAGGGGAAAGGTGGGAGGATAAATTAGGAGTTTGGGATTAGCAGATAAAAACTACTACATATAAGACAGATAAACCACAAGGTCCTACTGTATAACACAGGGAACTATATTCAATATCTCGTAATAAACCATAATGGAAAAGAATATGAAAAATAATATGTATATATATGTGTAACTGAATCGCTTTGCTGTGCACCAGAAGCTAACACAACATTGTAAATCAACTATACTTCGATAAAAAATAATAATAAAATAAAATTGGTAAAAAAAGAAATATGATCAGATTAAAAAGTAAAAAGAAACCGATGAAACTAATTTTAATAATGTATTTTATTTTACTAAATAACCAAAACATTATTTCAACATGTAACAATATAAAAATTATTAATGAGATTTTTACATCTTTTTTTATGCTAAATCTTCTAAATTTGGTGTATTTTACCTTTACAACACATCTCAACTTAGAGTAGCCATGTTTCAAGTGCTCAGTAGCTACATGTGGCCAGTAACTATAGTTCCGGACAGTGTAGGTCTAGACAGTGAGACAGACTTTTTTTTTTAAACAAACAGTTGTTTCATGTATAACTTTCTATGGTGTCACTGGAGAAGCCTCTACCAACTTGATCATATGTAAGTGCCAGGGAGAGATTAGGTTTTCAAGGAAAATCTGAAAAGGTGTCATTTGAGTAATATCTTAAACTATGAATATAAACTTGCCAGGTGACCAAAATAGGCGAAGAGAATAACGTGTAAAATTGTGATGTTATGTAAGAGTAGAATTGGTTCAGAGACTTGCCCATATTTCAGTGAGGTTGAAGAATAGGTAATTATGTGAGAGTGTAGGGTGGAGGGGAACACCAGTTCCCTGTGTTATGAGTAATTTATCAGTAATGATGGTTAACATGTTCCTTAAGATAAGTTTCCAGAAGTGTAATTGCTGAATCTGATAGAAAGAATAAATGTATCCCCCGATACATACAGTGAATATCAAGGGTCTGCACTATTTTACACTGCCCCTAGTGAGTATGCTGGTTTCAGTGCGTACTCAACTGCGGTAATTACTGTATTTTTTCTGTATGTTCATTACTTTGTTTTGCCTTTTGAAAATTTTAGACTTTCTTTTTTATTATTATTATTTGTATTTTAAAAAATATTTATTTATTTATTTGGCTGCACCGGGTCTTAGTTGTGGCATATTATTATTATTTTTAAATTGAAATATAGTTGATTTACAATGTTGTGTTAACTTCTGGTGTACAGCAAAGTAGGTATTATATATATTCATTTTCATATTCTTTTTCCATTATGGTTTATTACAAGATATTGAATATAGTTCTGTGTGCTATACAGTAGGACTTTGTCATTTATTCTATATATAGTAGTTTGTATCTGCTAATATCAAACTCCTAATTGATCCCTCCCCTTCCCCTTTGGTAATGGTAAGTTTGTTTTCTATGTCTGTGAGTCTGTTTCTGTTTTGTTAATAAGTTCATTTGTATCATTTTCTAGATTCTACACATAAGTGATATCATATGATATCTGTCTTTCTCTGTCTGACTTCAGTTAGTATGATAATCTCTAGGTTCATCTCTAGGTTGCTGCAAATGGCATTATTTCATTATTTTTTATGGCTAATATTCAATTGTATATATATATATATACCACATCTTCTTTATCCATTCATCTGTTGACACATTTAGTGTGCTAAATAATTAGTACATTTTTAATGTGCTAACTTTGTTGTATTAGGGGGTTTTTTCTTTCTTTTTTTTTTTTTTTTGGGCACACTGCACGGCATGCGGGATCTTAGCTCCCTGACCAGGGATTGAACCTGTGGCCCCTGAAGTGGAAGTGCAGAGTCCTAACCCCTGGACTGCCAGGGAATTCCAGGTTTCATATTTTTTTCTAATTAACATTGATGTATTACTACCATCTATTTCTCAGATTCCATTCAAGCTTCACCACTTGTCCCAATAACATCCTTTACAGCAGAAAGATCCAGCTCTGAATCAGGCATCGCACTTCAGTCTTCCCTTTTCTTTGGGGGAATATCCTTGACATTTTTGAAGATTACAGTTTGGTTATTTTGTAGAATATGTCTCCCAATTTGGTTTTGTCTGTTTCCTCATGATTAGGTTTACGTTATGTCTCTTTGGCAGGAATATCACTTCTCATCCTATCAGGTGGTACAGGACTTTGATTGATCTGATTATGAATGATGTTCATTTTGGTCACTTAATCAAGGTGATGTCTGCCAGATTTCATTGTTGTGATGTTACTTTTTCCTTTTGGAATTAATGTGTATTTTGTGGGCAAGTACTCTGAAACTATCCCATTCACTATCAAATTTTACATTTATTCATTCACTTATGTCAGTATTGCTTTATCATTTCTTATTTTATTTAATAGGTTATAATCCATTACTATTATTATTTGTTTTGATGCTGAAATTATCCCCAATTTGGCTAGTGGACGCTCCCTCAAGCTAGATCCTAGGTCCTTTTTTAATGTTTGATTTTATTTTTTATTTTTATTCATTTATTTATCCCAGTTTTATTGAGATGTCATTGACATATAGCATTCTGTTAGTTTAAGGTGTACACATAATGATTTGATGTATTATATACTGCAAAATGATTACCACAATAAGTTTGGTTATCATCTATCACCTCACACAGTTACAAAAATTTTTTTCTTGTGATAAGAGCTAAGATCTACTTTCTTGGCAACTTTCAAATGTATAATACAATATTGTTAGCTATAGTCACCATATTGTACATTACATCCCCAGAACTTATTTATCTTATAAGTGGAAGTTTGTACCCTTCGACCACCTTCACAGTTTTCTATCACTCCCCACCCCCACTTCTGGAAACCACCAATCTGTTCTCTGTTTCTATGAGTTTGGTTTTTTCTGTAAGATTCCACATATAAGTAAGATCATACAGTATATGTCTTTCTCTGTGTGACTTATTTAACTTAGCATAATGCTGTCAAGGTCCATCCATGTTGTTGCAAATAGCAGGACTTCCCCTTTTTATGGCTGAATAATATTCCATTGTGTACATATACCACATTTTCTTTATCATTCATCTGTTGATGGACACTTAAGTCCTATATCCTTTTCTTATGTCTCTATCATTCTTTGAGCACTTTGTTGCTCTCTGGCACAGGATAGTCCAGATTCATCTTGTACTTTTTCTGCTCCAGGGCTGTAATTAGACTATTACAATTCTCCAAGGAGCTCTGGTTCCCTTTATTGGAGAATGGTGTTAGAAGCCAAGATTTGGGTGCTAGGTATGTTCATACCATTGGTGGGGGTCGGTGGGGGGAATGGTCACTGTTCCCAGGCCCTCTCACTAGACAGATTTACAGAACTGGGGAGTATACTTATGTACGCATCACGCCGCCCCCCTCCCCGCACCCAGACATTTATGTCTCTCTCTTTCTTTTTCTTTTTAACTGGCTTCATTCACTTTACTTTTCTCATATAAAAATACGTGGTGGCTACAGCTGGAGCCTGGGTCCTCTGCACAGAAACTCTGTGTGAGTCTTTACAAGATGGTCAGTGAATTCCTGATATGGAGACTTGGTGAACACTGTCTCTTTCCAGAGATCAGGAGTGAGATAACTGTAGGTCTTGGGAATGGCATCAAAAGTGGCCTTGGCCGGAAAAGGAAAAACAAGAGAGGGTTGGTGAAACCCCAGATGCAGACGGAAGCTGTTGCACTTCTAGGAGCAGAGTGGCCACTGTGGGCCAGTCTGTCGTGCATTAGGTGCACCTTCCTCTCCCTCTCTGAAAATACGCCAGCCGCACTCAGAATGTGATTAAGGGAGCTGAGAGATACATCACTCTTCTTAAACATCCATTAGTTCACCCATACCTCCAGTTTCAATCCACAGGGTTCATTCTAACCTTTTCCCTTTCCATGTTTGTGTTTCCTTTCTCTTACAGAGAGAACTCTCGGTCCCCTTTTCCTTAAAAGATTTTCTTATTTGATGAATCCCCTATATATGACAGATCTCTCTCTACCTCTGAACTCTTCCATGTGGACATGCCCTCCTCACCGTGCTCAGGCTCTCACTCCCCATGCCAGTCCCCACTCGTGGTTACCCTACTCAGTGCACTCAGGCGCCACCATCCCATGCAAGCTGGCCCTTTGTATGGATGTGGATGGTCTCCTCACAGTTTGTGCTCTGATACCCAGGAGGCTACCCTCTGTGTGGACACCTGCTGTGCTCTGCCCCACCTAATGGCTGTAGGACTGGATAGTTTGGGAATGGGAGAGGGCTTCTCTGGATTCTTAAGTTTCACTTTAATATTTCTGGCTGTGGGATTATTTCTTTATCTTTTCTTTCTTTTTAACGTTCTTTGAGTCCTTTTAGTGTGAGGTTTTATATTTTCTCTAATTCTGGGAAGTTTATAGAAGTTTATTTCTGCAAGTATTTATTGCCTTCGCGTGATTTTTTCTCTCTTCTTTATATGCTATGATGTGGATGTTGATTTCCTTCATTTCCGTTTTCCATATCTATTGAATTTTCTTTTGTGTATTCTATCTCTTCCTAATGTCTTTTGGCAGAGTACCTTAAACCTGATGTTTTAGCTTATTAATTTGTTCAGCTGTATCTTTTCTGTTCTTCAGTCTATCCATCTACTAAGTTTATTTCAGTGATTATATTTTTCATACCCAGTATTTTTATTTGCTTCATTATGTGATATTTTCTTCCTGCTTTATATCTAATATCCTTTCTTATTGAATTTGTTTATTTTGAACTTTTGTTTTGTGTTTTTCTCCTGTAAACTCCTGTGTCCTGGGGATATTAGCCACCTTGGCTCATGAACTATATGGGGAGGGCTGGAGAAAGTACAGTTTGTGCCTTGTTTCTGCATCTCCTTCTGGGTTTAAAGAACGAAGGCAGGGGGTTGTTGATTGTGGGAGATGACTTACCCAGGATCACTGTAGTGTGGAATCCCTTCCCAGACTCTGCACTTTTCAAGGTCTGTTTCCCTTTGTTAAAACCACCTAGTCCATGACGTGTGGAAAGAGGTGGTGGGAAGAAGGAACTTGTGAACATGCAGGGACCACCCAGTGCTGTCCATGCGTGTTGTAAACTACTTCCCCACCAGCTGGCTGCAGTGCCACCCATATGTTACCCTGCAGCCCCTTGACACTTCTAGGCTTGCTGACAATTTTCCTGCCTTGCAACCGCAATTGTCTGTTGAAGACAACGTTGGAGAAAAAAATATTTGCCAAAATAACTGTACCACCCCCTAACTACCATCTCTGGTGTCTGGTCCTTGTCTGCTCTGCCTTTTCACCCTGCACTGGGACCAGATTTCCCTGTGTTGTCCCAGGGACTTCTATCTGTGTGTGAACGCAAATTAATTTTTTTTTCTTTAGCATAGGTTCATACTATGTATACTATCCGGCAACTTGCTGTTTTTAAAATGGCTGATTAACATGATGGATTACATGGGAAGATAGCTTGGATTCAGTAATAAATAGCTTTAAAATATATGTACGTGTGTGTGTGTGGTGTTTTTTTTTTTTTAATGTTTGTGGTTTTTATATCCCTTTTATACTGGAGTATATCCATATTATTGCTTTATTATCTTAAGTATAACTGTAAGTTAGTGACAGGGTAGAGTGTAGTCATTAGTGTTCTATGAAGTACTTAGCCATTTCCCTCTTTGGTTTTTTTAGTTTCATAACAGCTTTTAAATACTATAGTACCGAAATAAATATCTTTATGGACAAAGGGTTTTCCATTTGTAGGATCGTTTTCTGGGATGGATATACAGAATGGATCAAATAGATAAATAGGTTAAAAGGATCAACATTTCTTAACCATGTAGAGGAGTGCCTGGAACATTTTAGCCATTCAAATAATATTTATTGGATGAAATAATATTATAAAAACTGCTTTTTAAAATGGATGTACCAATTTTCATTCCCACCCACAATATGAGATTGTCTATTCTTCCACACCATTTTATACTTAAGTTATTTTGATGATTTGATTGTAATCAGAAGATGTCTCTATCATAAAAAAATGCTATCAGATGATATAACTAAGGTCTGTTTCTCTTTTTATTTTCACCTACTTGGTAAATAGACATATGTTTTCTTACAGGACTGAATTTGCTCTTAAAGAAATCATGTCCTCTGGAGGTGCTGAAGATGACATCCCACAGGGAGAGAGGAAAACAGTTACAGATTTTTGTTACCTTCTGGATAAATCTAAGCAACTGTTCAACGGGTTAAGGTTAGTGGACTCTTGATGCCTTAAACTTTTATCTAGTTCTGTATCTTTTTTTTCCATGGCTGATGTGTGGTAAGTTTCTGAAAAGTTATGGATAGAATGTTATATAAATGTCTGTACTAGAGATGATCATGCTTTTTTTCTTCATTCTCAGGTGAGAAAACAACAGAAGAGGATAACTTATATTGTTTTACTCAAGTTGAGAGAGCTGTTTTGTTAGATGGTCTTGTATACCTTACTCCACATCATACCTATTTTACATCTGATTTTACACATTGCGATAACCAAGGAGCCTGGGATGCATATGCAAGTGAACCTGGGGCTTCTCTTCTGTTACATTTTTTGTATACTTGTTTATTTGCTTATTTCTTTTATTCTTTCTTTTTCTTAGGATAAAGTATCTGTTAACTAAAATAAGAGTGTTCTAGACAGTCTAGTGTTCTAGACAGTTATTTTTACATTAGTTGTGTGTGCCCTGACTGGTAGCAGAAGCTATATGCCATTTTGTCAAAATGTGTCTTTGATTGTGTATTCTTGTGTGTGGTGAGTAAATAATTTTGTACCATTTTGTTTTATTTAAATGGTTTAGCCGTATTTCATTTCATGAGATTCTTAGGATATTGACTTACTTCAGACCTAAAGCTTCATTAGCTTAGTTTCAGTCATAAATAAATTCATGTTATGGGTAAAATACTAAGGATAAATAGGTTTTTTTGGGAAACTTTATATAGGAGTGAATAATTGTAAAGATTGTGAGTTATTTTTATTTTATTTAATTAATTATTGAAGTATAGTTGATTTACAGTGTTGTGTTTAGTGAGTTATTTTTCATTTGCAATTTATTTCTGGGTAAAAATGCAGTCTTCTTTTCACATGTTTTGTAATTTTATTCTACATCCCTAGGATCGGAATTGTACTGACAGGGTTTATTTTAAAGAATATATCTTTTTGGGCTTCCCTGGTGGCGCAGTGGTTAAGAATCCACCTGCCAGTGCAGGATACACGGGTTCGAGCCCTGGTCTGGGAAGATCCCACGTGCCGTGGAGCAACTAAGCCCGTGCGCCACAACTACTGAGCCTGCACTCTAGAGCCCGTGAGCCACAACTACTGAACCCACACACCACAACTACTGAAGCCCGCACACCTAGAGCTCGTGCTCCACAACAAGAGAAGCCACTGCAGGGCTTCCCTGGTGGTGCAGTGGTTGAGAATCTGCCTGCCGATGCAGGGGACATGGGTTCGAGCCCTGGTCTGGGAGGATCCCACGTGCCGTGGAGCAACTAAGCCTGTGTGCCACAACTACTGAGCCTGCACGTCTGGAGCCTGTGCTCCGCAACGGGAGAGGCCGCGACAGTGAGAGGCCCACGCACCGCGATGAAGAGTGGCCCCCACTCACCGCAGCTGGAGAAAGCCCTCGCACAGAAACGAAGACCCAACAGAGCCAAAAATACAAATATAAATAAATAAATAAATTTATAAGAAAAAGAGAAGCCACTGCAATGAGAAGCCCATGCACCGCAACGAAGAGTAGCCCCTGCTCGCTACAACTAGAGAAAGCCTGCATGCAGCAATGAAGATCCAATGCAGCCAAAAATAAATTAATTTTAAAAAATTCTTTTTAAAGAATATCTCTTTTTAAAAATATTTATTTATTTATTTATTTATTTATCTGGTTGCTCTGGGTCTTAGTTGCAGCAGGCGGGCTCCTTAGTTGTGGCTTGTGGGCTCCTTATTTGCTGCTCACTGGCTCCTTAGATGTGGCACGTGGGCTCCTTAGTTGTGACATGTGAACTCTTAGTTGCAGCATGCATGTGGGATCTAGTACCCTGACCAGGGATCGAACCCCCAGCCCCCTGCATTGGGAGCACGGAGCCTCAACCACTGCACCACCATGGAAGTCCCTAAAGAATATATCTTTAATCAACTATATGCCAAAACACTTTTTTAAAAAATTTTTTAAAAAGTCCAATCTATCAAAATAACAAGTCTCTAAAATGCAATGTTAGGAATAAGGCAAAGACTTTGACTGGGAGGAGTTGGAACGCATTTGCAAAGCCCACTTCATGGAGTTACATACAGCTGAGAGAATAAGGAAGAACAAGAAAGTTGTGTGAATTAAGTTTACTGCCTATCAGAAGTTTATTGCCCTTCTGCTTTATAAGTTTTTAAAATCTTGCCTGTAGATTTTTTGACTCTAATTAATAGTTGCTTAAGGTTTAATCATTCTGATACTCTGCTGCTTAGTTGTGGTGTTAGTAGAATGTTTGGAGTCTACTTATATGTAATTTACCCGGCTTCGTAAACAGTAAATAATGTTAAGCAACTAAAATGCAATGCCCATTTTCATTCCCACCTCCCCAAAGAAGAATGCCCTTAAATGAGGAGGGTAACCTGCACTGGGTAATGCACCTTTCTGCTCACCTTGGAGATACTGAAGGAGCTTTTAACTCACATCGGTTATTAAATAACTGCATGAGAGTAAATATGTCTTCACAATAAAAAATATATGTAGATATATCTTTAAAAAAATTTACAATTATAAAGAGAATACAGGGTCATCAAATGAGTCCTCCGTGACCACTGAATCTAAAGCTACACTTTCACTTTCTCATCTCTATATTCATTTAATTTTCTTCATAAAACTCATCACTACCTGAAGTGATCTTATTTGCTTATGATGTCTTCCTACGTTAGAATGAAATATCCCTAGGAGTAGGACCGTATGTGTCACTATTTCTCTGCTATCTAAGCCAGGGACTTGCACGTCACAGGTGCTTCACAAACAATTGTTAAATGAAGGATTCCAAAGACAGTGTTCTTAACTCCCACACTCTGCTGTTTCCTATTTTGTGCTACAGAAGAGATCTTTGAGATTAGTTTGGTTTCTTTTGCTTTATAGATTAAATGCATCTTTTTAAGGAATTCTTTTCTGTCACTATTCTAATTCAGAAAACGACCCCAGTACACCCTGGTTTGAAGTCTTTTTTTTTTTTTTTAATAAATAAATAAACTTATTTATTTATTTATTTTATTTTTGGCTGAGTTGGGTCTCAGCGAAAACCTTGTGAACAAGGTTTTGGATGAACATGTGTTTCCAATTCTCTTGAATATATACCTAAGAGTGAAATTGCTGGCTCACATAGTACTTACTCTAAGTTTAACCTTTTGAGGAACTTCTAGACTGTTTTTTTAAATTTATTTATTTATTTATTTATTTATTTTTATATTTATTTTTGGCTGTGTTGGGTCCTCGTTTCTGTGTGAGGGCCTTCTCTAGTTGCGGCAAGCGGGGGCCACTCCCCATCGCGGTGCGCGGGCCTCTTCACTATCGCGGCCTCTCTCGTTGCGGAGCACAGGCCCCAGATGTGCAGGCTCAGCAGCTGTGGCCCACGGGCCCAGCCGCTCCGCGGCATGTGGGATCCCCCCAGACCAGGGCCCGAACCCGTGTCCCCTGCATTAGCAGGCAGACTCCCAACCACTGCGCCACCAGGGAAGCCCTAGACTGTTTTTCAAGGAGACTGTACCACCAGCAATGTATGAAGGTTCCAATTTCTCCACATCCTCACCAACACTTGTTATTGTCTGTCTTTTTGATGATAGCCATCCTAGTGTGTGTGAAGTTGTATCTCATTATGTTTTGGGTTTTTTAAAAAAATTATTTATTTATTTATATTTATTTTTGGCTGTGTTGGGTCTTCGTTTCTGTGTGAGGGCTTTCTCTAGTTGCGGCAAGCGGGGGCCACTCTTCATCGCGGTGCGCGGGCCTCTCACTGTCGCGGCCTCTCTTGTTGTGGAGCATAGGCTCCAGACGTGCAGGCTCAGTAGTTGTGGCGCATGGGCCTAGTTGCTCCACGGCATGTGGGATCTTCCCAGACCAGGGCTCGAACCCTTGTCCCCTGCATTGGCGGCAGATTCTCAACCACTGCGCCACCAGGGAAGCCCTCTCATTATGGTTTTGATTTGCATTTCCCTAATGACTAATGATATTGAGCATCTTTTCATGTGCTTATTGGCCATTTTTATGTCTTTTTTTTGGAGAAAATATTTATTCCAATCCTTTGATCATTTTTCAGATAGGTTTATTTATCTTTTAATTTTTAAGTTGTAGTCATTTTCTATATATTCTGGATACAAGTCCCTTGTAAGATGTAATGATTTGCAGATATATGTATTTTTTCCCATTCTGTGAGTTGTCTCATCACTTTCTTGATGGTGTCCTTTGAAGCACAAATGCTTTTAATTTTAATCAAGTCCAGTTCGTCATTCTCTTTCATCACTTGTACTTTTGGTGTCATATCTAAGAAATCATTACCTAACCTGAGGTCACCGAGATTTACTTGGATGATGTTTCCTTCTAAGAGTCTTGTGGTTTTAGCTCTTACATTTAGGTCTGTGAACCATTTTGTGTTAACTTTTTTATAAGTTTTTTATTATTTTTATTTTTTTTAATTTTAATTTTTGGCTGCATTGGGTCTTCATTGCTGCGTGCGGGCTTTATCTAGTTGCGGTGAGCGGGGGCTACTCTTCATTGCAGTGTGCAGGCTTCTCATTGTGGTGGCTTCTCTTGTTGAGGAGCACAGGCTCTAGGTGCATGGGCTTCAGTAGTTGTGGCGTGCAGGCTCAGTAGTTGTGGCTCACGGGCTCTAGAGCGCTGGCTCAGTAGTTGTGGAGCATGGGCTTAGCTGCTCCGCGGCATGTGGGATCTTCCCAGACCAGGGCTCGAACCCATGTCCCCTACATTGGCAGGTGGATTCTTAACCACTGCGCCACCAGGGAAGCCCCATTTTGTGTTAACTTTTGTGTATGGTATGAGATCTTAGGCATTTCTTTATCAGAAAACATATTTTTTTTCAATCGATTAATTCATTTTTTCTTTCTTCTTGCTTGTTTCTTGTTTCTCCTTTCTTGTTCATACCTGTAATGCTTAGATGGAATTTGCAATCTAAAGCCTCTATTAACCATCTACTCTCTTGATTTTCATCTCTATTCTTTTTCTCAGCATTTTTAGGAAATGTATTCAATTTGTCCACCATATGCCCAACAGGTTTCACCTTGTCATTTCATATCAGCGGTTTTTGCTATACCGCTTTTTAAAAAACTAGATATTATGTACTTGATCCAAAGTTTACTAGCTGTTCTATCTGTATATTCAAATAAGACAGACACTAGAAATTTTGATGTGTTTGTGAATGGAAATTCTTTATTCAGTATGTCTGAGAAGCATATTGAATTTAGCAGTGGCATTTCTCTTCTTAAAAAGGGTTATTTTCCGGATCTGATTCTGAATCATAAATGAATCATAAAGTTCAAGTAGTCTTCTGCTGGAGACTCTCTGCTGGACTCACATCACTCTGTGACTGCTGAAACAGTAACAATGACAACACACTTCCACATAGCACCCCACAGTGTATAAATCACTTTCGGGTACATCTCTATCCTTTGGCCACATAACAAAAATGCATGTTACCTAAAAATGAAGGTGAACTTCACCTTCTTTTTCAGTGTTTTGGTTGTGTAAATATATTTTACCAGCTCAAAACTGTTCTCATTTTGATTTTTTTTTTTTTTTTTGGCCACACCATGCGGCTGGTGGGATCTTAGTTCCCTAACCAAGGCTTGAATCTGGGCCTATGGCACTGAAAGCGCCGAGTCCTAACCACTGGACTGCCAGAGAATTCCCTCATTTTGATTCTTTTAAAGTGCCATTTTAACTATAACAAAGGTTTTATTTATTTTTAAAATAACTGCAGAGTAAAATTGTGTCTGTGGAAATAGTAGGAAACCCTAATACATGGAAAAATTGTGTGAGATCTAATCTTTAGAACTGTTTATTCATTGTCAGAGAAGTTTATTATAATGCTTAGGATACCTATTTCAGTTTAGTTCTTGAGTACTTAAAACTATATTGGGTTCAGGAATTAATCCTTTTCGTACAACTCAAAATCAAAAAAACAAACAATCTGATTAGAAAATGGTCAGAAGATCTGACTGGTTATTTTTCCAAAGAAGATGTACAGATGGTCAACAGGTACATGAAAACGTGCCCAACATTGTTAATCATCAGGAAAATGCAAATCAAAGCACAATGTGATATCACCTCACACCTGTCAGAATGGCTGTTATCAAAAAGACAAAAAAATACCACGTGTTGGTGAGGATGTGAAGAAAAGGGAGCCCTTGTGCACTGTTGGGGGGAAATGTACATTGGTGCGGCCACCATAGAAGACCGTATGGAGTTTCTTAAAAAGTTAAAACTACCACAGGATCCAGCAATTCTACTTCTGGGCATTTATGTGAAGAAAATGAAAACACTAACTTGAAAAGATATATACACCCCCATGTTCATTGAAGCGTTATTTACAGTAGCCAAGATATGGAAGTAATGTAAGTGTCCACTGACGGTTGAATGGATAAAGAAATTGTGGAATATATATATACATATGAATATTCTTCAACCATTAAAAATGAAGGAAATCTTGGAATTTACAACCTGGATAGACCTTGAGGGCATTATGCTGAAATGAAATAAGTCACGCAGAGAAAGACAAATAACATATAATCTCATTTTATGTAGAATCTAAAAACAACAACAACAAAAACCAAAGCAAAAGACAAAAGAAACAACCGAGCTCATGGGTACAGAGGACAGATTGATGATTGCCAGCGGCAGAAGAGGGGGGCGGGGATGCAATGGGTGAAGGGGGTTAAAAAGTGCAAACTTACAGCTATAGCATAAATATGTAATAGGGATATAATGTACAATGTGGTGACTGTAGTTAATAATACTGTATTGTATATTTGGAAGTTGCTAAAACGTTGATCTTAAAAGTTCTCATCACAAGAAAAAATAATTTGATATTTACGTATGGTGATGGATGTTATTATTGAGACTTATTGTGGTGGTCGTTTCATGATATCATTCTGACCTAGAAAAGTGGGTAAGCAAATCCACCAGGGATTTATTTTCAGTGTTTTGTGTGAAGGGTCCCCTTCATTTTATTTTTTTATTTTTATTTTTTAAATATTTATTTATTTATTTATTTGGTTGCACCGGGTCTTAGTTGCGGCAGGCAGGCTCCTTAGTTGAAGCTTGGTCCCTTCTTAGTTGCGGCACGTGGGCTCCTTAGTTGTGGCCTGTGAACTCTTAGTTGCGGCATTCATGTGGGATCTAGTTCCCTGACCAGGGATCGAATCCGGTCCCCCTGCATTGGGAGTGCGGAGTCTCAACCACTGCGCCACCAGGAAAGTCCCAGGTCCCCTTCATTTTAAACAGCCTTAATTATTTCTACAAAAACTAGATTTATGGTGAGTAAAGTATATATCTTCTCTATATGCTTTTGGGGTTTTGTTTGAGCACATGTGGCTAGTGGCAATGCAAGTCTGTAGTTTACTGAGAGATTAGTACTTTGACTCTTTTCCTTTTTCTTTTCATTTTTTAAAACATTTATTTATTTTTGTCTGTGTTGGGTCTTCATTACTGCATGCATGCTTTCTCTAGTTGCAGCAAGCTACTCTTCGTTGCAGTGCACGGGCTTCTCATTGCGGTGGCTTCTCTTGTTGCAGAGCGTGGTCTCTAGGTGCACCGGCTCAGTAGTTGTGGCTCACGGGCTCAGTAGTTGTGGCGCACGGGCTTAGTTCTGTTGCATGTGGGATCTTCCCGGACCAGGGCTCGAACCCGTGTCCCCTGCATTGGCAGGCGCATTCTTAACCACTGCACCACCAGGAAAGCCCCTTTCTTTTCATTTTTAAAGAAAATTCATTTCACACACACACACAGAATAATATAGAACTATTAAAAAGATGTTGGTGGAGATATAAATGAAAAGTTGCCCACAGTATGTGGTTAAATTAAAAAAAGCAAATTGTGAAAATAGTATGTTTTACATGATCTTGTTTTATCAGAAGTTCTCTGTTAAATTTATGTTCTATAAGCCATATTAACTCTTAGCGGGGACTCTTTGCTCTTAGTGCTCAGTTTGGTCTCTTTCTTCTGTGGGGCTGATTTTCTCACGGTGTCTGGTGCATGTGAGTGTGTGCATTTTCTGTGCTTGTTTATATAAATGAAAGCGTTTTGTTCATTGTTAGACCTCGATTGGAAAGCGATCAGAAGATCTGTAGGTCTTTGTTAGTTGCCCATGGTGGTGGGTTGGAGGGATGTGTGGCATTCTTCCCCACACTTTTCTCCAAAGAACCTCTTTGAGTTATGGAAATTAAACACATCTCTGCTTTCAAGCGTTGATGTAGTTTTTGCACATTTCTTTTGAATAGAAAAGATTCCTTGGGAATAATTAAAAGAAGGGTTTTTTGGTTGTCCCCCTCTCAACCCCCCATTTTTGTGTTGGTCTGAATAGAAAACAGAATCACAGTGCTTATAGAGAAAGAGAAATATATTGGGAGTGGCTCTGGACCAGTTTTGGAACTTTGGGGAAAGGGGTGAAGTGGGAGTCCAGATGGAATAACATGAGCTTTTATTTATTTATTTATTTATTTTTTATTTATTTATGGCTGTGTTGGGTCTTCGTTTCTGTGCGAGGGCTTTCTCTAGTTGTGGCAAGTGGGGACCACTCTTCATCGCGGTGCGCAGGCCTCTCACTATCGCGGCCTCTCTTGTTGTGGAGCACAGGCTCCAGACGCGCAGGCTCAGTAATTGTGGCTCACGGGCCTAGTTGCTCTGCGGCATGTGGAATCTTCCCAGACCAGGGCTCGAACCCGTGTCCCCTGCATTGGCAGGCAGATTCTCAACCACTGCGCCACCAGGGAAGGCCGTGCTTTTTTTTTTTTTAATAAATTTATTTATGGCTGCATTGGGTCTTCGTTGCTGTGTGTGGCTTTCTCTAGTTGTGGCAAGCTGGGGCTACTCTTCGTTGTGGTGTGCGGACTTCTCATTGCGGTGGCTTCTCTTGTTGTGCAGCACGGGCTCTAGGCGCGTGGGCTTCAGTAGTTGTGGCACGAGGGCTCAGTAGTTGTGGCGCACAGGCTTTGTTGCTCTACGTCATGTGAGATCTTCCCAGGACAGGGCTCGAACCTGTGTCCCCTCCATTGGCAGGCAGATTCTTAACCACTGCGCCATCAGGGAAGTCCCAGAATCAGCTTTTAACATGGGGCCTGTGATTCCCAGCCTTCCCTTCACTGTTGGTGCTTATCTTTTGGCAAGCTTTCCTTTGTGTTTCCTCTTTCTTTCTTGAGTTCACAAGCTGGTTATTAAACTTATTATTGCAGTGTTAATATGCTTGCAGAAAAGTACACGTATTATAAGTGTATTTTTTGCAAACTGAACATATCCATGGGCCTTGTACTTGGATAAAGAAAGAGAACATACAGCACGGCAGCAACCCTCTTGTATTCCCTCACGTGGGCTTTTTAACTGTTTATGAGCAGAGTGAAAAAGTATGTTTCAGTGCATGAAAGGCTAGAGTTTCTATATACGTAATGCCTCATTTGGGTACAATAAACTTTCTCTTTACTCTTGAAGGTGTATCTTTTCGACTTATATGTAGTAAGTTGTCATCCAAGTTGTCAGAGCCTTTTCATTTTCCCAGCCATGAATATCTTTTTTAAAATATTTTTTTAAATGAATGAGATTTTTGTAGTGGCCCAATATACAGCCAAATATGTAAATATTCCAACAGTAAGTAAAAAAGGTGCATTTTCTGATACCAGGCAGCAGGGCTTGATGTAGATCTATTAGACCAGCTTTATTTATTTATTGGAGTATTATTGCTTTACAATGTTGTGTTAGTTTCTGCTGTACAACGAAGTGAATCAGCTACATGTATACATATATCCCCTCTCTCTTGAACCTCCCTCCCACCCCCACCCCCCATCCCAGCCCTCTAGGTCATCACAGAGCACCGAGCTGAGCTCCCTGTGCTATACAGCAGCTTCCCACTAGCTGTCTATTTTACACATGGTAGTGTATATATGTCAATGCTACTTTCTCAATTCATCCCACCCTCCCCTTCCCTGCCATGTCCACAAGTCCGTTCTCTACATCTGTGTCTCTTTTCCTGCCCTGCAGATAGGTTTATCAGTACCATTTTTCTAGATTCCATATATACGCGTTAATTTATGATGTTTGTGTTTCTCTTTCTGACTTCCTTCACTCTGTATGACAGACTCTAGGTTCATGCACATCACTACAGCTTGACTGAAAATACCTCCTTATAATATGTGCATAATAAATAATCTCTTCTATCCACTCACCGTGTAAGAAAACATAGTCCAGAGAGTGAGAAATAGATAAAATGAATGGCGTATTGCTTATAATAGCTCTTGCATATGTAGTTACAGTAGTAATGAAGTGAGAATGATGTTAGAAGTAGCTTTGAATAATGTCAGAAAACCATCAAAAGCCTAAGTGCTTGCAGGGTTCTAGTTACCATGGTGACTAAGACTGTCGAAGCAGAATGGAATACTTGGTGAGATTATTTAAGGCAGCATCTTGAGACATGTATTTGAGATATGCACCTGTGTCTACCAGTGATATCCATGACTTTTGAAACAGCAGAGGCCTGCAAATCACTAATTATTTGACTCCAGAGGAGCAAATACTCAAAGCCAAAATAAATGTTGGAGGCAATAAATAAACAAATATACAAAGGAGTGCACCAAAGTGAAGTGTATTGATCTTAAATAAAAATAATGGCAGAAATTTTTATTAAATATGCTCCTTATATTTCAAAGTAAAGAAGAAATCATCTACAATGCTTTCTTCAACAGCCTATTTTTAGGATGCCCTGGTTCCTATATAGGAAAGGATAACTGAGAAGTTAACAGTTTTTTCCACTGTCCCCTTTCTCCCCGCACCCCCTCTTGCGCTCTCTCTTACTTCTCTCGTCCCTCTTTTTCTTCCCCTTTCTCTTCCTTCTTCAAAAAATTAATACTTTCCTAGAGGCAAAATTCTGCGAACAGGTAATAATAAAGTATATGTTATTTCAGAGCTAATACCCTAAACTATCTGTACAAGCTTGTGATGCCTGCTTTCATTTTATATGGTTTGCTACCCAAAATAGTTGCACTTGCAGTTGAGGTGGGCTACCACCAGGGTGCAGTAGGTGTCATAATCACGTGATCTAGAGAAGCATTGACTGACAAAAATTTAATGTGAGCCACAAATGTGATTTAAAATTTTTCTAGTAGCCAGATTTTAAAAACGTAAAAAGAAAAAAGTGAAATTAATTTTAACAGTATATTTTATTTGATCCAATATATCTAAAATATTTTCTTTCAACATGTAATCAATATAGAAGTATTGAGATCTTTTACATTCTTTTTTTTCATACTGAGTTTTTGAAGTACACTGAATATTTTACACTTTCACACATTTCAATTCTAATTAGACACATTTCAAGTACTCATTAGCCACATGTGGCTATTGGCTCAGGCAGAATTCCTCCACCTTTTAGCTTCTGTTCTCAAAATGGTCCACTGTGCTTTCCAGTGGATACACACTGGCTGTTTTGGGAGGTTCTCTTCTTCATAGTCCATCCTCTGTCCCCATTGTTTCTTCTCTCTCTTCCTGCACAGATACTGATAGCGTGCAGGTCTTTTGGCTGTTGGTGATTTGTTCCCACCCGTTTGTATTTTGGGATTTGAAGGCTACCTTATCACTTACTATTTTAGTTTGCTAGGGCTATCATAACAAAATACCACACTCTGGGTGGCTTAAACAACAGAAGTTTATTCTCTCACAGTTCTGGAGGCTGGAAGTCCAAGGTCAACATGTCGGCAGGGTTGGTTCCTGCTGAAGCCTCTCTCCTTGGCTTGCAAATGGCCATTTTCTTGCTCTGTCCTCACATGGTCGTCTCTTTGAGCACGTGAATCCCAGGTGTCTCTCTGTGTGCCCTAATCTTCTGCTTATTAGGACACAACTCAGGGTTTTTGACTTGTCAAAACAAGTCACAATGTTGTTGTCAACAGCATTCCAAGAGTGAGCTCTCAGAGAAGGACTTTACTAATGTAGAATCAAAATCTAGGTTGTTTTTCCCTGTGGTAGAAAGGAGAGAGTATTAGATTACAGGCGCAAAGGGGTTATGAATTTCAGTCATAACTCAACAATTTACTGGCCATGAGTTCCCAGGCAAATCATTTAAGCTCTCTGATCCTCATTTTAGTGTGTGTGTATCTGTGTGTGTGTGTTTACGTGTATTACACATACCTATGCTGGGGAAGCCATGCATTTTAGGACCGGACTAAGGAAACAGAAGCCAATGAAAGAGACTCTTAGAACAGAAAGAAGAGAGGGTTACAAGATGGTGAGGAAGTGATGAGCCATGTCAATGCCATAGGGAGAACTGATATGAGGACTGGAAAGTGGCTATTGGACTTGGATTTTAGGTGTTGGTAGGCATCAGTGATCTTAGCTAATTCAGTTTAGTAAGGTGGTCGATTTATAGAAACTTGGAAGAAACTTCGCAAGTGCCATCTCGACTTTACATTTGAAACATCTCTGAGAAGTAGGTTTAATCATTTGCACTAATAGTCTCCCAACTTTCGCTGATAAGAGTTGAGGATTTGAAAACAGTGAGATTAGCATCGTGCTTTTGATTTCCTCTGAAAACTTGGCAAAAGAATATGAGCAGCCAATTTATAACAAAGGTGCCTTTGCAAAATGTGAAATATAAGGTCATTTAGCTTATGGGATAATTCACACAGCCCCATCTAATTTAATTCCATGGACCATTAATTTCCCATCTCTACTGACAGTAATAATGACCAAATGGTATATTCAGAGTTTAAAACCAGAGTCAAGCTCTGAATAGTAGAGGAAATTATCTAAAACTCTTTATAAAGTACCTTAGTTAATTTTGGACTCTAATCATATTAGAGTATAATAGCTTCTACGAGATGTTTCACTAGAAAAAGGGTGATCATGGGGCTTACCCTTTAGGAAGTTTTTTTTAAAAAAAAAACTTAAACACTGTTTTGAAAAAGATATTGCTGTCTTTATAGCTGAGTCTTCAGACTGGATTGGTAGATGCTCTAAATTCTTTTAACGAAAATTGTATAGAATTTAGTCAACATTGTTCATAGCTATAAATCAGAAAACACTTGTATATTACAACTTACGTTTGGAGCCTTGTTCTAACCCTTTTAGGCCGACCACCTTTTATGTGCTTTTAGCCCTCATAGAAAAGTCCCTTCCCCTAAAGCCCTTTCCACTGAACACCTGAAATTATATAGTCATGAAATAAAATACTGAGTTCTAATTCTGTTTTCTCCCTTAACGAGATGTATTACTGAGGTTTATTAAATTTGTCAGTTTTCGAAATGCAAAGGAACTTATAGGCAAATGCTTACTTGCAAATTTGCAGAGAGGCTTTACATAGTATCTTTAAAGAAGCACTCAAGGGTTATCAGTTCTCATGAAGTTGATGTTGCTGCCTAATGCTTTTATATAAAATACTGTCTTCCTAGCAGTAGCCCCTTGATAGGGGTCTTAAAGATTCTAACAGCAACTTCAATTTAAAAATAACTGATTAGAGAAGCAAGAAGAACTACAGTCCTGCAGCCTGTGGAACAAAAACCACATTCACAGAAAGATGGACAAGATGAAAAGGCAGAGGGCTATGTACCAGATGAAGGAACAAGATAAAACCCCAGAAAAACAACTAAATGAAGTGGAGATAGGCAACCTTCCAGAAAAAGAATTCAGAATAATGATAGTGAAGATGATCCAGGACCTCAGAAAAACAATGGAGGCAAAGATCGAGAAGATGCAAGAAATGTTTAACAAAGACCTAGAAGAATTAAAGAACAAACAAACAGAGATGAACAATACAATAACTGAAATGAAAACTACACTAGAAGGAATCAATAGCAGAATAACTGAGGCGGAAGAACGGATAAGTGACCTGGAAGACAGAATGGTGGAATTCACTTCTGTGGAACAGAATAAAGAAACAAGAATGAAAAGAAATGAAGACAGCCTAAGAGACCTCTGAGACAACATTAAATGCAACAACATTGGAATTATAGGGGTCCCAGAAGGAGAAGAGAGAAAGGACCTGAGAAAATATTTGAAGAGATTATAGTCGAAGACTTCCCTAACATGGGAAAGGAAGTAGCCACTCAAGTCCAGGAAGCGCAGCGAGTCCCATACAGGATAAACCCAAGGAGAAACATGCCGAGACACATAGTAATCTAACTGGCAAAAATTAAAGACAAAGAAAAATTATTGAAAGCAGCAGGGGAAAAATGACAAATAACATACAAGGAAACTCCCATAAGGTTAACAGCTGATTTCTCAGCAGAAACTCTACAAGCCAGAAGGTAGTGGCATGATATACTTAAAGTGATGAAAGGGAAGAACCTACAACCAAGACTACTCTACCCGGCAAGGATCTCATTCAGATTCAATGGAGAAATCAAAAGCTTTACAGACAAGCAAAAGCTAAGAGAATTCAGCACCACCAAACCAGCTCTACAACAAATGCTAAAGGAACTTCTCTAAGTGGGAAACACAAGAGAAGAAAAGGACCTACAAAAACAAACCCAAAACAATTAAGAAAATGGTCATAGGAACATACATATGGATAATTACCTGAAATATGAATGGATTAAATGCTCCAACCACAAGACACAGGCTTGCTGAGTGGATACAAAAACAAGACCCATCTATATGCTGTCTACAAGAGACCCACTTCAGACCTAGGGACACATACAGACTGAAAGTGAGGGGATGGAAAAAGATATTCCATGCAAATGGAAATCAAAAGAAAGCTGGAGTAGCAGTACTCATATCAGATAAAATAGACTTTAAAATAAAGAATGTTACAAGAGACAAGGAAGGACACTACCTAATGATCAAGGAATCAATCCAAGAAGAAGATATAACAATTATAAATATATATGCACCCAACATAGGAGCACCTCAATACATAAGGCAACTGCTAACAGCTGTAAAAGAGGAAATCGACAGTAACACAGTAATAGTGGGGGACTTTAACACCTCACTTACACCAATGGACAGATCATGCAAAATGAAAATAAATAAGGAAACACAAGCTTTAAATGACACAATAGACCAGATAGATTTAATTGCTATTTATAGGACATTCCATCCTAAAACAGCAGATTACACTTTCTTCTCAAGTGCACACGGAACATTCTCCAGGATAGATCACATCTTGGGTCACAAATCAAGCCTCAGTAAATTTAAGAAAATTGAAATCATATCAAGCATCTTTTCTGACCACAATGCTATGAGATTAGAAATGAATTACAGGGAAAAAAACGTAAAAAACACAAACACAAGGAGGCTAAACAATACGTTACTAAATAACCAAGAGACCACTGAAGAAATCAAAGAGGAAATCAAAAAATACCTAGACACAAATGACAGTGAAAACACGACGATCCAAAACCTATGGGATGCAGCAAAAGCAGTTCTAAGAGGGAAGTTTATAGCTACATAAGCCTGCCTCAAGACACAAGAAAAATCTCAAATAAACAATCTAACCTTACACCTAAAGGAACTAGAGAAAGAAGAACAAACAAAACCCAAAGTTAGCAGAAGGAAAGAAATAAAGATCAGAGCAGAAATAAATGACATAGAACCAAAGAAAACAATAGCAAAGATCAATAAAACTAAAAGCTGGTTCTTTGAGAAGATAAACAAAATTGATAAACCGTTAGCCAGACTCATCAAGATAAAGAAGGAGAAGACTCAATAAAATTAGAAATGAAAAAGGAGAAGTTGCAACAGACACTGCAGAAATACAAAACATCCTAAGAGACTACTACCAGCAACTCTATGCCAATAAAATGGACAACCTGGAAGAAATAGACAAATTCTTAGAAAGGTATAACCTTCCAGGACTGAACCAGGAAGAAACAGAAAATATGAACAGACCAATCACAAGTAATGAAATTGAAACTGTGATTAAAAATCTTCCAGCAAACAAAAGTCCAGGACCAGATGGCTTCACAGGTGAATTCTGTCAGACATTTAGGGAAGAGCTAACACCCATCCTTCTCAAACTCTTCCAAAAAACTGCAGAGGAAGGAACACTCCCAAACTCATTCTATGAGGCCACCATCACCCTGATACCAAAACCAGACAAAGATACTACAAAACAAGAAAATTACAGACCAATATCACTGATGAATATAGATGCAAAAATCCTCAACAAAATACTAGCAAACAGAATCCAACAACACATTAAAAGGATCATATGCCACGATCAAGTGGGATTTATCCCAGGGATGCAAGGATTATTCAATATACGCAAATCAATCCATGTGATGCGCCATATTAACAAATTGAAGACTAAAAACCATATGATCTGGGCTTCCCTGCTGGCGCAGTGGTTGAGAATCTGCCTGCCAATGCAGGGGACACGGGTTCAAGCCCTGGTTTGGGAAGATCCCACATGCCGCGGAGCAACTAGGCCCGTGAGCCACAATTACTGAGCCTGCGCGTCTGGAGCCTGTGCTCCGCAACAAGAGAGGCCGCGAAAGTGAGAGGCCTGCACACCGCAATGAAGAGTGGCCCCCACTTGCCACAACTAGAGAAAGCCCTCGCACAGAAACGAAGACCCAACACAACGAAAAATAAAAATAAATAAATAAGCCTACACCTTTAAAAAAAAAATCTAGGAGGGTTATTGAGCCTAAATATGAAATAAAAAACCCATATGATCATCTCAATAGATGCAGAAAATGCTTTTGACAAAATTCAACCCCCATTTATGATAAAAACTCTCCAGAAAGTGGGCATAGAGGGAACCTGTCTGAACATAATAAAGGCCATATGCGACAAACCCACAGCAAACATCATTCTCAATGGTGAAAAACTGAAAGCATTTCCTCTAAGATCAGGAGCACGACAAGGATGTCCACTCTCACCGCTATTATTCAACATAGTTTTGGAAGTCCTAGCCACGGCAATCAGAGAAGAAAAAGACATAAAAGAATACAAATTGAAAAAGAAGAAGTAAAACTGTCACTGTTTGCAGATGACATGATACTATACATAGAGAATCCTAAAGATGCCACCAGAAAACTACTAGAGCTAATCAATGAATTTGGTAAAGTTGCAGGATACAAAATTAATGCGCAGAAATCTCTTGCATTCCTATACACTAATGATGAAAAATCTGAAAGAGAAATTAAGGAAACACTCCCATTTACTATTGCAACAAAAAGAATAAAATACCTAGGAATAAACCTTCCTAGGGAGACAAAAGACCTGTATGCAGAAAACTATAAGACACTGATGAAAGAAATTAAAGATGATACCAACAGATGGAGAGATATACCATGCTCTTGGATTGGAAGAATCAATATTGTGAAAATGACTATATTGCCCAAAGCAATCTACAGATTCAATGCAATCCTTATCAAATTACCAATGGCATTTTTTACGGAACTAGAACAAAAAAATCTTAAAATTTGTATGGAGGCACAAAAGACCCCGAATAGCCAAAGCAGTCTTGAGGGAAAAACACGGAGCTGGAGGAATCAGACTCCCTGACTTCAGACTATACTACAAAGCTACAGTAATCAAGACAATATGGTACTGGCACAAAAACAGAAACATAGATCAATGGAACAAGATAGAAAGCCCAGAGATGAACCCATGCACCTATGGTCAACTAATCTATGACAAAGGAGGCAAGGATATACAATGGAGAAAAGACAGTCTTTTCAATAAGTGATGCTGGGAAAACTGGACAGCTACATGTAAAAGAATGAAATTAGAACACTCCCTAACACCATACACAAAAATAAACTCCAAATGGATTAGAGACCTAAATGTAAGAGCGGACACTATAAAACTCTTAGAGGAAAACATAGGAAGAACACTCTTTGACATAAATCACAGCAAGATCTTTTTTGATCCACCTCCTAGAGTAATGGAAATAAAAACAAAAATAAACAAATGGGACCTAATGAAACTTAAAAGCTTTTGCACAGCAAAGGGAACCATAAACAAGACGAAAAGACAGCACTCAGAATGGGAGAAAATATTTGCAAATGAATCAACGGACAAAGGATTAATCTCCAAAATATATAAAGAGCTCATGCAACTCAATATTAAAGAAACAACCCAATCCAAAAATGGGCAGAAGACGTAAATAGACATTTCTCCAAGGAAGACATACAGATGGCCAAGAAGCACATGAAAAGCTGC
Source organism: Balaenoptera physalus (assembly GCF_965194825.1). Lineage (NCBI taxonomy): Eukaryota > Metazoa > Chordata > Mammalia > Artiodactyla > Balaenopteridae > Balaenoptera > Balaenoptera physalus. Next base: position 10,473,684 of record NC_138886.1, read on the forward strand.
TCAACATCACTAATTATTAGAGAAATGCAAATCATAACTACAATGAGGTGTCACCTCACACCAGTTAGAATGGGCATCATCAGAAAATCTACAAACAACAAATGCTGGAGAGGGTGTGGAGAAAAGGGAACCCTCTTGCACTGTTGGTGGGAATGTAAATTGATACAGCCACTGTGGAGACCAGTATGGAGGTTCCTTAAAAAGCTAAAAATAGAATTACCGTATGACCCAGCAATCCCACTACTGGGCATATACCCAGAGAAAACCATAATTCAAAAAGACACATGCACCCCAATGTTCATTGCAGCAGTATTTACAATAGCCAGGTCATGGACGCAACCTAAATGCCCATCGACAGACGAATGGATAAAGAAGTTGTGGTACATATATACAATGGAATATTACTCAGCCATAAAAAGGAATGAAATTGGGTCATTTGTTGAGACGTGGATGGATCTAGAGACTGTCATACAGAGTGAAGTAAGTCAGAAAGAGAAAAACAAATATCATATATTAACGCATATATGTGGAACCTAGAAAAATGGTACAGATGAACCGGTTTGCAGGGCAGAAATAGAGACACAGATGTAGAGAACAAACGTATTTACACCGAGGGGGGAAGGCAGCGGGGGTGGTGGTGGTGGTGTGCTGAATTGGGCGATTGGGATTGACATGTATACACTGATGTGTATGAAATTGATGACTAATAAGAACCTGCTGTATAAAAAAATAAATAAAATTAAAAAATTAAAAAAAAACAAAACTAATACTAAACTTTTTTTGGGTTATTTGTATGGAAATATGTTAATATAAATGTTTCAGACATTACATGAAATTCCTAAAAATCTTATATGTTCTGGTATAATGTTATAAGTCATAATTCTAGTTATTATTTTAAAATGTATATCTCAGATATAACTAAAAAATATTAAAAAATAAAAATAAAAATAACTGATTAGCTCTTCCTAATGCAACCTCTCACTAGAGATCCATGGAGACATAAAAAGGATAAAAACTTGCAATAAATTTGGAAACTAGTGTCTCTAGTTAACCTATTTGGTAATCTGAAATGAGTTTCTACTTATCGTAAGGATAATGGAAATAGATTTAAAACTGGAATTACTAGTTCATTCTTGTAATGTAATGTCTGAAAATTTTGGGTAGGAAAACCTTTTGCTTTTTTACTCATTGTCTTAACATCTGGTACAGAAATGCAAATCTTTTACTCATTAATTCCACTTACAGAAATTTGCCTTTTACTCATATCACATAACTATTCAAGTTTATTAGTATGAAGATGTTTATTGCAGCATTTTTATGACAGGGAAAAACTGGAAGCAATATGATTGTCCATCAGGAGGGGATTGGTTAAGTAAATTGGTTCATTATATACTACACTGTACACAGTAAATACTGATGTAATTCTATATGCATTAAAGAAACCTGATATATTATTAAACTAAAACAGCATGTTACAGAATATTATATATAGTTTGATCCCATTTATGTAAAATAATAGATAAACTGACATATGTTTAAATATATAGAGAAAATGCATTTTCAATGGGGGTTATTTCTGGGAACTAGAAAGGAAAAGCAGTAAGGTGTTTTCTATTTCTTGCTTTATACACTGTATAGTATTTTTGTTTTCTAAGAGACGTGTTTTCAAAACTGAAAAAGAGGGACTTCCGTGGTGGCGCAGTGGTTAAGAATCCGCCTGCCACTGCAGGCAACATGGGTTCGAGCCCTGGTCTGGGAAGATCCCACATGCCGCCGAGCAACTAAGCTCGTACACCACAACTACTGAGCCCGTGCACCTAGGGCCCGTGCTCCGCAACAAAGAGAAGCCACCGCAATGAGAAACCTGTGCACCGCGATGAAGAGTAGCCCCCGCTCACCGCAACTAGAGAAAGCCCATGCACAGCAACAAAGTCCCAATGCAGCCATAAATAAATAAATAAGTAAATAAATTTATTTATTTGTTTGTTTATTTTAAAAGAAATTGAAAAAGAAAGAAAAACATAAGGTCTCTGTGACAGATTGTTTGTAAAAGTCATTCCCTTCCCCATATCCATGCCCATGAGTCATCCCCCTCTCACACTGACGCTGGGCTTGGCCATGAGATTTGTTTTGCCTGATGGGACGGTGGAAACATGATGGAAAGACTTGAAAAGAAAAATGCATATCTGAGCTGCCCTCCCTTTTGCTGCTGTTGGGATCTTTGCAACCACCTCATGTAAATGGACCCAAGCTAGCCTGTTAGATGAGAAACATGTGACCCAGCACCTTAGCCGCCAGCCAGGCTAAACATTCAGGGGAGACCATCCACTACTAGCTGTCCACAGTTGCATGAGTGAGATAAGAAGTGTTCCATGCTGTAATCAATGAATATTTATTATTCCTTTATAACACAAATGGCTTTTGAGAGTACAACGCTCTCAAGATTTCATTGACTCTGTTTGATTCAGGTGAGCTTCCATGTACCAATAGCCATGCTCACAGTATTTCGAGACACTCCCCTCTCTCTCTTCTAGACTCTTTTACAGGTAACCTTGAGCTTATCAAGCTTCTACAAGACAGCCAAATCCTTAGATTCTTTCCCCAGATCTATTTTGTCCCCCTGAAAGAATGTACTTGGCGCCGCTTTCATAAATTTCTTCACAGGCTTTAATGAAGAGGTTTTGCCCTGGGGATGAGACTGTCTAGGTGCTGTTCATAGCTAGCATGTCTCAGTTGGGTCTTTTACATTTATGCATTAGAAATTGTTGTATTTGTCAATCTTGAAAGTTCTGGAATTTGTGGATTTCCTCTTTTCCTTTTCAGCCCTGCTCGCAGCTAGTTTTTTTGAGTTCATCTCTTTCTCATATTTTGTTACGTGTGCCTAGTAGCATACTGTTTCCTGGCGTATTTGTATAAATCCACAAGTTCATTAGTCACATTATCTACTTTCCAAGTTATTGCAGGCAAATGCAGTTTTGCCACTGTATTATATGACAGCTTTCAGTAACAGTTACTTGACACTCAGTCTCAATGCCAGTGTCACATAATGTATTTCTTAGGACAATAACCTAGTCCTGGTACCGGTTTCTGTACTAGCTTTTGCTGTAATAACTCTACTGGCTGCTGTAATAACTCCAAAATTTTAGTACCTTACTATAGTAGAGATTTATTTCCGGCTCCCATGTTAGCTACAAGTTGTCTGCAGTTCTGAGGCTCCATTAAATGTGCCTTCTGTGTTCCAGGCTGAGGAGCAGCCCTATCTTGGTCTTAGGTCAGAGGGAAAAGTAAAAATGCTGAACCATGTAATACCTCTTAAATCTTCTTCTCAGACATGTGGTAGATAACTTATATTTCATCGGCCAAAGCAAGTTAAATGTCCAGGCCCAAGGACAAGGATATATAGTTTCACTTATAGGGAGGGGGTAGAATAGTTGAGAACAATACCACCTGCACATCCACTTCTAGATTTATTCCCTAAAGCAATGTTTTTCCAAGTGCTGAGTTCTTAGCTGAAGACAAACATGTGGAAGTTATCAGTATATAAGTGAGTATGAATAAGAGCACCCAGAAAGAAGGGAGATTGTGCTAGAAACCTCATGGGAGAGGCGTCTACAGAGGAGCCTACAAAGGAGCTGTCAGAGGTAGGAGAGAAGAACAGGAAAGAATGTGTACTGGACCCCCGTAATAGAACTATTTCTGCTCTAAAAAATGTACCTTTTTTTTTTTTTTTTAAGGAAAGCCTGAATGCAAGTGCTTTAAATCCGTCCAGTTTGTATCATCATAAGACTCAATTTCCAAGTAGCATACGAGTTTTAAAATTAATGTATGTTTACTTGTCATTACAGAGATTTGCCACAATATGGGCAGAAGCAGTGGCAGTCTTATTTTGGAAGAACTTTTGACGTTTACACCAAACTCTGGAAGTTCCAGCAGCAGCACCGGTAAAGGATTTTTACAGTTAAAGGAGAGTGAGGGTCCATTTTTTATTGGTAACAGTTTTGACTAATATCTACCGCCGCAGTGCTTTTTATCTCTTCGTGTATCTTAATATATTTCATCTTTGTGACCCAAATGAAAACAAACTGATTTTTCCCTATTTATTTAAGGCTTTCAAATGTAAATACTATTTGATTTTTAAAGGCAATATTATCTGAAATGGTGCAGATTAACTCTAACATGGATAGGCAGATTCATGGTTTCATCCTAAAAATAGATGTTGTTTTTTGGGTAAAGCTATTTGGCAGGGGGGTGTTGCTTCTAATTTTCATGCATGTAGCTCAAAGAAGTTTGTTTTTATATTTCAACTTACTTTAAATAGACATAAATGCTTTTTGAATTTAATTGAATGATTATGTTGAAATCTCATGAAAAATTCATGAATTTCAATTTATGTATTCAAAATTTCATGATGAATTGGGTGGTACTTTATCCTATTAAATTAACAGATTTGGTTATTTTTGAAATTTATAGTCTCTTATTTCTATTTTCTTATTTCCTATGTAAAACAGACAAGTCTTGGATAATCGGTATGGCTTGAAGCGGTGGCAAATAGGGGAAATTGCTTCTAAGATTGGGCAGCTATACTACCATTATTAGTAAGTGAATTGCAAATGGAAAACATAAAGCATTGTTCTGATTTAAACACAGCATGCAGAAGTATGCATCGATACATACCTGGTAGGAGGGAAAACTGAGGAGTTACAGATGAAATCCTAAAAGTTCAGATCATATTGATCAAGACAGCATTTTTAAATGACCTTCCATAAAGTGACATTATTTGCTTCAGAGGCTCACCTTCCACACAGTTCGTTTGGTCAGACTCATTTGTAAACTTAAAGGAGTATGATCTTGGTTTTAGATAAAAGATAAATACTAAATGAATTATATGGTTCTTAATGGCTTCACCTGAATCTTGATACTGTACAAGGACATATCATAACTGGTATGTTTGAAGGAGTGGTTTTCAGGAGGATACCTTAAAGCTCATCCTCATATATGTCTAAAAGGTTACATGAAGTCAATAAAGATACTTTAGACTCTATCCTTAGAGCAATATCATCTATATAGTCCCACCCATGAGTCAAGGAAAGAAGAGAGCTCCTTTTAGGATCTAAATCTCTCATTATCATTAAGTGATACCAGGTGTTTCATAAAAAGGCTTGGACCATTTGTAGTTCAATAGGCCAGAAAATTCCTTCCTTTCCCTGTCTTTTGGCATGCCACCCAGATTCCCATCATTAAAATCACCTTCCCTGGTAGAATATTTTCTTAAGAAATCCCTTGTAACACTACAAATGTTATTGTATGTCAACTAGACTCTGATTAAAAAAACAAACTAGAAATGGTAAACAGAAAATCCAACTCACCAGCATCCTATGAAGATTAATATGGATTAGTCCATTTCTGAGTCCTCTGAGAAAAAACTAAAGAAATGAGCCAAAAGGCAAATTACTATATGAATTTGGGGAAGGTCATGAAAGACCTGGTCCCAGGTGGAAAGATTTAACTGAGTGGAAGGCTGTTTGGAGAGGCCCTTCGAAGAATGAGAATAATGCGTACTCTGGGTTGCCATCAAAAAAGGCTTGGGAGCAGCGGGGAGGTGTTTTTTTTTTATTATCGTTGCTATTCTTTTTATATATTTTAAGGGTGATATGATTATTGCTTTGCTGATTCAAATTTAGGATAGTCATTCCCATCCCCTGGAGTAGAGGAAGAGAGGAATAATGGAACAAGTATTTATCATGGTGAAGAGTTTGAGATCCTGTCAAATGTAAAGAGTTTCTTTTTCTTCTCACAGCCTGCGCACATCTGAGACCAGCTATCTGAATGAGGCTTTCTCCTTCTATTCTGCAATCAGACAGAGATCATATTATTCTCAAGTCAATAAAGAGGACAGGTATGCACCTACCATTTTCAGAAAGAAGAAGATAAAGCACTCAGCATTTTTAGTCTGTGGAAATTATGCAGAAAATCACACATTTTTTTATAACTTTAATTCATTTAATGGGCTTTATTGAGTGCCTGCTATATACTAGACCTTCTTAAGCATATGGAGATGTGTTACCTAAAAACAATAAATATTACAGATGTTGTAACAGATGTCACAGTACCAAGGTAGAGTCAGAGCACGAAGGAAGGGTGGATTATTTCTTTATGAGAGATTGGGGTCACACAAAGTTTCATAGAAAAGAAACAACTCCAAAATGAGGCTTAACTGATACCTTTGTTCTGTTTAGCCTGTGTCATCTTAGTTCGTATACATTCAAAACCCTGTTGACAACTGTCATATAGGACTAAAGAAAAGGCTGTAATGCTGTTTGAATTTTCTTTTATAAATCCATTACCATTTTGCAGTTGTGTAGCTCCACTGTTAGGGAAAAAAAAAATCATGTAGAAGTTATTCAACCCCAATAGTAATCTGTTGAGCACTTATTATGTATCTGGCAGCGTGGTCAATGCTAGGGTGAGAGAAGGGAAATGAAAAGAAGCCGGACAAGTGTACTCTTTCCCTTTTAATATTTATTTATTTTTATTTCTTTATTTTCTTTATTTTTTTGGCTGTGTCAGGTCTTAGTTTCAGCACGCGGGATCTTCATTGAGGCAAGCGGGATCTTTCATTGTGGTGCGCGGGCTCTTCTTGTGGCACGCGGGCTTCTCTCTAGTTGTGGCATGCGGGTTCCAGGGCATGTGGGCTCTGTAATTGTGGTGTGTGGGCTCCAGAGCACATGGGCTCTGTAGTTCGCAGTATGCGGGCTCTCTTGTTGAGACGCATGAGCTCAGTAGTTGTGGCACGGTCTCAGTTGCCCCATGGCATGTGGGATCTTAGTTCCCCAGACCAGGGATCGAACCCGTGTCCCCTGCATTGGAAGGTGGATTCTTTACCACTGGACCACCAGGGAAATCCCTCTCTTTTCCTTTTAGATGATTACCTTTTCATGGGTGTCCCAGACATATTTGGAGTACAGGTAGATTCCAGATGAGAAAGTAATTATTGAAGGAATCAGGGATCTGCTGGAGAATCTTTATCGCTAGCATTCCAGGAATTGTTGGAATATCTGAAAGTTCTTTCTACTCTCAGCAACAGAACTCACAGTTGTTATATAATGGAAAGATTATATTCTCTTAGGAATAGAAGAAAACATAGTTTTTACCTATTTTTCTAGAGAACACTTTGTGGTTGGCTACCATAAGCTTTCCAGCTAAATAGCAACATTTTGGGGAAAGTCCCACTCTTGTAAATCCCCTTCATTCCCTTGCAAATCTTGTTCAAACTTGTCTAGAGGAGTTTGCTTGAAACAAGTAAGGTGTGTGGATGCCGAAGTCTACATTTTTCCCCCAAGTCTTTTTGGCCTTACTTCCTCCTTCTATCAGGAGGTTCCATCAATTACTATCCTTTCAGATTTTCTTATGGTTTGCTTCAGATACTTTCACTATAGATGTATTTCTTCCAACTCCCCCTTTTTTTGCGTTCATGTTGTACAATTTGTCTGAATTCTTGGTGAGATAAATTATATCCCTAAAAAAATGCAAAAGGGCTATGTAACACTTTATGAGTATGAAAAATACATGTAAGCAAAGAACTATTTTAAGCAATAGTAAAATACCTTATATAATTCACTTTTCCGCATTTTCTAATTTGCCAAAAGGGAAATTGGCCTTAGGTCCCTTGGCTTAAAACCCAACAGTCTAACTTACTGAAATCATTTTCTACCCTAATAGCAAACACCACATATGAATTGTTTTCCTGTGCTGCCTCCTAGAGCAGGGTAGACGAACAGAGGTGGGATTATTTGGAACCAGGATGACAAATCTCTTGCCTTAGGCCACTAACTTAGCATCAAAGGACAGTCCAGTCTGTGAAATCTTGACCTTGTTCCCTGTACCTTAGGAAGGATTTTCTTCAGTTGGTAAGTTGTTTGTTTCTCAGTTCATCACGGGCAAGGGGGCCAGTCAAGGTAGCAGTTGGCAGCAGCTGCTAAAATTAACAGCTGGTAGATTAAAACTGAGTAAGAAAGTATTCCACAATTTCACAGTAGCTTTAAAAAGCAAAAATCTCTCCTCCAAAGGCCAGGTTCTCTCTGCATTGTCTCAGTACCTAAGGATTGTGTCAAAGCCAGGAGGAATGGTATGTTCCAACAATTACCAAGGTGACTGCCTATCACCAAAAATACACAACTCTCAGCATGTCTCAATTCCGTGGCCCATCCTGTTTAGCAGAGGAGACAATAGCACATAATCACTTGTCCTAGAAGCTGCAAACCTCGATGGTTGTAAATGACTAAGGCTGAATCTGGTCAGAGTTAGATACTGAGAAGGTGAAGTTTCCAAGCACACAGAGGCTGGGGGGAGATATTTCAGTCTGCCACCCGGAAAAACAGTTTCTCAGGCAGATGTGTCAAGAGTTGGCATCTTACAAGTAGTGGTCCTAACAGGTTGGATGAGGTGGCAATTCTGGAGTGCCAGAAGAACTTTGCCAAAGAGAATCATGTCACCTCTAGTGGTGACAGTACTGAAGTTTTTATTTTTTATTTTCTTAATTTATTTATTTTATTTATTTTATTTTTGGCTGCATTGGGTCTTCGTTGCTGCGCACGGGCTTTCTCTAGTTGCGGTGAGCGGGGCTACTCTTCATTGTGGTGCACAGGCTTCTCATTGCAGTGGCTTCTCCTGTTGCGGAGCAAGGGCTCTAGGCACGCAGGCTTCGGTAGTTGTGGCTTGCGGGTTCTAGACTACAGGCTCAGTAGTTATGGCACAGGCTTAGGTGCTCCGTGGCATGTGGGATCTTCCCGGACCAGGGCTCGAACGCGTGTCCCCTGCATTGGCAGGCGGATTCTTTTTGTTTGTTTGTTTGTGTGTTAGTTTCTGCTCTATAGCAAAGTGAATCAGCTATACATATACATATATCCCCATATCTCCTCCCTCTTGAGTGTCCCTCCCACCCTCCCTATCCCACCTCTCTAGGTGGTCACAAAGCACTGAGCTGGTCTCCCTGTGCTATATGGCTGCTTCCCACTAGCTATCTATTTTACATTTGGTAGTATTTATAAGTCCATACCACTCTCTCACTTCGTCCCAGCTTACCCTTCCCCCTCCCCGTGTCCTCAAGTCCATTCTCTACATCTGCGTCTTTATTCCTGTCCTGCACCTAGGTTCTTCAGAACCATTTTTTTTTTTTTTTTAGATTCCATATATATGTGTTAGCATACGGTATATGTTTTTCTCTTTCTGACTTATTTCACTCTGTATGACAGACTCTACGTCCATCCACCTCACTACAAATAACTCAATTTCGTTTCTTTTTATGGCTGAGTAATATTCCATTGTATATATGTGCCACATCTTCTTTATCCATTCATCTGTTGATGGACACTTAGGTTGCTTCCAAGTCCTGGCTATTGTAAATAGAGCTCACAGGCTAATTCTTAACCACTGTGCCACCAGCGAAGCCCTGAAGTTTTTAATAGTGGAAAATGTGAATCTAAACTTGAAGACCTTGACGCCTCCCAGTCGTGAGCTTCACAGGATGACTTCTTCTGCAGCAGGCAGAAGGCTATGGGTCATCATTCAGGTTTTCAGGCTTGATAGGATAGCCTCTCATGTGTATGAGTGGATAGCAGTTCAACACAGTGGTTTCCAAAATAGAATGCCTCTACTCACTTCTGTATGTATATTTAATACAGGGATCTGCAAACTATGGCCTGGTTTTGTACTGTCTGGTAGCTTAGAATCCTTTATACGTTTTTAAAGGGTTGTGAAAAAAGAAAAGTTAAATATGCTATAGACACCATATTTGGCCTGCAGTACCTAAAATATTCACCGTCTGGCCATTTACAGAAAGTTTGCCAATCCCTGGTTCAGTATATGTTCATGTAGTCTGTGTTACATGATTGTATAATTTATCATATAGATTCATAGAACCTGTTTTTTTCTCAAAAAATTAATGGAATTGTCTTATTAATATTTTAAGTATGAATTGACATCAACCTCCTACAAATTTTCCTTCCGTTTTGAATCCCACTTCTGACAGTGTGTCAGCCTAGATGATCTAAAATAGTGTCTTCAAAACACCTAGAAGTACTGGCTAAAAAAGAGCAACCATTGCGGGACTTCCCTGGTGGTGCAGCGGTGAAGAATCCGGCTGCCAGTGCAGGGGACACGGGTTTAATCCCTGGTCTGGGAAGATCCCACATGCCACAGAGCAACTAAGCCTGTGTGCTACAACCACTGAAGCCCGTGCGCCTAGAGCACATGCTCCGCAACAAAGAGTAGCCACCACAATGAGAAGCCTGTGCACTGCAGCAAAGAGTGGCCCCTGCTCACCACAACTAGAGAAAGCCCACGCACAGCAACGAAGACCCAATGCAGCCAAAAATAAATAAATAAAATAAATAAATTTGGAGCTTCCATCATGGCGCAGTGGTTGAGAATCTGCCTGCCAGTGCAGGGGACACGGGTTCCATCCCTGGTCCGGGAAGATCCTGCATGCTGCGGAGCAACTAAGGCTGTGCGCCACAACTACTGAGCCTGCGCTCTAGAGCCCGCGAGCCCCAACTACTGAGCCCGTGTGGAACAGCTCCTGAAGCCCGCGCACCTAGAGCCTGTGCTCTGCAACAGGAGAAGCCACCGCAATGAGAAGCCCATGTACCGCAACGAAGAGTAGCCCCCACTCGCTGCAACCAGAGAAAAGCCTGTGCGCAGCAGTGAAGACCCAACGCAGCCAGAAACAATAAATAAATAAAATAAAAAAATAAAAATAAATAAAAATTTTAAAATAAATAAATTTATTTAATAAAAAAGGATCAACCATCCCTTTAAATGGAAAGCTTAGCTGTCAAGAACGTGAGGGAAATCCCCAGGTCATTAACCCTCTGACCAGTGCTATGACAGCCTTGCAGGGGCATGGTTGGTTTTGGTGACATAAAGGAACTTCTAAGGATTTCTTAAGGAAGAGGAAAATTGAAACTAAAAGGAAAGGATGATATACAAGGATTCATGAGAAGAAATTATCCCCTGGCTTCCTAAAAAGGCATGGACTTTATAAGACAGTAATCATTGTAATAATGGCTAATTGAGGTTATTAAGATAAAATGGGGCCAAATCCTGGAAAACAACATGAAAGAAGGGAGAAAATAAAGAATTCAACCATACTAATAAGATCCATTTATTGTTCAGAGGAAGCTTAGAGTAAGTAAAGTTTGCTTATTAAAATATTAAGAAAAATATTTTTAAAGAACGTAAGGAGAAGGTGTAAATTCAAAACAGGTTGAAGGGGGAGGAAAGTGAATTATGATCATTCCAGTAAAAAGTACGAAAAGAATATATATGAAGAAAAGTATAATTATAGCACGAAATAATAAAGTAGAAACAAGTCCAAGTACATTGGTAATCATAGTCAATGAAAGTGATCTAAACTTCCTAGGGAAAAGTCAGAGATTATGAGTATGCCTTTTTAAGAAAAATTCAATAATATACTATCTACAAGAGGTCCTCCAAAGATATGAGGTACATAGGAAAAGACAAATGAGACAGATACTAAGGGGAAGAAATGCTGCTCTATTTATGTATACATTATTTATATTTAAGGCAGAAAATATTATTAAGGATGGAGCTTTACTTCATAATGATAAAAGGAACAACTCAGGAAAATAAAAAAATTCTAAACTTGTATATGCCCAGTAATGTAGCATAATAATAAACAAAGCAAAAAATGGTATATTTTCAGGGAGAAATTGGTAAATGGTCACATGTATTGTACATGGAGATTTTTAATATAACATTTAATAATTTATGTGTGAAGAAGATAAGCAACTGTAAGATTTGAGCAACATAATTGAAAACTTGTTCTAATGTGCATGAAAGTGCATATAACAATAAGCGAATGCACATAATTTTCAAGCTTATATGAAACTTTTGTGAAGTTGACTTATATTTGCCACAAAAAAAGTTTCAATAATTTTTCAAGTATACATTGTCTAACCGTGGTGCAATTCCATTAAAAATTAAGAACGAGACATAGTTTAAAAAAATCATTATGTTAATCAGTAGACACATTTCTAAATAATTCATGGGTCAAAGGAGAATTTAAAAAATTTTTATTATGGAAAATGGGAAACATATACAAAAAATATATTGTTGTAAGGTTATTATATTTGTAATGCAGGGTGTGGAAAACAGGAAATAGAAATTGGAAATGTCCGGTTTGAATTGATAAGGGATAAATATATATATGTATTTTGGGGTACACTGTGAGGCTTGAGGGATATTAGTTCCCCGACCAGGGATCGAACCCAGGCCCTCAGCAGTGAGAGCTCGGAGTCCTCACCACTGGACTGCCAGGGAATTCCAGATAGGGATAAGTATTAAGGGTCAGGCGTGAAGAGGTGTAATATAGACTGTAAATAGCCTTTAATAAGTTAAGGACGTGTGTTGCTATTCCTAACAATCACGAAAAGAACAGTAATGAAGGAGTATAAGTAAGAAGCTGATAGAGGGTGTAAAATAGAATACTAAAATGTATTTGATTAGCTGAAAAGAAAGCAAGGAGGGAGCAGTAGAGGACCACAAACACAGAAGGGGCAAGTAGAAAACAAATAGCAGGGTGAGAGTTGCAAACTCAGCCAAGGCAACAGTAAGGCTAAATGTAAATGGTCTGAGTTCCTGAGTATACACGGCAGAGATTGTCAAAGTGGATAAAAAAGCAAGGCCTAACTATATACTGTCTACAAAAGATGCATTACAATGAAAAGACACAGGTACTTGAAAGTAGAGGGATAGAAAAAGATATGGCATACAAATAGTAAGCATAAGAAAACTGGCTTGATTGTAGTAACGTTAGAAAAATAAGATTTCAAAACAAAGACTGATCTTCCTAGAACTCTTTTTGCCTCATATTTTCCTGACTTTGTCTTCTCATCTTTTTTTAATTTAAAAAATTTATTTATTTATTTATTTATTTATTTATTTATTTATTTATTTATTTATTTATGGCTGCGTTGGGTCTTCGTTGCTGCACACAGGCTTTCTCTAGTTGTGGGAGCAGGGGCTACTCTTCATTGTGGTGCATGGGCTTCTCATTGCAGTGGCTTCTCTTGTTGCAGAGCACAAGTTCTAGGCGCGCGGGCTTCAGTAGCTGTGGCACACGGGCTCAGTAGTTGGGGCTCGCAGGCTGTAGAGCGCAGGCTCAGTAGTTGTGGCGCACGGGCTTTGTTGCTCCGCAGCATGTGGGATCTTCCAGGACCAGGGCTCGAACCTATGTTCCCTGCATTGGCAGGTGGATTCTTAACCACTGTGCCACCAGGGAAGGCATCATCTTCCTTATAATCTTTTTTTTTTTTTAATTTTTTTAATTGGGGTATAGTTGTTTTACAATGTTGTGTTAGTTTCTACTGTAACATCTTCCTTATAGTCTTAACTTAAACATTACTCTCACTAAGACGCCTTCTCTCACGCAAGATCCTGTCCTGTGGGCTCAAATTGTAATCATTGTAATATTTTGTAATATTACATCATTGTAATATTTATTCCACTATTTTAAGTATTTATCCGTCTCCTCTACATTTTAAATACTTTTCTGTCTGTAAGATCTGTGAGGGAAGGGACTGTGTCTATAGTTTTTTTTTTTAAATCATTCTAATCTAGTACTTAGCATAGTGCCTGATGCATCTAAGTTTCAATAGATACTTGTTGAATGAATTAATATATGAATGAACAATGTAATGAACCACTGAGTAAGAAATGTGTTAAAAGACTATAGGTTATAGGAAGCAATGTTTATAACTGTGCAAAATAGTATCAGAAGAGTTTAAAAAGCTATCAGAAAGTTAGAAAAATCAAAAAGCATATTTTTTTAAATCTCATGAATAATTTTCCATTTATCTACCATAGACCTGAGTTGGTAGTTAAGAAGCTACGATACTATGCAAGATTTATAGTAGTTTGTCTTCTTCTCAACAAAATGGATGTTGTAAAGGATCTGGTGAAGGTAAATGTACTTTAAAATAATTAAAATCCTAATCTCTCATTGTCTATGGATAATTTTGTTTTTTAAAAACAGATTTAAGGTTAAAATAATTTTGATATATCTAAATCATTACAACTTTGAGAGTATGGTAACTTCTGACAAGGGTAATGATAAAAAATTTTTCCAGGTCTTCATATTTCAAATACACCAGAGATAATTGTCTTAATTTCTTACTTTTGTCCCCTCAGCTTATTTTACATTTCATCACCCATCAGTGAATGGTTGGCAAATGCAAACAAAAGTTAAAATATTTGGTTTAAGAAAATAATTGAAAAGTTAGGTCAAGAAAAATGTTTTACAAAGGTGTGAATGAGTTTTGATTTTTCCTCCCTTTAGTATGTCTGCATCACTCTGTCCTTCATTAACTCAGGTAATTAAGAGTTAACTGCATTCTAGATTCACTTAATATCTGTAATTATTGCATGCTACGTTCTGGTTACACTCTGTATTCAGTTAGTGGTTTCAATGGCATACTTCTTGATTTTTTGGTGCTCAAGTATAACACGCTAGTTTTGGGGTTTTTTTTTTTATTGAAGTATAGTTAATTTACAGTATTGTGTTATTTTCAGGTGTACAGCAAAGTGATTCAGTATAACATGCTAGTTTTGACAAGCCTTCTTCCTCCATCCCCAGTTACTAATAAGATTATTTCCAAAAGAAATAGTATGATATAAAGACAAAGAATTTATATTCATTTTTTTTTAACGTTAAAATTTTGGGGGTTTACCTTTAAGAGTTTCCTATTACTAAAGTCATTGCTGATGTAGCACTGAGTAGGTATGGGTCACTGTGGATTTCTATGAAGATCTTATTGATGTGTTATCATTTTGGAGTTTTTGATTTTGAAGCAAGCCCATGTAATTTTCACTCTTTGTTTTGGTTATAACTGGGACCGTATATTGATAATAATCAAACTTCTTAACTGTATCAGTTTCTGTCAGGAGTATGGTACAATATACAATCTACTTTTATGGGTTTTTTTCTATAACCATTTCTCTTCATGATATTGTAAAATCAGGAACTCTCGGATGAAATTGAAGATTATACTCACCGCTTTAATACTGAAGATCAAGTGGAGTGGAACCTGGTGCTTCAAGAAGTAGCAGCTTTCATTGAGGTCAGTTCTTGACAAGAAAGGTTGTCATAATTATGGATGTAAATGCATATGTGGTATACTTTTTTATTGTGTGTATATGTCAAAAAGAAGGAATAACTTCTTATATTGACATTTTGTCTTGGCCATCAACCACTTACTGCTTTTTCTCCAGGCAGACCCTGTGATGGTATTAAATGATGATAATACCATTGTTATCACGTCTAATCGCCTTGCTGAAACAGGAGCCCCATTGCTGGAACAGGGCATGATTGTGGGACAGTTGTCTCTGGCTGATGCACTCATTATTGGTAATTGTAATAACCAGGTAAAGAATTGTGAAGGAATTATGCTTAAAATTCACTTTGAAAAATAGTACTTTTGATTGTTACAGAATTATTTCCTTGTAAATATCCTAACATCCATTTGCTAGGAAATAGTTAATTAAATTATGCTGTGTCTATATATGGACTGTACTACAGACATTTAAATGGTTTACAAAGAATTTTTAATCACAGAAGAAGATACTTATGATATGGCAAGTGAAAATAATATGGACCTATGTAAACAGAATTATTTTATTATATATGTTAAAATGTCTACGTATAATACATATATGCACAAGAAAAAGACAAGGAAGAAATTTACCAATATCGTAAAAGATTTATCTCTAAAAAATTTAGCAAAATTTTAAGTGATTTTTATTTTCTTCCTTACAACTTTCTAAATCTGTATATTACCTTTACAATCAGGCAAGAATGGGGGAGGAGTTATTTTTAAGTACATTTGTCAAAAGCAGATTTCAAATATTTTTTCATGACAGAATAGTCCCATGACGATGAGGATTTAAGGTACTAGAAATGTAATTTACTGAAAATTATGGGATATTGGAAAAGTCACCAGTGGATACACTTTTCTATATGCATTACTTACACAAGTTTTAATTTTGGATCCTTCCCATACATCTATCATTTTTGTTGTTGTTAACTTGTTCTTATAATTCTCCAATTTTGGATTTTAAAGCTTTAATTTGCAAATTTCTAAATTAAAACATTTTAATTTAAATTAAAACCTTGCCTACATGAAGTTCTGTAGAAGTATTATTCAAAATAGAAAAGGAGGGGACTTCCCTGGTGGTCCAGTGGTAAAGAATCCGCCTTACAATGCAGAGGACACGGGTTCGATCCCTAGTCGGGGAACTAAGATCCCACATGCCACAGAGCAGCTAAGCCCCGTGCGCCAAAACGACTGAGCTCGCGTGCCTCAACGAGAGAGCCTGTGTGCCGGAAACTACAGAGCCCAGGCGCCCTGGAACCCGCGCGCCACAACTAGAGAAGAGAAAACCTGCACATCACAGCTAGAGAGAAACCTGCACACTGCAGTGAAGAGCCTGCATGCCACAACTGAGACCTGACGCAGCCAAAAATAAGTAAAAAATAAGTCGTTAAAAACAAAACAAAAAAACAAAATAGAAAAGGATACAGTCTTTTCTCTTTTTCTTTTTTTTTTGCCATGCCACATGGCTTGTGGGGTCTTAGTTCCCCAACCCGGGACTGAACCCAGGGCCCCGGCAGTCAGAACGCCAAGTCCTAACCACTGGACCTCCAGGCAATTCTCAGGATTCAACCTTAAACATTATGTAGTGCCAAAATGTAATGAAGTGATTTTAAAATGGGCCATAGTCATATTTCAGCCTGGCTGTTTTGCCAAAAGTTAACATGTTTTATGGGATCTAATATAGGTCTCTGTGTTTACGTGACTACTTTTTGTTTTTAAAAATACCTGTGGAAATTGATGGATTGATAGAAGTATTGATAGATGGAGCGAGACGTGATGAAGCAAATATAGAAAAATGTTAATGTTATAGGATCTAGCTATTGAGCATAAGGGTGTCACTGTACAATTTTTTTAACTTTCTGTCTTTTGAAATTTTTTGGAATAAAATATCCAATTCATCAGGTACACATGAAAGTCAAGAGTAACAATATGATTAAACACTTCAAGGTCTGCGTACTGCATTAACGGTCAGGTTTGTTTTCCTTGCAGGTTAAGTTCAGTGAACTAACTGTTGACATGTTCCGGATGTTACAAGCCCTGGAAAGGGAGCCAATGAATTTAGCTTCCCAGATGAATAAACCAGGAATGCAGGTGATCTTCTCCCTACACCTGCAATTTGCTGCTTCTGCTCCTCATGGAATGCTATTATTCAACGAATGCCATGAGTGTGAATAAAGAATTCTCCTGATGAGACACAGGAGAAATAGATAAGCATAATGCTAATAAAAAAAGATATTTAATGAAGAGGATAGTAAAAATAGGCATTGATAATTCATATGCCAAGTACAGTTTGTATAGTCATCCGTCTGTATCCACGGGGGATTGGTTCCAGGACCCCCGTGGATACCCAAACCCGCAGATGCTCAAGTCCCTTATATAAAGTGGCATAGTGTTTACATACAACCTATGCACATCCTCTCGTATACTTTGAATCATTTCTAGATTACTTAAAACATCTAATAGAATGTAAATTATATGTAAATAGTTGTAAATACAATGTAAATGTTATGTAAATAGTTGCTGGTGCACAGCAAATTCAAGTTTTGCTTTTTGGAACTTTCTGGAATTTTTTTTCTAAATATTTTTGATCCGTGGTTGGGTGAATCCACGGATGCAGAGGACCGACTGTATGTGCATTGTTTTCTGTGTGTAAACATAGGAATCAGCTGACAAGCCTACCAGGCGAGAAAACCCCCACAAGTACCTGCTCTACAAACCAACGTTCAGCCAACTATACACATTCTTAGCAGCATCTTTTAAGGTATCTATCATCCAGTACTTTTTAGTATATGGCGAAAGTGTGCCTTAAATGGAATCTGAGAGTCACTCTTCTCTTTGAATGTTTGAGTCAAGAATTTAGGAAAAATATGAAAATGAAAACTGCCTTAGAATATCCTAATCATAGCTGTTTTTGGAATGGAAATTGCTTATTATGTTATGAATGTTCCCTACCATTAATTAACGAGAATATTGATTAACTATCATTCTCCTTCCTCTGGGTTTTTCTTGCTAAACTGCTTTAGGCATAATAGTCAATGCAGAACTGAAAAACAGGAGCAGATTTTATAGGCGTGTTCTATGAATAGAATAGCCACCTGAATGGTGGCTCTGGGAAACATTTTGGTCGTCTGAAAGAACCATGAGTAGGGAATTCCTCTCAGTTTATAGAGAAAGGCACGGATGGAAGTTTGTCTTTTAGACCTATAGTCAGGATCTTTACTTCTCCATTTTAAGTTTTCCAGAGAACATTCTTTAAATGATGGGGTTTTGAAGCAGAGATTGTCTTCAAAACTTTTGGCAATGGTTATAGGTTAATAATGAATCTTTGCTGTGTAGACAGTTATAAGTTGGAACTAGCAAGAGTGACTTTTCTCTTGGAGGAGACCATTATATGTTAAATTAGGTTCTTGTTTTCCCTACAACTTTAAAATGTCATGAACTTTCAATAAAACAGTTGTTTTCTGTTTGTCGTTTTGTATATGTGATTTTCTTTAATTTCAGGAGCTGCCTGCCAATAGTGTGCTTCTGATTTACCTGTCAGCCACTGGTGTTTTCCCCACAGGTCGTTCTGATAGTGAAGGTACAATAAAGGAATGCTCCCTGTCGTGAGCAGGGCTTGAATTCTCTTTATTTTCTACAAGGCGATGGCCCATAGCCCACAGTCAATCTCAAGCTTTCTAGAGAGGCTCCCAAATTTGAAACCTGGTCTATTTGCTGAATCGGCTATCTTGTAGATACCCCAGTCTGTTTTATTTGCTGAAATATTATACGGTGAAGTTAAAAAAAATCAGCAAATTCACATACTACATGCATGCCTCTCTAACAGATTTGCTAAAAGTAAACACATATATGTGCATGGAATAACCAAGCCTAATTATCTACTTCACATCGTTGAATTTTTCTGAGCCTTCAGTGTGTTAGAGAATATGGTCAGCGGTTTCATGTGGCTGAAAGTCTTGTAGAAATCAGTGCACTTTTGTAACTGTGAAAGTTCAAGTCCTTGACATGATTTTATTTTGTGTCCTTTCTTTGGTTTTATGGATTCAATCTGTAGAATATTGGGATGCTATTTTAGAATAAAAACTTGAAGCTGTCTAGAACATGTGAGTCCAGAATATACGAAATTGGTTGAAATAGATGAGTAGCTTGGATGTAAACAAGGCAATTAAATCTTTACCTGGACAAGAAAAAATTGTTCTTAACATCCTTAACATTTTCCTCCTCATTTGTTTGTTGAAATTTGCATTCCTTTATACAATGCATGTCCCTGCCATCTTCCTTGCATGACCTACAGATCCTCTTAAAGTGTTAAAATGAAAACAAAACAAGATAAATCTCTCTTCATTGCAGTGACTTTTTTAAGGGATAAAATATAACACTATTAAAAGTGATGCAAAATCATAAATACTTTAATTTTTTGGTGATAAAGTTAGTACTTTTATTTATAAATAATTATTTCCATATCTTATACACTATTGAATCAGATTTTCTGGGCCCCGCCTAATGTATTGATCTCTTGTTTTACTTTTTTCAAAGTACAGTAGTTACTAACTGAATGGTCCTTTGAGAGAGATTATTCCTAACATCCCACAGTTGCTGTTCCATTTACACAAGAGTTTAACTAACTGATAGGACCAGTGGGAAAAGGCTAATTCCCAAACCAGAATTACAGTGGTTGATGTAATAATAATGATGATGGATTTTTTCCTACACTGGTATTTGGTAATTCTTTTTTTTTTTTTTAATTTTTAAAAAATTTTTAAAAAAATTTTTTAAATTTTTTTTTAAATTCTTTTCTTAAAAATGAAGTTTTTGTCAGTGAGAATTTTCAAGTTCCATTCAAAAATTTCCCTACATTTTATAATTAGTGGTCCTCTTAAAATTATATTTAAGAAATTATTAGGACTTCATTCTGCAACTTTCTTACTTAAATAATTTTGTTGAACTTGAGATTTTAATTTTGCTTGAAATGAGAAGATCATTTTGAACATCCCAGATCTCCATCTCTTTTTTACCCAGAATAATGGGATGCAGTAGATTCTTGTTTTGTTTCTCATTATAATCTGAAGAACTGATGAAGATGGTCAGATGATCTTTTAAAATATTGGAACAGGCAACATGCTGAAATCATTTAAATGCTACGTTAAACTAAAATGTTAAATTTTCAATTAATAAAAATGTTTTGTAATTATCTTCCACTTGTATCAATGAAAGATTCACCCAACACCTTTGTGTTTGAACATCAGATCAATGCTACTCTCCAATTGAAGTCTAGGATTCTTCCCTTTCTTTTTATAGGTCCTTATGATTTTGGAGGGGTACTTACTAATAGTAACCGAGATATTATAAATGGAGATGCCATCCACAAACGAAATCAGTCCCACAAGGAAATGCACTGGTATGTATTATAAAAATTATAGTTCTCTCTTATAAAATATTAAGTAAAATGGAATGTTCCCTTAGACTGCTATTCATAACACTTATTTGGATTCCAGCAATATCTCAGGCTCTGACTATCTTATGCAATTAGAATTGTTGGTTAATATTTATTTTACAATTTGTTATTGAGTATGTATTATATGTCAGGAGCTATTCAATCACTGGAGATCTGTTCATTCAAGTTGGAGGAGACAATAAATATATACATAAATAATAAGTCAGGACATGATGCATGTTAATATCAAAATAAGCTTTTTTAAAATTAATTAATTTTATTTTTGGCTGTGTTGGATCTTTGTTGCTGCACGCGGGCTTTTCTCTAGTTGCGGCGAGCAGGGGCTACTCTTTGTTGCGGTGCATGGGCTTCTCATTGCGGTGGCTTCTCTTGTTGTGGAGCACGGGCTCTAGGTGCATGGGCTTCAGTAGTTGTGGCACGCAGGCTCAGTAGTTGTGGCTCGCAGGCTCTAGAGCACAGGCCCAGTAGTTGTGGCGCACGGGCTTAGTTGCTCCGCGGCATGTGGGATCTTCCCGGACCAGGGCTTGAACCCATGTCCCCTGCATTGGCAGGTGGATTCTTAACCACTGTGCCACCAAGGAAGCCCAATATAAGCTTTTTAATATAAGGTTCTGTTGGTGTGATATAGCAAAAATGAAGTTAGCTGTATGATTTCAAGGAGCTTTCATCCATGAAAGTTTGCTCAGTGCATTCACTGGTCGGGCCGTTATGGGCTCTAAAATTTCCCTAGCTGAGAGAGAGCAGTCTCATTATAGAGGAAACTGGACTTGCTTGAAACTGCATTTCTGATAGCACTTTACATAAAAACATAACTCTTCATATTAAAGAGTGGGGAAGGGAGGGCAGAGAGGGAAATGTTTCAAATTATATGTATAATAGCTAACGGTCCCCCAAGCCATGTGTTGGTGCTGTAGTTGACCATAGTTGTAAATGATTTATATACGAAAAACCTGTATTTGAAATATATTGGGGTTTGATGATATTGCTCATTGACAACATCATTTTGTATATTTACATTTACATTTACATTAATATTTGTAAACTACCCATGTTGTCCACCAACCATGGGAAAGAGCATGCACACCAAAATCGCGACCTTAAGCAGTGGCTCTCAAATGCATGTTACTGGGGCTTCCCTGGTGAGAGGGAAGTGAGAGGCCCGCGCACCGCAATGAAGAGTGGCCCCCGCTTGCCGCAGCTAGAGAAAGCCCTCACACAGAAACGAAGACCCAACACAGCCAAAAATAAAAAATATAAAAAAATAAATTAATTAAAATAAGATTAAAAAAATAATTATTAAAAAAAAAAAGCATGTTACTGGACTTTAGCCTTCTGTGGGCCAGTGAATCTGTATCTTTAACAAGCACCCCAGCTGATTCTGATGCACATGTCCAGAGGAAATGTACATAATAGAAGGGGAGCCCCTGCTTATTGTCTGCAATATTAAGATATAGCTTAAAATAATAAAAATCTTTAAAATGGATATAGATTTTGAAAGACTCATTGAAATAGAAATCTGGTTGTGTTATTACATCTTGTTTTCAGAACATGTTCTTAGGAGGAACTTTTAAATACTAAGTAAGTCCCTAAATGCTGACTTCTGAGATTTTCATGTGTGTTTATTAATCCATCTTTAAATATATTAATATATATATTAAATATGTAGACTTCTCTTTAGCTTGAATATTCTTGAATAATAATTATGTCCGAATTTTTTTTTTCCAAATAAAGCTGTTAACTTGTCTACCCCAGTAAATACAGACTTTTTTGGTCTTTTGCTTAATTAATCTTTGTTTTTCTCCCAGTGCTGTGACAAAAAGGAGGTGTGAGCAGACCAAACTGATGAATAAGATTTCTGAGACTTGGCTGATAGAGTTATACAGTCATTCATTGTTACTGTTGTTATTGTTTTCCCAGCCTTCATCCTGGAGATCTCTATCCCTTCACAAGGAAGCCCCTGTTCATCATTGTGGATTCATCCAATAGTGTTGCGTATAAGGTGAGTTCCATGAGCGCTATTGCACGTTAGACACTATGGCACCACCCTGAGGTAACCAATCTGAACATGTGCCTTTTTATTTTGCTTTATTTTATTTAATTTTACACAGTTTGTATTTAGTCTTTCTTTTCTTTTGAGGTTGTGCATGCTAGTCAGGATCTGGTGCTATGAATAGAAACAAGAAGAAAACGCATGAATGGACACTCAGTGGAAAATAATAAATCCTCCTGCAGGAAAAAAAATTCAAGATTTCCAAGATCACTGGTGGGAGGTTTATTTTTGTTATATAACCCAGAATAGTTTTCTTTTATAGAGGTTGAAGTATATGGGAACATTTTATTTTCTAGTTTTCAAACTTTTTCCCCTCTATACACTGAGCTACTATAGTTTAAGTGGAATTTCTATCCCATGTTATAGAGTTATAGTCATTGAATATCAACACAAATTGTTTTAGATGCACTTATTATTGTTTTTTTTAATTTGTGACAATAAGTAAGAAAAGATGACCCTGAATTCTGAAATAAGTAACAGGGACTTAATGTGAAAATCCTTTCTTTTATATTTTGCTATTGAAGCAGTGGTTTTCAATGATTGTATGAAGAATGGCAGCAGTGAGACACTTTAAAGTTGGACATTAGAATTCAAACAATAGTAATTTACAGGAAAATGAAAACAGAATTTTTGGAGCCCTTTGTATGTGGTTGGAATATTTCATTAGTGGACAGTATGCTCAGAAATATGCTGGAAACACAGATCTGCCAATTAAAATTATTTCTGTTGTGGGTGTTCATATAATTAGATGGGGAAGCAAATGTTAATAGGTTTATTTCAGGAGAGCAATAGAAATGTCTGGTAGCCAAAAAAGCTGACCCCAAGCATATTTTTCCATCTAATTTTCATGCTTAGTTTCACTTTTTAAAGTCGGAATTCCAAGAGCATCCATCCCACCCTACATTGTTCAGCATGTTTCCTGCTACCCATTTTGTCAAGTTTAAAGTTACAACTTTTGATTTTTAGGAAAACTAGCTATGTACTCTCTTAAATTGTGAGTGTGCTATTGTCATTTTTAATCTTTTTGAGAGGGTGGGAGGCTGCTGAAGGAAAAGGTTTATTGGCTGCCCCATTTAAACACATGAAATCAGAAGAGTCCAGGCATTTTGTGTCTTCACAGAATTCAAAAAAAGCATTCTGTGCCTTTGTCAATGAAAAGGAAACATTTGCTACAGTTTAATGATGTAACAGAATGTGTTGATACACGGTAAGCAAGTGTGTTGCTTACTATGATCTAGCATGCATTGAAAGTATTTTCACAATCTATTAATTTCTCTCAATTTAATTGGATGTTATTTGATACCATATTTTATAATCTCAAGAATATCATTCATGTTATGTACCTGCTATTTCCAGAGTGTCATTTGGATGTAGAATGCGTATTGGATGATGATTTTGAAAAAACACCATTGTGCATAATTGGAATTATGTCTCATGATTTAATTCTAAATTTCAATATCCCAACACCCAGGATAACAGTGGAATAATAGAAAGATTTCTGTGTGTGTTTGGTGTTGATGGCACATGCAGTATCACTCCTCTAAAAAATTAAATCGTCAAGAACATTCTGATCTTTAGAAATGAAATGGGGAGCCCATATGCAGTAGGCAAATAAGAGCATGACGTAGACTAATTTGGTCTTTTAAAAAACTAGTTAATGCCTCTGAATCAAGTATGCAGTTCTCTGTGTTAACATATGAAAGTGTCTGACATTTACTTTTCCCACAAAGCACGTAAAAATTCTTAAACTATCATTTTGCAAGTTTCTAATGAAAAAGAACTGGGTGACATGTATTATTTCTTCAGTACATACTTTGTTATATCCATTTCATCCATATGACTGTTTTATGAGCATATATGTGTTTTCTAAATGTTTCTTCATGTAAATACAAACACTTCATGTTATTTCTTCATTTCAGTATTACTTTTTAATTTTTATGGAAGTAACTCATGCATATAGTTGAAAGCTGTAGTTCTCTTTCTGTGCATCAGAAACATTCAGAGCCCTCTTCAAAACCACTTGTACCTGGGTCCCAACTCCTGTGATTCTAATTTGCTTGGCCTGGGGTGGGTCTCAGGTACCAGCATAATTCCCTTGTGTGGTCAGGGTGAGATCTGCTCAACCAAGTTCCACCAGGAGTTACTAACAACAGCAGTCTCCCACTCTCATGCCCTACCCCTGTTTGCCTCTTCCCAGAGGCTACCATTTACATCTTTTTTAGTTAATTATTTTGGTATTTAACCATTATTTTTCTAAATCACATGCTGGTATTGATATTTCTTGATTCTTCAGTTTTAAGCAGCATGTATTGATATCCCATTATGGAAGAAAAATTTAGCTCTCTTTCCCCTTCCTATCCCCATTTCATATTCATACCTTTTATAAACTTTTATCCACACAATAGACATATCATAATTTTGATTCACTGAATATTTAGTGCTTATATTATTATGACTATACAATGCTTTTAACATCTAAGCCACATAGTAAACTTTTTCTTTTCTATGCAACTTTCTACTTTTCCTGGAGCAAATAATGTTATCTTGCTCCTTGTTTTTTTTTCTGAACTTATCACAAATTCAACCCCAAGCTCCTCACCAATTGCTTAATCTTCTTTCAGGTTGTTCAGATGCATCATTCTCTTAATTTTATCTTTGGGATGAATTCTCTCCCAAAGCCTCTGGACTGGTGCCCTCTACATGTACTGCACAGCTCTCCTCCCCGAATCTCTTTTCATTATTATTCTGGGAATTCTTCATCTCTCTTCTATATTGGAATCCCTGTTTCCTGAATCCTATGTCTTCCTCTTGGACACTGTCATTTACTCTCTCATTTTGGTTTATTCTCTCATTTTACTGTAGCATCTCCAGCAAAATGGAGCTTTCTGAGAAAGGGTGAATATGAGGTAAAATATTTGAAGTCTTGCACTTCTGCAAATGTTTTTGATTTACCATCACACTTAAATGGTGGTTTTGGTATTGATTAGAAATTATTTCCCTTCAAAATTTGGAAGGCATTGTTCCATTGCTTTCTAGCTTCCAGTATTTCTTAAGAGGTACAAAGCATTCTGAGTTCTTTCGTGTGACTTGTTTTCAGTCCCTGGAAATATATAGGATTTCTCTTTGTCTCCAGTGTTTTTCAGCTTCTTAACAGAGTGCCCTGGTCTGGGTTTACTTTTAACCATGGTACTTGGCATGTACTTAGTGAGTCCTTTCAATCTGGAAACTCTGCTCATTTTCTTGAGTTGTTTCAGTGGTTTCCTCCCTTCCATTTTCTCTGTTCTTTCTTTGGAGAATTTTTGTCATTCATATATTGGACCTCCTGGTCTAGTCCTCTGATTTTTTTGCCCTTTATTTTCCATCTTCCAGTCTTTTTGCTCTGTAGGAAATTCCCTTGCCTTTATCTTCTAACCCTTTTATTGAGCTTTTCATTTGTTCTCTAGATGTTTCTTTCACAAAGATATAGATGTATCTGTGTGTATGTAAAACATATATACATACACGTATATAATTGGTTTTTATCCTGGTTGAAATATCTTCTCTTCCTTTTGAGAATGTCAATGATCATTTTAAAAATTCTCCCTGCATGGTGTCTCTTTCCTCCATTATGGTTTGTTTCTGGTGTTTTTCCTGAATATGTCATTTTAGAGACTCATAATTTTTCCTTTCTGCTCAGATATAAGAGTGGAAGCTAGCAAAATGGTTGGAATCTCTGAGGTTGTGGGTAGGACTTGTCACAGTGAGCTGCTCAGTGTGGCGATCTAGCTGGGCCATTTAGTTGGGTAATCTCTGATGTCAGTGTCTTTAGGTCTTCGTGGTCTAGTCATATTCACTGGAGCAAGCTCAGCTGTTCTGCCCAGAATGTAAAGGTCTATCAGCATTATGCTATGTTTTTCCTGAAGTCTGTGTGTTTTTGTTTTTGTTTTTTAATATAAATTTATTTATTTATTATTTATTTTTGGCTGTGTTGGGTCTTCGTTGCTGCATGCGGGCTTTCTCTAGTTGCGGCAAGCAGGGGCTACTCTTTGTTGAGGTGTGCGGGCTTCTCATTGCCGTGGCTTCTCTTGTTGTGGAGCACAGGCTCTAGACGCTCAGGCTTCAGTAGGTGTGGCACACGGGCTTAGTTGCTCCACGGCATGTGGGATCTTCCTGGACCAGGGCTCAAACCCTTGTCCCCTGCATTGGCAGGTGGATTCTTAACCACTGCACCACCAGGGAAGTCCCCCGTGTGTGTTTATATCTGCATATACATGTACTTTTATGTACCCAGTGCTTCATACTTAAAAGATTCTCAATAAATATATGTTGAATGATTAAATGAAGGTAGTCACCATTATCCTTATTTTATAGTTGCGGTAACTGCTCTTGGAGGTTAAGTATCTTGCCTAATTGAGTCCAGCAGTCTTTCTCATTCCAAAGCCCAAGCTGTTTCTACATTTAGAAAAAGAGGAGCTTTTTGTGCTAGTCTGAGCCTCATTTCAGAAGAGAGGAATTGAAATGCCGAGATCTGTAACATAACAAGTGTGGCTCACATTTTGGCTCTCAAATTTCCATCAGGGAATAGGCTTTATCTGTAGTAATGTAGTACTAGTGGGGTTAAAAAAAACACAAACCTGTCATTTTGGGGAACACTTCTTTGAATTCTGCTTTTTTTTTTCTTTGTAAGAAGAAAATCCTTTGAGTATTTAATTATTTATGACAGAGGTGGATCCCTGCCAGTAAACATGACTTACACATTTGTCAAAACAGTCATATTTATCTAAACAGCCTTGTCCTAAAGTGTTTGACTGATGACTGTAGGTTGCTGTGGTCTATGAAGGCATTCACCTTCATAACAAGGTTACCTAAGAGCTCTTCTGACAGTCAGCCTCACTCACTCCATTTCCTTCTTGCTACTTTGAAAGGCCGTCTCTTTGTCTTTGGCGTTCTGCAGTTATCTAGGTTTTGTTTCTTTATATTTAACCTATTGGGAGTTGCTGGACTTCTTGAATCTGTAGGTTAGAGTTTTTCATTATTGCTGGAAAATTCTCAGCCATTATCTCTTCAAATCTTGGCTGTGCTGCAGATCCTCTCTCATCTCTTTCTGGAACTCTGATTTTACATACATCATTCTCATTGTGTCTTCCATGTCTCTTGACCTCTCTTCTATATTTTCCATCTTTTTGTTTCTCTAGCTGAGATTTGGATAATTTCTTCTGATCTGGCTTTCAGTTCACAAATTCTTTTCTTCAGCTGTGACTAACTCGTTATTAAACCCATTTATTGAGTTTTATATTAGTTGTGGTATTTTTCATTTCAGGAAGTTCTGTTTGGTTCTTTTTCAAATAATTCATTGCCCTTTTTATAGTTCCCTATTTTCTGTTTTCAAGTTTGTTCTTTATTTCTTTAAACTTAATAAGCATACTTACTGTATTATTTATTATCTATCTAGTAATTCTTTCACCTGAAATCTGCTTTTGCTGCTTAAAGACACCCTTTGCTGTTTTTGTATCCCTGTATGCTTGATTATCTTTGATTAGATTCTTCTTGTTATCCTTAGATTCTTCTTGTTATCCTTAAAATTATCTGTGGGAAATTTCACTGAGTCCTAGAATGATGGTACTTTCATCAAGAGAGGGTCTGCATTTGCTTCTGCTAGACACCTAGAGGCACTGCCATTTGGGGACCATGTGTTTGGGATTGCCTAGGTGGTATGAATCTGGGCTACAAACATGCAAGAGGGCTGGCTTACGGTTACAACCATCAGGACTGTTTGGTTCGTTTGTTTGTTTGCTCTGTCTCTGCTCTGCTCAGCACCAAGAAAATT
This sequence comes from Balaenoptera physalus, assembly GCF_965194825.1. Taxonomy (NCBI): domain Eukaryota; kingdom Metazoa; phylum Chordata; class Mammalia; order Artiodactyla; family Balaenopteridae; genus Balaenoptera; species Balaenoptera physalus. The sequence continues at coordinate 10,502,165 of NC_138886.1, forward strand.
TTCCTGCGGTCCCCCAAGGCATGGTCCTGGGGGGCAGGAAGGTGTGAAATTTGGTTTTGGTTCATCCTTACAGTAAGGGTGTAGCCCTTTGGGATTCCAATTTAGCAGGGTCAGTTTTCTGTTAGACTCCATCTTAGGCAGACCCTGAGCTCTGACTGCTGTCCCCTTCTATGCATAAGGCCTTTAAAACCTAAATGCAAGTGGCTCGATTGCCTCAGGGCAAAGGAGGCCTGGCGTCACCTGATTTTCTGTCTCCTCTACTGGTTTTGCCTCATCTCTCTGACCTGTCGCTGGAGTGCCCCCGGGCTCCGTCCTTTTTCCTCTTCTTTTCCAGCTACAACAGACTGCCCTTGATGCCCTTACATAATTTCATGACTTTAATTACTATCTCTATGCTGACACTTTCCACATTTATATCTCCAGCCCAGACCTTTCTCAGTTACTCCAGACTTGAATATAATCTACCTACTCTACATCTCTATTTGGTGATTCTCATAGAGATTGCAAAGCTAACATGCCCAGGACAGAATTTCTAGACCTCTTCCAGGTCCAGCTTTCCCCATGTCAGTTAATGACTATTGTGCTTTTATAGTTGCCCTAGCCCAAATCCTTAGTTTCATTCTGGACTCTTCTTTCCCTCACACCCACATCCATTTCAGAATGTTTTATTGGTTATAACTAATATATCCAGAATCTTACCACCTCTGCTGCCACCATCCTGGTCCATGCTACCATCATCTCTCCCCTGAATTATTGCAGTAGCTTCCTAACTAGGCTTCCTCCTTCTGCCCTTGCTCTCCTACAGGGTGTGGCTGTAAGTCAGATTATGTCACTTATCTACTCAAAATCTCCGAAGGCTCCTCATCTCACTCAGTGTAAAGGCTTCATGTTTTCTGCCCTCACACGCCTCCTCCCCACCTCAAGTGCATCTCTGATCTTCTCTTGCTGGTATCCCTTTCACTCAGTTCTCTTCAGCCACACTGACCTTGCTGTTCCTCAAACATACCTGGCAGCCTCCTGCTTAGGATCTTTGTGTTGTGTTCCCCCAACCTTGAATCCTCTTCCAAAGATACCCACATTGTTTTCCAGGTGTTTAATCAGCTGAAGCCTCTTAAGAGAGTTCTCCCTAATTGCCCTATTTAAAATTATATGCCTCCCCAGCACTCTTTATCCACTTTTCTTACTTTATTTTTCTTATAATCATAAGTTAGCTTCTATATAATGCCATGCACCATTCTAACACATTTAATCCTCACAACGCAACGTGTTACTTTTGTTATCCCCATTTTACTGATAAAACCAAGGCACAAGGTGGCTGATTTGGGATTTAAATACAGCCTGATTATAAATCTTTCTGTGCTGCTAACTACTCTATTCTGTCTTTCCATATGAAGCACTTGTCAGCTTCTGTAATATTATATAACTTCTTTATTTTGTTTACTGTGGGTCTCTACCTGCCACCTCCACCCCCATCTAAATGTCAGCTCCAGGAAGACAGGTTTAGTTTTTTTTAATCTGTTTTTTTTCTTTTTTTCTTAACTACAGTATCCCTAGCACCTAGAACAGTGTCTAGTTTGTAGGTTCAATGAATATCTGTTGAAGAAAGATTTATTTATTTATTTATTTGTTTTTGGCTGCGTTGGGTCTTCGTTGCTGCACGTGGGCTTTCTCTAGTTGTGGTGAGCAGGGGCTACTTTTTGTTGAGGTACATGGGCTTCTCATTGTGGTGGCTTCTCTTGTTGTGGAGCACGGGCTCTAGGCATGCGGGCTTCAGTAGTTGTGGCGTACGGGCTCAGTAGCTGTGGCTTACGGGCTCTAGAGCACAGGCTCAGTAATTATGGCACATGAGCTTAGTTGCTCCGCGGCATGAGGGATCTTCCCAGACCAGGGCTCGAACCCGTGTTCCCTGCATTGGCAGGCGGATTTTTAACCACTGCGCCACCAGGGAAGTCCCTAAAGTTGTAAGATGTTTTAAAGTCTCAGTTAAATGGATAATTTCCTGGGAAAAAAATATCTAATGACTACAAGAAGGGAAATCTGAAAGCCCAATCACAGGGTATGAAATAGTTTGAGGGAAGTGATCAAAGTTATCTCCTTTTTCTCCATAAAAAAAAGGCTCTAGGGCTTCCCTGGTGGCGCAGCGGTTGAGAGTCTGCCTGCCGATGCAGGGGACACGGGTTCGAGCCCTGGTCTGGGAAGATCCCACATGCCGCGGAGCAACTAGGCCAGTGAGCCACAACTACTGAGCCTGTGCATCTGGAGCCTGTGCTCTGCAACAAGAGAGGCCGCGATAGTGAGAGGCCCATGCACCGCGATGAAGAGTGGCCCCCACTTGCTGCAACTAGAGAAAGCCCTCGCACAGAAACAAAGACCCAACACAGCCAAAAATAAATAAATTAATTAATTAATTAAAAAAAATTTTTTTAAAGGCTCTAGCCATTTTGAGTTCACCAATAAATTCTTTTAAACTTTTATAATCTGCACAATTCCAGAGCAATGGAAAATATCAGAAATATCCAATTCATTCTATAACAGGCCACAAGACATTTATATGACCTTGAGTATTTCCTTGGTCTTTTCTGAGACTCTTTTTCCTTCTCTGTAATAATTTTATAGGATTGTTAAGATTATGGGTTAGGAGCTAAGAATCCTAGGATAGTCCCTGGAAAATAGTTAGCACTCAGTAAATGTTAGAAATCATTATGATAATGATACTATTTCAAGACAAAAATAGCACATACAAAAAACTCTATCCCAGATTAGTTTATAATTATAGATGAGAAAATTTTAAATAAAATGCTAATAAATAGACCTACTAATAGAATAATCTATCTGAATAATGCATGAAGGTTCCATATATGAAAATCAATCAATATTGTATTCCCTGTTACCTTTCACCCATTTTTCTATTAAGGCAGTGGTCTTTTTCTTAGGGATTTGGAAAAGCTCTTTCTATATTAAGGAGATTAATCCTTTATAATGTGAGTTGCAGATATTTTTCCCCAATTCATCATCTAGCTTTGGATTTAGTTCATGCTGTATTTTTGATTTTTGTAACTGGGTTTATTAATCTTAATTATAATAGTTTAGGAAGATCTTCTAGATGACAAAAATAACCCTTATTTTCTTTCAGTACTGTTATTGTTTAATTTTTTTTTACATTTAAATCAGATATATTTGAAATTCATCCTAGGTTTTGGTATGAAGTATGGAGCCAACTTTTTTTCTAGATAGCTATCAGTTTTTCCTACCAATTCCAACCATCATCTTTATCATACATCCTTAAGCCCTGTCTATTTTGGGGTCTAATTCTAGACTCTTCATTTTCTTGCATTGGTTTTCTGCCTCCTCTTATGCTGTGGCACATATTTCTAATTACTGAGGCTTTGAAGTATGTTTTGGTATCTGATAAGTCTAGTTCCCCCTCTTTGCTCTTCTTTTTCAGAGTTTTCCTGGCTAATGTACCTTATCTGTATGCACTTTAGAATTTCTTTCAGTTGCAGGGGAAAAAAATCCGTGGCCATTTTTGTTGAGGTTGGTTTAAATTTTAATAAATTATTGAAATGACATCTTTAGAATGGGTTCCCCTCTAAGAACACAGTATATCTTTCCATTTGTTCAAGTCTTCATTTTTATCATTCAGGAGCATTTTTTAGTTATTTTTGTTTTTTTCACTTCTTATTAAGTTTACTCCTAGGAGTTTTCTTTCTTGTTTTACCAAACAGTCTATGATTTTACTTCCCATGTAGATCTGCCTTTAGGGAAAGGATATTCTTAATCATGCAAAGAGTAGTGAGTGTCAGTTTAATTCTCACCGTAAATTAACACATTCACATTCTGGTTTTATACATCATTCTGTATGAGCAATTAATATAATTCAGAATGAGAGATGAATCCAGTCTTCACATACCAGTAAGTCAGGTTTTAGAGCCTGTGAGGCTGAGAGCCAGATCATAGATCTTGGCAAATTTACCCTTGTAAATATTAGTGTATGTTGCCCAGTGGAGCAGCCTCTTGATAAACAGCCAGATACCCTCTCCCTGTGACACTTCAACCATGTGTGTGCCTTTACTTTAAAAATCAATAGCTCACTTAATAAACTTCACCACTTTAAGAAAACCTGTTATGCATGTTAGTTAAACTTGAATGACAGTCTCTTCAGCTGTTACTGATGTTTCTGCATCTGTTTATAAGTAAAAGGACCCAATCTATACACTAATGATATGCTTTGGAAAATTACTATCATTGGTCAAATCTTTAATGAAAGTTTTAAATTCTTATATATTACAGAATTTCACAAACTTATTTGGACAGCCACTAGTCTGCTTGCTTTCTCCTACAGCATATCCAAAAGCTTTACAAGGTATGTTCTGTCATTCCCTGTTGTATCCGTAGGTTGCAAATAAACTTATGTCTACATTTTGAATAATACTGCTCTGATCTTTGTCTCCCCCACCTATAGTGGTCAATTGTGGATTTATAGTGTTTAATGTGGCAAGTGTCAGTCTGAAATAAACCCCGAAGTCTTGCCAACAACCAGGATTCTTTAATGGGCTACTGTTAGGCCTTGAGATAATTCTAAAAGAAATGATAAATCATCCCTGAGAAAAGAGTGGTTTTGGTCCCTTGCTACTGGGGAGCTCATGATTTGTGAATTTTAAAATTTGTGTTGCAGGTATGCTGGTCGTCATCCATATAGCATGACTTCCTCCAGCTCTGGCTACGTATTTTAAGTATCTTTTAAGACCGTGAGATTTCTGGTCTAGAACACTTCTCAATCTATGCCTAAGTGTTAGAATAACCTAACTGGCACAACTTAAAGGGTGTCTTTTATTCACATTTTTACCTCGCATTTTTAAAATAAAAGAACCTCTTCTCAGGGTGCCAGAGAGACAGGTCAGTGTTCTGCCTTTTCTCAGGTGGCTGAGAAATGAAAACCTTTTTGTCTTTAATAATTTGTCCTCAGTAAGCAACACACAAAATCTAATCTAATTCCCAGTCATTAAGCTAGGTAAAATACTAAACAAACCTTAATCCTGTTTTAGCAGTACTTGTCACTGTTTCACTATCTCCCTAACTGTGAATAGTGCTGATGTCTCTCTGTGGGAGATGGCATTTTACTGCTACTTCCCAGCCAGAAGTCCTGTCTGCTGACATAGTTTGACACAGGAAGTGATGGTCAGCATTTGAATGCCCGAGAGAAGCTGGAGACTTTTCACCGTTGTTTTAAGGTAAGTTCTGCTATTTAACAGGGAAAAACATGTAGAAATACTAAGTTCATGTATCTAAAAGGCAGATCACTAAGGGATAGAACTTACCTTCAAACAACGGTAAAGCTCTCCTGCTTTGAGGACTTTGTTAACCTGTTTCTTATCATTTTTGGAGAAATGTAACCCCTTCCAATTGCGAGTACTTTTTGCTATCAAGTTTTCCTATCAAGATGCAGCTTTATTTTAAATTGCATGAACCTAATGGGTTAATACCACAATTATTTAATCTGAAAGGTTTTATTGTGAAGAGGGTAAAAACACAGACTCCGGAGGCAAACTGATTGTGTTTGAATCCCAACTCAGCCACTTACCAGCTATGTGACCTTGGGAAGTTACTTAGCCATTCTGTGCCTCAGTTTCTTTCCTATCAAATGGAGATAATAATAGTACCTACCTCATTAAATAATTCTGGGTACACAGTAAGTATTCAATATGTGCTAGCTATTGTTATTATTAATATGATTAATTGAAATATATGTCCTTAACATTTCTTAGTCCAGTATCCTATTTTTTGTGCTGTAAAACTTAGACCTCTAATCCCTTAAATGTGTCCCATCTGGACACAAAACTAGCAGATACCTAAGTATTTGGAATGTCGAATTACGTCCCTGCACCTCTGGTATCTGAAGTCTACAGTTCTCTCTTTAACCAAGAGTCACTTCATTCATTCAGCAAGCATTTATTCCACATTTATTTATCAGGTGCTGTGCTAGGTAGAAGATATAGACAACCGAACAGGCAATTACTGTAGGTGCTCTGAGGGTTTCACAGGAGGAAGCACATGTAAGGTGAACTCCTGACCAGCCCTTGAGGGTTAAGAAAGTGGATGAAATGATGTCTAAAGTTGAGTTGAAGGATACGTAGAATTAGATGGGGGTGGGAAATGATTGAATGAGAGTGTTCTAGCAGAGAAAAAGCATGCGAGCATGTGAAGAATGAATTGGGGAGGAGCTTTGATGGAAATGGGGAGATGATGTTGGCCAGAGTGAGGACAGTGGCTGGTTAGCTGGAGATAATAATCCTGGAGAACCAGTAGGACTTGATGATGGACTGGATGAGAGGGAATCGGAGAGGAAGGAAGCAGGGATGGACGGCCAGGTGTCTGGCTGAGGTGCTGGTAGAAATGATAATCCTGGATAAGAAGCAGATCTGTAGGAAACAACAGGGGAAAGAATCTACTGACAAGTTTTGATATGTTGAGTTTGAGGTTACCTTTGAGAGTTAAGTTGAGTATAGTAGTCTGGAGCTCCTCTGTCCAATAGAAATATAATGGGAGTCACACATGTGATTTTAAGTTTTCTAGTAGCCACACTTTTTTTTTTTAAGGTAGAAACAAACAGGTGAAATGAATGTTAATGAGACATTTATATTTTATAATTCACAGTGTGTCTCAATTTGGACTCATCATTTTGAAGTGTCCGGTGGCTACTGTAGGACAGCGCCGTTCTGGACCTAAGGAGCTTATTTAGGCTGCAGATAGGGAACTGGGAATTAGTATGCATATAAATGATAACTGAAATTTATGCATAGGTGAGATCAGCAATGTGTAGAAAGAAAATACTGATATTTAAGGGATAGGAAGAGAAAGAGCAACTAACAAAAGAGAATGAAAGAGATTGGCAGTTCTGGTGCTTCTCAGAGGGTTCCATTAGGAGCTGCCCATGATCCAGCACTTGCCATATTTGCATGGAAGTTGTTAGTTGCAGGGGAAAAAAAAGCAAAGGAATATGTTCATTTTCCATTCCTCTTAAGTTTACGAGGCTCTATCTTAAGTTTTTTTCAGCAGAAAGCAATGTACCTGGGATATGTTTTTGTAGTTCCAAGCCAAATGTACTTTGTTGAATTATACTTTAATGATACAGCTTTAATTTTATACATTGTCAGTATATTAAAATGTTCCTCAAATGCCTCTCTTTTGCAAAACTGTTGTCTATATATATAACATGTTTGTTATTACAGATCAGTCTCAGCGAGGTAGCCTGTTCACTCTCTTTTTGAACAATCCTCTAATGGCCTTCCTATTTGTCTCTGGATTGTCAAGCATGCGTAGAGGCCTATGGGAAAAGTGTCAAGAATATCTTCGAAAAATCAACCGCGATATTGCCCAGCTACTGACCCATTCACGTTCAATAGGTACCCTACTAATCTAACTGCACACTTAACAGAATGTACTATAATGGTTTAAAATTGTTTAAATTGTTTGAATTTGTAAAGGTATTTGTTGAAGGCAGGAAAGTTGAGAAGGTTTCCCTGAACGTTTCTTCCCTTTTGAAATGTATTTTCCACTTAAGTATCCTTTTACTGTCACTTTTTTCCTCTTTGCAGATCAGGCATTTCTCCAGTTCTTTGGAGATGAATTTCTTCGCTTGCTTCTCACAAGATTTATCTTTTGTTCAGCCACCATGAGGATGCACAAGATTTTTCGGGTAGGCAAAGAATATCATTAAAGATCAATTTTGCCATTTTAGGTATTTAAGAGTCATATATTATATTTCACTTGTATTAAATAAACTTTGACTAGATCCAATATAATATTCACACATTAATATGTAAGGTATAAAGATGAACAATCTAAGGCACATCTGAGTAGCTACCACCCAGTTTAAGAAGCAGAAAGTTTTCATTGCCTTTGAGGCCCCTCTGTGGGTCCTCCTGATCCTGTCTCCCCTCTCAAATGAAACTAAAACCCTGAATTTTATAATTGTCATTTGCTTTTCTTTATAGTTTTGTCACATGTTCTTGTGTTCCTACACAACATGTTCATGGATCCATATTGTATGTATTCTTCTACATCTTGCTTTTTGACTCACTGTTATGTTCCTGAGATTGAGCCATGTTGATGACTGACTGTAGCTTTCATTCATCCGTTTTCACTGCTATATAGGATTCAGTTGTTTGACTGTTCATCCCAAATTACTCATTATCTACTGATAATGGCCATTTGGGTTGTTTCTGGTTTGTTATTATTATAAACGATGCCACTGTGAAATCTTCCATCAGTTACCTGGCACACATGTATAAGATTTTCTCTGCAGAACATACTAGTAGTGGACTGCAGAGTCAGACACTATAGATGTATTCAGCCTTACTAGTTAAAGCTCTGGTTATACCAGTTTACGCTTGCAGTAGCTGTGTGTAAGAGTTGCTATTGGTCTAATGCTTGCCAACACTTGTTGCTGTCATTCTTTGTGTTTCATGTGGATCTGGTGGATGTAAGTAGTAGCTCGTTGTGGTTTCAAATGTCATTTCTGGGATTACTCTTGAGGTTGAACAACTTTTCATATGTGTTACTCTGTGTTCTTCTTTATGAAGAGTGTGTTCAAGTCTTTGGTCTGTTTTGCTCTAAGTAGTTTGTTTCTTTCTGTGTATTCATGTAACTATGTAACACTCTTCAGTGAGGTTTTAAAAAATTTAGCCCTTTTTCACTTCTTATAAGTAACATTTGGTTCTTTTTCAAATACGCTTAAATATTTTCAAAAGTCTTTTGCCATTTTTAGTTTTAAAATATGATATTTTTTCCATTTTATGATCATAATTTTAAAATGTGAAAGAGTTGTGCAGTGAATACCCATATACACACTAGCTGGATTCTGCAGTTAACATTTTGGTATATTTGCTTTCTCACATATTTGTCCATTTATCCATCTCTCTTTTTTCAATCATCACTTCATCTCAGTTGTTGATGCATTTTGAAGTAAACTGTGGACTCCACCCCTCAACACTTCATCATGCATATAAATAACTGAAATTTATATTTATTTACTTACTTCTTTTTTTAATGTAAAGTTTACATACAGTGAAATACACAGAACTGAAGTGTACCACTAGATGAGTTTTGACAAATACGTACTCCTTTGTAACTCAAACCCCAATCAAGTAATACAACATAGCATCATTCCAGAAAATTTTCTCCACACCCCTTTCCAGTCAGTCCACTACCCATTATCCCAGAGACAATGTTTTTTTTATTATTTTCACTACAGATTAATGTCACCTATTCATGAACTTGAATTATACAGTGTAAACCTTATTTGATCAAGCATATTCTTAAGATTCATCTGTGTTGTTTCATGTAGAAGTAACTCATTCCTTTTGAGTAGTTCCATTTTCTGAATATATCACAGTTTATTTAGGCCTTCTCTTTTTTTTTTGGCTTCATCAGGTCTTAGTTGTGGCATGCGGGACCTTCGTTGAGGTGTGTGGGATCTTTCGTTGTGGCTCACAGGCTTCTCTCTGGTTGTGGCATGTGGGCTTCTCTCTAGTTGTGGTGCACGGGCTCCAGAGTGCATGGGCTCTGTAGTTTGCGGCGCGAGAGCTCTCTCATTGAGCCCCACAGGCTCAGTAGTTGTGGCGCGTGGGCTTATTTGCCCCACGGCATGTGGGATCTTAGTTCCCCAACCAGGGATTGAACCCACGTCCCCTGCATCAGAAAGTGGATTCTTTACCACTGGACCATGAGGGAAGTCCCCTAGGCCTTCTCTTTTTGATGAACACTTGGGCAGTTTTAAACTTTTGACTATTATAGATAAAGTGACCATGAACATTCCTATACAAGTCTTTTCCAAAGACTTAACGTTTTGAATTTTCTTGGTCATAGAGTAGGTATGTTTTTAGTTTTATAAGAAACTGCCAGACTTTTTCTCAAAGTAGTTGTGTCATTTTCTGTTCCCAGTAACTGCATGTGAAAGTTGCTCTACATCCTTGCCAACACATAGTGTTGTCAGTCTTAAATTTTAACCAGTCTGTTGGATTTATAGTGGTATCTCTTTGTATTGGTTGGCCAAAAAGTTCATTCGAACCTTTTGGCCAACCCATAGTTTCAATTTGCATTTCACTGATGAATGAGGATATTGGACATCTTTTCATGTGCTTGTTAGCTGCATTTTATCCCATTCTGTTGGCTTGCCTTTTCGTTTTCTTAACAGTGGCTTTTGAAGACTAAACTTTTAAAATTTTGATGAAGTTTGAACTAATCAATTTTTTTTTCTTTTGTGGTGTGTTTTATCTAAGAAATCTCTGCCTATCCCAAAGTCACAAAGATTTTCTCCTATGTTTTCTTCTAGGAGTTTATAGTCTTAGCTTTTACATTTAGTTCTATGATATGAGTTAACTTTTGTTTACAGTGTGAAGTAAGGGTTAAAATTTCTTTTCAGTATGGGTATGAAATTGTTCTAGTATCTCTTGTAGAAAAGATTATCCTTTTTTCATTGAGTTACTTTTGTTATTTTTTGAAAATCAGTCAACCATATATGTATAGGGATATTTCTAGACTCTAAATTCTGTTCCATTGACTGATAACATTTTTCTCTAATATACTGCTGCCGTGATAATTGTAGGTTTATAGTAAGTCTTGAAATCCTTGTAGTGTGAGCCCCCCCTGCCACTGCCAAAATGTTTTACGTGTTTTAATAGTTTTAGATCCTTTGCATATCAATGTGAATTTTATATTTTGATTGGGATTGCATTTAAATCTATATAATCAATCTGTGGAGAGTTGTATTTTAATAATATTGAGTCTTCCAATGAATTAATATGGTATATCTTCCCATTTATTTAGGTCTTCTTTAGTTTCTCTCACCAATATTTTGTGGTTCTCATCATACAGGTCTTACATGTGTCTTATTAAATTTATTCCAAAGTATTTCAAGTTTTGATGATTTGTAAATAGAATTATATTTTTTATTTCATTTTCCAATTATTTGTTGCTGATACATAGAAACAAATGTTTTTATGTATTATCAGCAAATAATGTTTTCTAAATTAACCTGGGGGACTTCCCTGGTGGTCCAGTGGTTAGGACTTCGCATTCCAATGCAGGGGGTGCAGGTTCGATCCTGGTCAGGGAGCTAAGATCCCATGTGCCTCGCGGCCAAAAAGCAAAACATAGAACAGAAGCAATATTGTAACAAGTTCAATAAAGACTTTAAAAATGGTCCACATCAAAAAAATCTTAAAAAAAATAATAATAAATTAACCTGTATCCTGCAGTCTTGCTAAATTGAAGTATTTGCTTTGTTACCTTTCTGTGTATTCCTTAAGGTTTTCTATTTACATGATCATGTCATCTTCAGACAAAGGCAGTTTTATGTCTTCCTTTCCAATCTGTATGCCTTTTATTTTGTGTATGTGTGTGCTTTTTTCAGGGCTAGGTCTTAGCAAAATGGTGAATAGAAGTAATGAGAATGAATATCCTTGCCTTGTTCCTGGTTTTAAGGGAAAAATTAATCATTTACCATAAATTATAATGTTAATTGTTAGTTTTTCATACACACCCTTTTTCAGGTTGACTGAGCTCCTTTCTATTCCTATTGCTGAGAGTTTTTATCAGGAATGGGTATAAAAGATTGTCAAATACTTTTTTTCTGCATTAATTGATCCTGATATATATTAATTCTGTTAACATGGTGAATAGCATTGACTGATTTTCTATTAGTAAGTCAACCTTGTATATCTGGGCTAAACACATTTTGTGGTCATGTATTATCCTTTTGCATTGTTGGATTCATTTTGCTAGTATTTCCTTTTGGATTTTTGTATCTGTTTTTATGAATGATTATAGTATTTAATTTTTTCTTGTGATGTCTTCATGTGGTTTTGTTATCAGGTTAGTGCTGACTTCATAAATTGAGTTGGGGTGTGTTTCATTCTCTTGTATTTCTTAAAGAGTTTCTTTTCAATTGGCATTATTTCTTCCTTGAATGATTGGTAGAATTCATCAGTGAAGCCATGTGGACCTGGAGTTTTCCTTTTGGGGATGTTTCAAATTATGAATTCAGTTTCAAAGGCTATTCATGTTTTCTCTTTTGTTCTTAGTTTTAATCACTTGTGTCTTGCAAGTCATTTTCTAATTTATTGCCAAAAAATTGTTGATAATATTCCTTTATCCTTTTAGTGTCTGTAGACTCTCTAGTGATCTTTCATGACTCATATTGGTAATGTTTCCTGTCTTTTTTTTTCCAGTCTAGCTAAAGGTTTGTTAATTTTAATGATCTTTCCAAATAAACAGCTTTTACTTTCATTGATTTTTTTTTACTACTGTTTTTCTCTTTTCTACTTAATTTATTTCCATTCATACTTTATTATTTTTCTTCTTTTTAATTACTTTTATTTTAATTTGCTCTTTTAATTTCTATGTTTTAAAGCTTAGATTGAAAACCTTTTTTCTCTTCTAGTACAAGCACCTACCCTTTAAGCTTAACTGCTTTAGTTATATGATTTAGTTATATGATTTCAATACTTTTAACTTTATTGAGACTTGTTTTATGACCCAGCATGTGAATTATCTTGGTGAAGATTCTTTCTGCACTTGAAAAGACTATGTATTAGATGCTATTCTAATATATGCTATTAGATGTATGCTTCTGCTATTATTAGATGGAGTGATGTATAAATGTCAATTCAGCTTGATGTTCCAAGTATATTAAATAGTGTTCTTCAAGTCTTCCATATTCTTAACTGGTTTTCTGTCTCCTTATTCTGTCCCTGATAGAGAAGTATCTAAACCTCTAATTATACTTGTGAATTGGTTAGTTTCTCATTTTGGTGCTGTTTTTTCATTGTTCATTTTGAAGCTGTTATTTTTTTTTTTTTTTTTTAATTTATTTATTTATTTTTATTTTTGGCTGCCTTGGATCTTCGTTGCTGCGCGCGGGCTTTCTGTAGTTGCGGCGAGCAGGGGCTACTCTTCCATGCGGTGTGCGGGCTTCTCGTTGCGGTGGCTTCTCGTTGCGGAGCACGGGCTCTAGGTGCGCGGGCTTCAGTAGTTGTGGCATGCAGGCTCAGTAGTTGTGGCATGCAGGCTCAGTAGTTGTGGCTCACGGGCTCTAGAGTGCAGGCTCAGTAGTTGTGGCACACGGGTTTTGTTGCTTCGAGGCATGTGGGATCTTCCTGGGCCAGGGTTTGAACCCGTGTCCCCTGCATTGGCAGGCAGATTCTTAACCACTGTGCCACCAGGGAAGCCCTGAAGCTGTTATTGAGTTTGTACATACTTAGAGTTGTTATGTCTTGTTGAAATTACCCATTCATCATTATGAACTGTCTTTATGTGTGGCAGTATTCCTTGATCTGCAATCTAGTTTGTGCAATATTAATATAACTATACCACTTTTCTTCTGGTTTGTGTTTGTTTGGCAAATCTTGTTTTATTCTTTTACTTTTAACCTATATCTGTCTTAATATTTAAAGTGGAATTCTTTTCAACAACATTAGGTCCTGCTTTTTTATCTAGTTTGACCATCTCTACCTTTTACTTGACATTTGTAGTTTTAAATTACATTTAAATTAAGTATAATTCTTAATATAGTTTGAGTTAAATATACTATTATTTGTTTTCTATTTGTCCTGGCTGCAGTTTGTACCTTTTTTCTTTCTCTCCTGCCTTCATTTTCATTCGACTTGAGGTTTTGTTTTGTTTTAGAATTTTATTTTAATAACACTGTAGATTTATGCTGTATCTCTTGTTTTGCTTTTTTAATATCACTTCACATTTAATATAATTATCTTACAATAGTATTCTTCCATTTTCTCCCTCCCAGTCTCTACTATTATTGTCATTTGACTTTTGAGTATGATATATACTATTTGATACTTTGTGGTTATCATAGCATTAAACAGTCAATTATCTTTTTTTTTTTTTTTTTTGCCACACCATGCAGCATGTGGGATCTTAGCTCCCTGACCAGGGATCAAACCCGCACACCCTGCAGTGGAAGTGTGGAGTCTTAACCACTGGACCGCCAGGGGAATTCCTAAAAAAATTTTAATGAGGAGGAAAAAGCTTATATATTTATTATTTCTGGCACTCTTGATTTCTTTCTTTAGATTTAATTTTCCATCTGGTATCATTTTTCTTACCACAGAATTTCCTTTTTCATTTCTTATAGTGCAAATCTGGTGGTGATTAATTCTCTCATTGCTTATTTATCTGAAACAGTATTTATTTCACTCTGGTGTTTTGTGAACCATGGGTTATTTAGAAATATGTTATTTAGTGTTTAAATTTTGGGAATTTTCAAGATATCTTACTGATTTCTAATTTAATTCCTTTGTGGTCAAATAGTATGCTTTGTATGGTTTGAGTCCTTTTAATTTATTGAGACTTGCTTTATTGTCTAGAATGTGGTCTATAATGGTAAATGTTCTAGGGACACTTGAAATGAATGTATCAATATATGCTGCTACTGTTGAATGAAGGGTTCTATAAATGTCTGTTAGATCTCCTTGGTTTATAATGTTGTTCAACTTCTTTATAGCCTTACTGATTTTCTGAATAATTGTTCTGTTATTACAATGTGTAATGTGTGTTTTCCTCTGGCTGTTTTTAAGATTTTCTCTTTACATTGGTTTCCTACAATTTGATTATGATGTACTACCTTGATATGCTTTTCTTTGTTGCTTTCTTCCTGCTTGGGGTTTATTGAGCATCTTGGAGCTATCTAAATATCAAGATATTTAAGATATTTTAGAATACTTTTGGCCATTATTTCTTCAAACATTTCTCTACTTCTCCCTTTCTCTTTCTGGAGCATCAATTACATATATGTTAAACAACCTAATATTGTCCTACAGGTCACTGATTTGCTCTTTTTTTTTTTTTTAAGTGAAAAAAGGTTTATTTACATGCTCTTTATTTTTTAAAATGTCTGTTTTCTCTCTGTGTTTCAGTTTCTGTTGTCTTCAACTTTACTGATGTTTTCTTTTGCAGTGTCTAATGTGCTCTTAATCCTATATCCATTTAGTTTTTCATTTCAGGGATTACATTTTTCTCACCTCTAGAAGTTCTTTTTGGTTCTTATAACATTTTCCATTTTTCTCCTCATTATATTTATGTTTTCTTTTGTGTTCTTGAATGAATAATAATAGCTAAAGTCTTTACCTACTAATACTGTATTCTCTATCATTTATAGGTTTGTTTTTATTGGTTTTTTCTACTGGTTAGGGGTCTCATATTTCTAATTCTTTGTATGTTTAGTAATTTTCTGTTAAACTGTGAGCATTATGAATTTTCTGATGTTGAATTCTGTATTTTGTTGTCTTTAAAGAGTGTTGGGCTTTGTTCTGGCAGGAGTTAAATTACTTGAACATCTTTTTGACCTTTCCCTGGCTTGTTTTTAAGCTTTTTAAGGGCAGATTTATTACAGTAGCATTAACATACAGAGGTAGATTTATTTCAGCCTAGTACTAAGAAGCATGATTTCTCTGGGGTCTCTTTTATATGTCCACTGTTTCAACACATATTCTCCACCCTTGGGGTGTTTGGTCGGAATTCAAACATGTCCCAGCCCTGTGTGAGCTGAGAGAATTGTTCAGATTACAGTAGCCCCCCAGCAGTTCCTGGTTTTTTGTTTTTTTCTTTTTTTAGGGTTTTTGAGCTTTTCATTAGTCACTCCTCATAGTATTTAGTGTGGTAAAACGAAAATTTGGTCTCTGTAATATGTAATTACTGAGGCCTACAGGCACAAGAGAGATAGGAATGACCTTTGAATATATGGACCGTCATGTTAGATGTATAGAAAAGTGGTAATTTATTTTTTCAGTAAATTTTAAGTATGTGGCAAAATTGTAGTCTATAGAAAGTACGAAATGAAGAAGAATTTCCAAATGAGAATCACTTTATTCTTGAAATTGTCTTCTTCTTTTGCTTCCATGTGATTACAAAAACTATTTTCTTTTTTCTTTTATTAGTCCTTTTCTGTCCTTTTTTTGTTTTTTCCCCGATCTTTCATATCTCTTTCTAGGGACTCTTTTTTTCAGTCTCTTTGCTAATATGCTTAGAAACCTCATCCATTTTCACGACTTTTAATATTTATCTTCATGTAGATTGTATCAGTGTATATATTATATATGTATATAGTATATAGTATGACATAAACTGCTCAAACCTGTCTTCTTCTTTTTTAAAAAATTTATTTATTTTATTTATTTATTTTTTGGCTGCATTGGGTCTTCGTTGCTGTGCATGGGCTTTTTCTAGTTGCGGTGAGCGGGGACTACTCTTCATTGCGGTGTGCGGGCTTCTCATTGCGGTGGCTTCTCTTGTTGCAGAGCACGGGCTCTAGGCGCACGGGCTTCAGTAGTTGTGGCTCGCGGGCTCTAGAGCACAGGCTCAGTAGTTGTGGCGCATGGGCTTAGTTGCTCCGCGACATGTGGGATCTTCCCGGACCAGGGCTTGAACCCGTGTCCCTTGCATTGGCAGGCGGATTCTTAACCACTCTGCCACCAGGGAAGCCCTCAAACCTGTCTTCTGAGATACGGTCCTGAATTTTCAAATTCTGGTGGATGGGCTGTCCTCTTTGTATAGCCCATTACATTAAATAAAATATACCTGAAACCTGAAGCTTTATACTATCCCCAAACTATCTCCTCCTTTACATCTCTTTTTCTCTGAGTAGCTCTCAACTCTTCTTTCAAGTCATCCATTCCTGAAATCTTAGTCATTTTTGACACCTCCTTCTCCTATAATTAATTGCCCAGGCCCATTAGTTTGACCTTTTCAGCATTTCCCATGTCTTTTCTCTCATTTTAATTTCTACTGAAACATGTATTTATTTATTCATTAACAAATACTTGTTGAAATTCTGTGTATTTTAGGATTTTCCCCCCAGCAAGTAGGAATTACATGGTTTCCACAATATAGCATAGTTCCCAGAAATGATAGGCCCCAGTAAATGTTCATGAAATAACTCACTAAATGAATATATTGGGTTGAACCATATGAACTTATCATTTTTTGGGTCAAAATGGTCAAATGTCAGCAATTTCGTATGTTCAACAAATATATTACCAATAGGAAGGAGAATGTGCATATTAAGTTACTTCTTAATACTGTTCATATTAACAGTAATATTAATGTGTATAATTTTCTTTCCTTAAACTATAAAATTGACTTTTCTCTTCTTTGTTTACCAGGAAACACGAAATTATCCAGAATCATATCCACAACTGCCAAGGGACGAAACAGTGGAGAACCCTCACCTCCAGAAGCACATTTTGGAATTAGCATCCATTCTGGATGTGCGAAACGTGTTCCTTGAGAATACCATAGACGACTATTAAAACAAAAATCCTCTGTTGAAACAAGTTTTCATTTGCCACAGATTTTAAATGGTGCAGTTTTCTAATGTGATGACAGACACATAGTGGTGTTATTTAGCTTTTATTTTTCAATTTAGGACCACCATTTTAAAAACAAGCTGAAAAAAATTGTTCAAACTTTTAGGGTAACTGTTTTAAAATACAGTATTTCAGGTCTTTTAAAAACTCGATTAATCTTGGAATTTTTATTTTTTGGTTTTGAGGTACGGATACTTACCTCTAACATCTGATCCTACACTCATATAGTCACTATTCTCACCCTGAGAAGAGTAAATCATTTATTTTTGTATAATGAGGAAAACCCAACTCTTATACTTGGACCTTAAATGTGTGGATTTGGAAAATATGTCATTGTTCACAAATATGAAACTAGCCAGCATGGACTACTAAGAATCAAGAACAGAGCCCTTCCATAATATTTCTTTTCATTCCAAGTTAGTAGATAGAAAAATATGTGATTCTTTGAAGCCTAATCAAGATAGTTCTTAAAAGCATTTAATTCGTTTAAATGCTGTCAAAATTTCAGTAACTGTATAGGATTGATTTGCATCTGAAAAGCTGAATCTTTAATTGGGGTCTTGAGATGATACATATCATTTGGAAGGTGTGAGTCCTGTGTTATCATAAGATATGTTTGCATATTTTGTTTTCTTTGTAGTCTTTGAGTGCTGGAAGTGAAAAACAATAACTTTTAAATCTTTCAGTCAAAAAATCAGATTGTCGTTTTCATAATACAGTGTTTCCATAGGAATTCCATTTAAACTTTTATTAATTAATGAGATCAAGTTTAAAGACTGTCTAGGTTGAGGTCTGTGGTATACAGTAGAGAGTTTGTAATCTTTTTGCCTAGTTCAGATTTATGAAACTTCAGAGTAGTTACTAATTTTAGTTGAGGGTAACTGAATTGTTATATAATTAAAATGGAAGTTGCTTTTGCATTGACAATTTGGAAATTAGGTTTTTAAAAACTCCTTATATTTACAATTTTATATTTCATGCACAAGTTTTTTATTATTTTATATAGGACCCAGTGTATTATATAAAGATTTTTGTGTTTTTTCTTCCCTTTCATCCCCTTCATAATTTTACAGGCACTAGCTATGATTTCTTTCCCCTCTTTTGACTCCCCAGCATTCAAGTTCAGAAATCTATGAATCAAAAGCCCTTCTACCTAATTTTCTGTACAGGCTCACAACTCTACCTCTGGCAGTCCCAGGGGAAATGAGGTGTTTGCTTTTGGTGCCTCTTTCCTATGTCCCTAGGGAAATTTTACAGTAATATTTTTAACTTGGTTTTTATTTCTAGCATACAGAATTATTTTGGTCTAAGTTATTCATGTACGTGTTCCAATTTGTTGGTTTTTCATCTGAAGTCTTGAAGTTATTGTTTTTGGGTTTGGGAGCCTTTGTGGGTTTTTTAATTAATTTTTTAAAAGTCATTTTTGTTTGTTCTTTTAAACATTATTTCAGAAGGCTTTGGAAAAGTTACCCTGGAGAGAGATTTCCTTTGCTAGTGGGTTTTCATTATCAGATAAAGACTGCTTTCCTTTTTTTTTTCCCCCAGTACCTTAATAAACTTCATAGCTTTCCTTTCATAACAGTGTTCACCTGAACTACAGCAATAGACTGTCCTTAGTTATCTGACCTCTTGTTTCAATTCCCCTGAAGTTCTGTGCCAGTAAGATTCCTAGCAACACATATTCTCCTGTTCTCTGATGCTTAAAATAATATTTATCGTCCTGAGCTTTATCCTCACTTGATTAACATAAAGAACACTGGTTTGAGAAGTAGGAGACCTGAGTTCTAATCCTGGCTTTCCTGGTAACTAGCTTTATGCCCTTTGACAAGTGTCTTCATGTCTCTGCTTTTTAGCACTCTCATCTGTAAAATGAAGGCATTGGCCCAAGGTTCTGTCCAATTCGGTGGCTCTATAATTTGAACTCTCGGTTCCAAAAGATATTGATTTTCCCACCGCTGCCACCTGGAAAATTGGTTTCCCTTATTTTAGTATACACAACATTTTCTTTTCTATATCATTTTTACCTAGTTTTTGTTCAAGAAAATATCTGGGTCCCACTTAGTTGTTGTAGAAACTAGTTCAGAGAGAGAATCTCTGGAAGAAATTAGAGCTTTTGTTATTAGTAACATGTTTGTCTAAGAACAAGGGGTCTTGGAACTCACAGCTAGTGTTTAGATGATGACCTTGCTCCTCAAGTTAATAGTAGTGCAATTCCTTACTGGTGGTTAAAAATTTAAAGTGAACTGAAATGATCTTGAGAGGAAAACTGTGCTGGAAAATTCTAAACTATTGTTTCATTCATGCCTTTAAAAAAATGTGTGTTGAGCAACACTATACTCCAGATTTTGTCCTAGGCTTAGGTGAACCAGACAACGTAGACTTAAAAGTCCTTGTTTTCATGAAGCTTATATTCTAGTAGGAGGAATCAGGCAATAAATACAATAAATAAGTAAATTTATGTTAGAAAGTTTTAAATAGTATGAAGAAAATTTAGAGCGTGGCAAGGGAAATTTTTCGTTTGTTTTTAGGCAGAGAATAATGTTCAGTGAGTGATCGGGGTAGGCCTTATTGTGAAGGTTACATTTGTGCAAACACTTGTATTCCTTTGTTGTTTTTTTTTTTTTAACTTTTTGTTATGAAAATTTAAAACATACACAGAGTTTAATGAACCTTTTATACCCATTACCCAGCTTCTACATTTTAAGACCTTACTTTAATCGAGGAAGAGGAAATGAAAAAGGACAATCACTCAATGGGCTCAAGACGACAATGGCAGAGAATCTTATTTTCTCAATATATACTGCTCCCCTTTATGAATATTAAAATGTTAAACCCTTTATTTATTTTTAGAATTCATAGAAATTTAAATTTTGGAACTAAGAACAAAGCAAAACAATGGGAAAGGGCACTTCTTTGCTTTCAAATTGCACAAACTCCCCCCTGGAGATTCTGATACAGTGTCTCACCTCACCTAAGAACCACTGTAAACAAAATAGTGTAAGAGTGCAAGAAGTCAGTTATATACAAAACAAAATTAAGCACATTGGAATTGTTTTCTCTTTCTTTGTCCGTATCTTTCTGAAGTTGATAAAGCAACTATCTTCCCTAATTTACAGAAGAGAAAGCTGAGACCCCAAAAAACTGTCAGTTTTTTTTCATAAAGATGGAGCTAGAACTAAAACTCAAATCTCCTAATCTCAGCCCAGTCTTTCCAGTAGCTCAGGTTGCTTTCTATAATGAACAAGAAAGAAATAATTAGAGATTTATATTTTGGCACAAAAGCTATGGTATTTTTTTAATATATCAAATATTGAAACCAGTAAATCAATCAGCCCCAGCAAATTTTTATTTATTAATTATAAAAAAATCCACAAGTCAGACATTTTGTCTTTGATTTTAGCCAGGGTATATCCTTTGTGTATGTGTGTGTGTGTTTTCTTCCTAGGAAGTGGTGCTCTCAAAAACCTCTCAAAGCACATAGAATTTATTGTACCCTTTATATTTTTACCAAGTTGAAATGTTTTGAGATTATAAAAGTAAAGTGCAATCTAGTCATGACTGAAATTTTCCTGGTAAAGGGTCTGGATTTTATTTTTTCTCACTTGTGGCTACTATGCTTTGTTTTCTTCTTGCAGTAGTATTCCCTGAGACAGATTAGGTGGTGATTGAACTGAATTTCTTTGAGGTAAAGGGAAAAGCAACAAATCCGATTTATATATTAATTATGAGAGCTTTCATTAGCATTTTTCTCCAAGTTTAATCTCTGACCTGTGTGAGTTAGTAACTTTCTGTCTCTTAGAAGGGTTTTGGACTTTGTTGAAAAATCTTGTACTTAGTTATCCACAGAGACTTGTAATCAGTCTGATATACAGAGAATATTCTGGACAGGAAATATAGTAAGGTACCAAGGTCTGCAAACTTGGCTACTGCCTGTGATTCAGAACCACCTCCCCATCCTAAGTGAGTAAAAAGATTTGATATGAATATGAATGGTATGAATCTCCTGGTGATATTTTGGGTGTATATGTTCCTGTATGTTTGTTTGGAGAGTATTAAGGATATTTACATTGAGGGCTCTTTGTTGTCCTTATTTATTTGAAACTCTTATTATATTTGCAATGGCATGTATATATTTTCATGATGCTGAATCTCTGTGTATACTTTTTGTATATATGTACATATTTGTAAATATATGGTATGCAGAGATACAGTATGTGTATATTATATACCCATACCCATTGTGGGCTGAATTTATTTAAGTTCTGTGAGGACATCATGGTGGCATTGTTCATGCTGCTGTAATTAGGTTGTGGCTGTATCTCAATCGTGAGCCTCTATTTTGAGGGGCTTGTGTTTGGGTAAAATGGACTAATTTGGAGTTGAAATTAGGACATGAAGATCTTAACAGAAAGCTGGATATTCTTAGCTTTAAAATCATCTGCCAATTTCCATTTAAACTGATGATAAATTAGTGATATAAACCTGAAAAACCTAAGTATGTGAAACTGAGACACCAGCAGGTTCTTAAGCTATATTAGTACTTTATTTTCTTGCCTGTAGTTGGGTATTATTACTTAGTAACATACGTATTTATACTGAGAATCAAGGGACAGTGGAAAAAATTACTTTGATCACATTTCAAAATAGATAGGAAAATGTCCTTTAAATAGGGAAATATGTTCCTAGTTGCCATTTTGATGCCTGATACCACAGTTTAATTTTGGAACAATTTTTTTTTCCACCAGTGTGTCTCATATGTCTCTGTGAGGCAGAAAAAGGAGCATTAGGTAGAGGAGGGCTTTACCTAGGTGGAGTCGAATTTAATGAGGAACAAGAGGTTGATAACCTTTATATTTGCAGCAGCTGTGATTAATTTAGTCCTGTCTTGGCATTTCTAACTAGAGATTTTTCTTATTGGAACTGCATATCAAAGATGAGTATGCTTATCTGAGAAAATGCTTCCAGTGAATAAAATGCCTCCAGTTGTATTTCTTTGTCTCTGTGAGACCACTGTGTTCTGCAAATTGATATATTCACACACGAAGTAGGATTCTTAATATTAGGTGCATGGCGTGCTATAAAAGTGGGGCCTTCAAACCTCTACCAAGAATGACAGGTAGGGGAGGATAAGAGGATAGTAAATATGTGCAGTGCCAATTTGTGAACCTATGGAATATCACAGAGATCAATATTCGGTTACTCCTGTCTTCACTGGGCATGTTTATTTGCACGGAAGAGTGTAGGAGATATTTAATATACACTTGAATACATTCACCACAGAAATTAAGTAGGGGTTATTTTTTTGCTTGATAAAATATAACTGCAAACAACTGTTTACCCCATTATTCTTCAGAAGATTAAATCTATCTGATCCAATTTTAAATTATCTTGAAGAGAAAAGTCAGGAGTCAATTCTACTGTCCTCCAAAATGTTACGTTTGCCTCTTCATTGTATTTTTAATATGTCAGCCAAGTATTCATAACACTTCTCAATTACAATGTTAAATTTAAAATAAAGTTGTAATAGCCTTTTTCTTAAATACATATTAAAATTTGGTTATGTATTCTTTCTGAGAAAATCAGTGAAAACGTTCATAATGTCTGATGTTCGAGTTGTTTTAGTAACCAAATCATTTATTGCAACTGGAGAGTAGCAGAGCAGATGTTACGCTATTTAAAATTCATGGAACTGACTCATGCTTAATGTGGACATTGATTTGAGGAGAGCAGCAGCATTTAGAAGTGTAGTAGATGAGACTGACATTGTGAATATGACCTCTGACTCTCTAACAGTCAGGCTGCAGTTAAATAAGAATTGCTTAGAAAACCAAGCCCTCTCCCCCTGTTCTCCTGCAGTCTTAGACATGGATACCTTATACCTGTTCATGCCGTACCTCCAGTTCTTTCCTGGATACTGTGACCACTTTACCTTAAAAAACAATTTTATTAAGGCAGTTCATCTTCCTCAAACGAGAATTTCAAAACATAATAATTACACTGTGTCCCAGCTTCACTGAATTTTTGAACACAGAGATTTATTAAACATGCCTTGTGTTTAAGGAAGGATAATTGATGTGTGAATGGAATCAATTACCTATTGAAGGGAAGGATGTCAGGATGATGTAGGGGGACATGCCCTTAAATGGGTAAAGATAAATGTATTAAATCAAGTGTAACTAATTTGTTGATGCCATAGAAATATTTCCTTTGGAATTCTGTAGATATGTTTTCTTAAGCTAAAATTGATATTTTTAACTTAGTTTGGTGTAATATTGACTTTTAAGAAGAATTCCATTTCTGTATAACGTTGTTAATCACTGACTGAAGCACCAATTCTTAATTTAAAAATATTTTTGTTAATTTGTATTTTTTAAAAGTTATATTTTAAATTATCAAACTATTCTAAGCAGTATGATTTTTTAAAAACATTTGAACAGTGCTTTCAGAGTTTTTTAGCAGTTTGAGGTATACTAATTCTGCACTCCATATTCACTTAATCATAAAGCCTGAATTTGGTCATAGAACAGACTATAAATTGGGAATATTTTCCTATTTTGGTGGACAATTCCAGTCTACAGCCCAAGACAATCATCTTTTTAGGTGTAGTATTGTTTATTGAGACATTGGTAATTTTAGGGTTGAGATTTTTTTACTTTTCTGATAACCTTATGGAATGAAGATTAAGAGAATGAGTGTTTATGTCACTTTTCAGAATGAGATGGGGAATTATAACTAGCCTTCCTTTAGGTCTGCAGTAAACAATATTTAAAATTTTATGTTATATTACTAATATTCTTTTCTCTTTTGAAACTATCATGAATGTCCACTTATCTGTGATGGAAAATTAAGATTTGTAAACATTACAATTTGACCCATAAGTCTTTTCAAACATCAAATCAGTAAGATCAACCATTGTAAAATGTGAAATGATCATATATGATAATCCCAGAGTAAATATTTCCAAACCATATAGAAATAAACACTATTTAAATTAAAAAAATCTATTCCTACCCTTCTTTGCATGTTACTGACTTTTTTCTAGATTATAGGTATGTGTTGTAATGTATTAAAAATCTGCAGGAAAAATTGCTTCAAATGTTTTAGGGCAATAAGAATTTTTATTTACTATTTCTTGCAGAATGAGTTTTTAAAAAAAACTTTTGTTTCTTTTTTATTAAAAAGAACTCTTAATGGGTTCAGTAAAATATTTTAGGACTTTGTGGCTTTTTATAGTTATCTGGTTACATTCCTTTCATCACATAGATCATATGACTAGTTCTCCAGCTGTTTTTTATTTGTTGTTTTTAATAAACCTTGCCACTCAACAATCAAGAGATATATTTTGGAGGCTTCTTCCTGTCAAAGTAGAAAGGTCTTAGGTAATAGGAAAGGCAGATGCAATGTCCTACCATTTTCATAGTAGAGTTTACAAATGAAGGAATTTATCCAAATAGGTTTATCTTCACTGTGTAGCACCAGTAAAAATAGTGGTTTCATTAATCATTGAATGTGATGAAGCAGTTTTAAATCATTTCCTACTTAGCTCTAAAGAATTTTGTCATTTCAGGCCACATTATTATTTTCTCTGAGTAGTTTCCATTGTGAGGTTGAATACCTTTTTCTTTATTCAAGTCATCACTAAAGGTTAAGATAATCAAATAGGAGTTAAAATAAGTTATATTTGGTCTTTTTTCCCTGAAAATAATGGTGAACCTATTGTCTGTATTATGGATATTAGGCAGAAATGCACTTGTTTCAATCATAGCAGAAATTACATTTGGAGAATATAATTACTTGATTTCCTAGTGGTGTGAAATACTTTTTAAAAATTGTGCTTGTCTGTAACTGAAATGTTATAGAATTGTAACACTATAAGGATTATAGAGGTATATTTATTAGCTCTCTTTGAGAGGTTGAAGCACAATAATTTTCACGTAACAGTTCTTATCCAAGTGCTGCTAATCTGTCGTGCAAATAATGAAGCTATTTGGTTGCCTATCTAGCTATTCACAAATCACTGTAATCCTTGAAACGTAGTCTTGTTGCTCATTTGTATTAAATTTTGGGTATTGTGGGTTAATACTTTAGAACAAAATCCATCAGTTCAGCTCTGTGAGACAAGAAACCATTTGGATTCACTAGTTTTATGTGTTCTCAGTAGAATTAAATTTGAAGGGGCTATTTACCACCAATGACTAAGGGGGAAAATTATATTGTCAATATCATTTGACTTGAACAACTGTGGTATTGTAAAAGTCTTATCTGTTGTGTTTCTAAATTGCTTAAGCCATACATACTCTTAAGGATGTTTTCCTATTGTGTTCCTTTTCAGCAGCCTTTTTCTGCTTTGTCTGTTATGGCTAATATGTCATAGATTTTAGAAATTGAGAAGTTATCAAAACATTTTATTTTCTTGATCATCACTTTTGACTCTTGTATGATACGTGATTTGTCAAAGGATAGCAAGCCTTTCACTACTTCAGTAAATGAATATCAGAGTAAACACTGTGATTCTGCAGAGCAGATTCAGTAGGCCCTTGTCTTTTCCAATGTTTTCTTCTGTTATATGGTGCCTACCACCTTGAGGGCTCTTAAATAATAGAGAATGGAGAGTTAAACATTGTTTTGATGTTTATTGAATAACAAGATTACAGAATATTTGATTTTTGTTGTCAGTGTATTGACATTTTTGCATTGATAAATGTTCTCTCTAGGAATGTGATTACATTCATCAGGTGTGAACTCTTGTAAATGAATTTTGTATCTTGAATTCACGTATATATTAAGTGTATCATCGATATAAAAATAAACATTATTTGCTTAAAGTTTTTGCTACTTCTTCAGAATTGTTGACAACATAAGGGCTAAACTGATAGGGTTTGCTTCTTTCAGATAATTCCTCGGTTACTTGAAACAGTCTTGAGGTTGAGGATTTGATGCTATTGTTTTAGTTTGTAAATTTCTTCTACGTCCTAGTCTTGGTTTTTTCCCTGCCCTCCTCCTGGTGGGACACACTGAGGGAGGGATTGTTTCAGGGGATTGCGTTGAAGCTGCTGGCCCTCGGGCTGGTGTTGGGTCTGGGCAAGAACATGTGCAACTTCAATGTGGAATGTCTGGCTTGGTTGGCATTGAGGATCCGGAGACCCGACGTAGGCTACCAATTTGTACTGTAACTTTGTACAAGGCAGTTTTACCTCTCTGGACTTTCTTCATCTGTCAAAAGTTGGAGGCCCATTAGTGGCTAGTAAAATGAATGTGGTGGGCTGCCGCTAGCGTGTGTTCCTAATGAAATGCAATATATCAGAGTGTACTATATAATAAGGGTATGATTCCGGAAACTCTTCTTTCAATGACACATTACGTGTCCTACAATGGGTCACAGGCACAAAACTTAAAACACCCGTTACGAAGCGCGAGTTCCCAGTACTAAACGTGTGGAGCCACAGGTGCGTGAGGAAGGCGGCAGGGGCTTGCAGGGACAAGGCGGCCGTGTAGGGTGCAGACTGGGATGCAAGGAGAGGAGTGAAAAGTCTGGGTTGGACCAGCGCAGCCACGGCCTGAGGTTTCCACGCCACAGGCTGGCACCACCGCAGCAATCAGTTCTTTCCCCTTTGCACCAGGCTCCTACCACTTCCCCCGCTCCGCACCGCCCCCTTTAAAAAAAAAAAAAGGAAAGAAGTGCTTCAGCCACCCAGTCCTCCTACGAGGGTTTGGCCGCTTGCTGACGTGGCGGGCCGGCTTCAGAGAGCGCCCAGCCCCGCGCCCTCCAGCGGTTCCGGCCCAACCGCCACCCCCAAGCTCGCGCCGGCCGCCAGGGAAGCCGCGCTCAGGCGCATGCGCACGGTGGGACGGCCCCGCGCGCAGCCACTTCCGGCGCGCCGGTGGAAGTGCGGTTCCGGGTCGCTGCTCTGCCCGCAGGCCAGCCGTGGGGGCTGGTGACGCGGGCCGGCGCTCACGAGAGGCCCCGGAGGCGGGGCTCTGCCGGCTGCCCAGAGAGCGGCAGGTGCGCGGGCGGGGACCGGAGACACGAGCAGGCCCCTCTTTCTCCCGGTGGTCTCGGAGTGCGCCCAAAGAGGCCCCGGCTGGGTTGCCCAAGACCCAAGGCGGGGGGCAGTGCCGGGGTGCAGAAAGGACGAGGGTGGGGGCAGAGGCGGGCTCCCCGGCCTGGGAACCTGAAGCCTGGGGTTCCGGAATTTCCCCCCCTGCGCGACCTTGGACCAGTCAGTCTTCCTCTCTGGGTCTCCGTTTCCCTGCTGTCAAATGGGAGACACATTGGTCCTTCCCTTCTTTGACAGTCTACGCACGGGCGGGTCTGGAAGAAGACTGAGTGGGATCCAAACTGCTGTGGCAGGTGGCTGGCCCCCGGGCATTAGGAAGCTGTCTTTTACCCAACTTAGCCATCCTTTTTCTCAGCGACTTTCTTAGTGCGAGTCAAGGCTCTGGGGTCTGGCCGGGTAAACAGTGTGACTGTCAGAATCAACTGAAATAAATACTGGCCCTGGGAAACCTTAATCTCGTTAAAGTTGTTTTGCTCACTGCTCCCAAGGCGAAGTGAGTTTAGCCACTTACTACAATGAGGGGTTCTGTTCTTTGTGCCTTTAAGTGAAGCTCTTAGGCAAATCACAGATGCAAAGACCAGGGTGAGGGAGGGGAGACCCCTGAGGATTGTGGTAGCGACAGATTTTCTCTCCCCCTCACCTTAGTCCTTCCTCCCTCCTCTTCCACTCCCCCTGCCCCGACCCCGCAACATTTTGGCCTTACACTTGAGAGGAAATATTCAATGCATTTTATTTTTGTCTTCATGCAGGACAGAAAGCTTTGACCTCCAAGCTGTTTTAAATCTAGTAGATAAGCCAGGTGAGTAGGTGGTTTACAGACATTGAAGGTAAAACTTTTGAAGAATTGTACAGACTTAAATGGATGCTCTGAAGTGGTAAGAAGTCATTTGTACATCTTAGAGCGGAGCTTAGCTATCCTCCACAAAGTATCAAAAGTTAAGTTTGGACCCAGAATGTAAATGTTTCATGCACGTTAGGAGGGAAAGATGTTTGAATATCATGTAAAACATTGTGAAAAAAGAAATTGACTTGAGGTAATTTTAATCACTCTTAAAGAGAACCACACAGCATTTCCAGGAAACATTTAAGGATATCGGATACGTATACAATACAGTTGGCTGGCTTGCCTGTTTTTTTAGGAAAAAAGTTGTCAACATTTTCTAGTGAACAGCTGATTCCAAACCATCTTGGAACATTAGAACATTATACCTTCTCCCTGTATTGAGTTACATGTTTTTGTCTAAACTGTAGTTGAACTTAATATTATTGGGGGAAGGATTCAGAAGCATTATGTTAATGTTTGCTGTGGGAAATTTTACTTGATGTGTTACATGCCACAGCCAATGTGGTGTAATTAAAAAAAAAAAAAAGAGTAAGGACTTGTGAGTCAGAGTCCTGGGTTCAAATGCCAGCGCTGCATGTAGCCACACAATCTTTGGCAGATTACTTCACCTCCTTGAGACTGGATTTCCTTATCTGTACACGTATCTGTAGCACCTGAGTGCTTTTCAGATGTTTAGTAATTGTGTTCTAGTAAGTGTGCATGTAAACTTATGAAACTTAATCTTGAAACCTGAAGCTTAACAAAGCAACCCAGATGTGAAATTTCTCTGGTGTTTAACTTAGAGCGCTCTTTCATCTGATTTATAGATACGCTATTGCCACAAGCCTTTGGCCCACATTTCAGTGGGAATGCAGCTAGTTTGGATATCTGGAACTTTTTAGGCACCTGTCTCGGAATTCCTGGTTGCTGGCCTAACGACTGTTGTAGGGGGTTCAAGACCTGGCCATCAGTGCAGGATAGCCACACAGCAAAATGTTTGCAAAACTAAAGAAGAAAATTGCAGAAGAGACTGCTGTCGCTCAGAGGCCAGGAGGTGCTACTAGGATCCCACGATCAGTGAGCAAGGAATCGGTTGCCTCCATGGGAGCTGACTCAGGAGATGACTTTGTAAGTATCTTCTCTAGTTTTTAATGTTTGGTATAGCCGCATTGTATTTTTAAAATAATATTTCAGGGAATCTTTGCAATAAATATTTTTTCTTTTTTTATTATTTTTTAATAGCTGTTATTTTTTTATATATATATTTTTAGATATTTATGTATTTATTTGGCTGCTCTGCGTCTTAGTTGCGGCCCTCGGGATCTTTGTTGCGGCACGCGGGATCTTTAGTTGCAGCATGCAGGATCTTGAGTTGCAGCATGTGAACTCTCAGTTGCAGCATGTGGGATCTAGTTCCCTGACCAGGGATCGAACCTGGGCCCCCTGCACTGGGAGCGCGGAGTCTTTAGCCACTGGACCACCAGGGAAGTCCCTCCAATAAGTATTTTCTTTTAAAATTGCAAGATTATTTGTAGTTTATATCTGATTCTTCTTGCTCTGAGGTGCTTTTCTATTTCTTTT
Source organism: Balaenoptera physalus (assembly GCF_965194825.1). Classification (NCBI taxonomy): domain Eukaryota; kingdom Metazoa; phylum Chordata; class Mammalia; order Artiodactyla; family Balaenopteridae; genus Balaenoptera; species Balaenoptera physalus. The sequence goes on from NC_138886.1 coordinate 10,532,008, forward strand.
TTCTTATTTTTCATCGGTCCCTTTGCATATTCTCTACATTGTCCTCTTGTACTCTTTTTCCATCTATAAACCTTGTGCATCTTCTTTTACATTTCGTTTCTCAAAATACCTTGGCTTTTTGTGTCTGCACATATATACACTCTAAGTCGGTTGCTTAGAGAGGTCTGTGAGTTTGGTGTGGAATTAGCCAGGGAATTAGCACTATTTTAGTGGGAAAATTGATGAAAAGATTGCACTGATGGCTGCATTGTGTCCCTTATTTGTAAAATACCTTTGTAGTTGGAAAGATTTGAGGATGCTGCTGTGTTAGGTAAGTGTCATGCCTTAGGATTAAAATCGGGTCGGTGGCATATGACAGGATCCTCTTAAAGTTAGATAACTTAAAAGAAGTTATTTATAATGCTTGATATATGTAAAAGAATGTATGTAATGTAAATGTAAAGTATAAGACATAAAAATAAAATGAATGCTTGTTAAATCTGTCACCTATACAGAGAACTAGAACATTATCGGTACCGTCAAAGCCACTTGTTTGCTCCTTCTTGGCTCCCTTCCCTTTCCGCCCCTTCAGGTAACCTGTCCAAAAGTTTGTGTATATCAATCCTTTGCTTTTTAAAATATCCTACCAGATACATATATATTCATAAACAATCTGTTGTTTAATGTTGCTTATTTTCAAACTTTATAAAAATGGTACACTATAGATGGTTCATTTATTTTTACTGCTGTATAAGATTCCAGCATTTGAAAAGGCCACAATTTGTCTCTGTCTTCTACTAGTGATAGATACTTGAGTTGTTTCCATGGTCAGATGAGTCGACCTCCTCCTTTCTTATACTACCTGTTCAGGTCAGATTACGTGGCAGAAGCTATTAGGTTATTGGGGTGGAACAATAGATGACCAGATCTAAATTATCATTGGCTCCTGTATTTAACAGGAAATATAAATGCACGTTTGATCACCAGGCTGAAGGACATAGTTTTAATGCTGAGTTCTGTGGCAGAAGTACTTGCTTTGCCTTCACGCTGACTTGCTAAATGAAGTCTCTCATCTTGAATGTATTCCAGATATGGAGATTGGCCTGAATTCAGGAAATACTTTGCTGTGTGACTTCTAAAGTTATCTGTTTGAACTTATTTATGTATACATTCTGATCTTCACTCCCTATCTCCAGACCTTTATATCCCATTGCATATATTTCTCCGACCAGGTGCCTTTCCTCTGGTATCTCAAATTCTAACATGAACAAAACTGAATTCATTAACTCCATTTCCACATTTCCACTTCGTCCCCCAAGTCACCAGCAAGAAACCTTGGAGACATTTTAGACTCTTCGCTTCTTCACTTCTTGGTGTCCAATTAGTCAGCAAGTATTTTGGCTTCCATCTCCTGACTCAAACTTACCCTTTGTACTCCAGTTACTAGTAGTACATTTTACTTCCATTTTATTTCAGGCTGTCTTTCTTTTGTGGACAAATGTGGTAGCCTATCTGGGCCCCCTGGCTCCAATAACTCCCCAAAGCGGACCTGTTCATGTCTCTCCATGCTTAAAACTCCTCAGTGGCTTCCCCATCATCTGCAGGATGAAGTGCAAAGTCATTATTATAGTATAATGGTAAACCCCTGTGGTCTTGTCACAGCTAACCCATCCTACCTTTATCTCATTCTACTTTCCTACACCCTGTGCTCCAGCCATATTGAACTTAATGTACTTTATGGAATGGACAACTTTCCATCATGCCTACAAATGTTTGCATATGCTGTCTCCTCTCTCTGGAATTTCTCCTGTGTCCTCCTCTCACTTCTGAATTCCTCTGACATACTTTTGTGCATCCTTCAAGACTTGGCTCACATGTTACTTCCAGGAAGCCCCCTTGACCCAACCTGCCCATCTCACCCCCTCTACTCTTTATCCCTACTGGCTGAATTTGGTCCCTTGTCTCTTATATCCTCTGTTACACTGCATTGTTGTTGATGATTTGCTTGTTTGTCTCTCCCACTAAACTGGGAGCTTCATGAGAGGCAGTAGAGTAACAGTTAGGAACTCAGGCCAGGTTATGGAGGCAGACCTGGATTTGATTCCTCTTTCATCGTTATTGTGTGACCTTGGGCAAATTTTTTGTCACTTTTCTATGCCTTAATTTCCACATCTATAAAATGGAGATAGGAACTATACCTGTCTTTATTAAAGTATGTGTGTTGGGGCAGGGCGGGCAGGCAAGGTTCTCCCCTAGGTTCGATTACTCATTAGAAGAACTCACAGGACTCAGCATATAGTTTTGCTCACTGCTGTCGTTTATCACAGTAAAAACATATACTACAAAGCAAAATTAGCAAAGGGAAAAGGTGCATGAACAAAGTCTGGAGGAAACCAGGCACAGGCCTCCAAGAGTCCTCTCCCAGTGGAGTTGCATAGGGCACACTTATTTCCCTCAACAAGGAATTGTGACAACACAGGATAAAATGTTGTCTATCAGGGAAGCTCATTAGAGACTCAGTGCCCAGGAATTTTACTGGAGGCTAGTCATATAGGCACCCTCTGCCTAGCATTTACCAAAATTCCAGACTCCCAGAACGAAAACAGGTGTTCAGCATAAACCATATTTTTGGCACAATTAGTTTAGGTACAGTGAGCCATTCTTATCAGGAATGGTGAGAACCCTTGTAAAATCTGAGTTCTCACAGGCCAGCCAAGGGCTCGCCTTACAAGCAGGCCTTGCCAAGGATAGCGGTCTCAGGCCTGGGATGTTAACTCTTTTCTGCATAGTATATAAAACACTTAGTATAGTGCCTGGCTCTTAATAAGCACTTCGTAATTCGTAGTTGCTGCAGCTGCTGCTGTTTTAGATTGGGACTCCGTTTCACCACTGTTCCCAGTGCTTAGCACAGTGCTAAGAATAGATGTCTCACTGACAGTAATAATCATAACTTGTACTACTAACAGATGACACGTATTAAAGCTAATTACGTGCCAGGCTGTGTTTTCACGACCTGACAAGTATTGATTTATTTAATCCTCATCACAGCTTTGTGACGTAGGTTATGTTTGTTATCACATTTTACATGGGACGAAACCAGTGCACAGAGAAGTTAAGTAATTGGTCCAAGTTCTTGTAGTTTGTAAGTGGTGAAGATGGGACTTGAACCTGGGCCTTCCGCCTCCTGAGACTCCCTTTTAACTATACCCTCCATAGTGGAGGAGTAAGTGGCTCAGTGGGTAAATGAATATTTAAAATGAGTTGTTCAACCACCTTTAAATACTTTTTGGCAGTAAATGGGGAAGACTGAAGACTGGATATTAGATACTATTATTCTTAATTTTGTTAGGTATAATAATGGTGTTGCGGCTATAAAGGAAAATGTCCTTATATTTTAGAAATGTTTATCAAAATATTTAGGATGAAATGTCAATGTCTGCTATTTAAAGTACTATAGTAGAATAAAAATTGATGAAGCAAATATAGGAAAAATCAGCAGTTGTTAAAGTAGAGAGAGAGTGTTCATTAAACCACCCTCCTTACTCTTCTTTATTTTTAAAATTTTATAATCAAAAGTAGAAAGATAGGGCTTCCCTGGTGGTGCAATGGTTGAGGGTCTGCCTGCCGATGCGGGGGACGCGGGTTCGGGCCCTGGTCTGGGAGGATCCCGCGTGCCGCGGAGCGGCTGGGCCCGTGAGCCACAGTTGCTGAGCCTGCGCGTCTGGAGCCTGTGCTCCGCAGCAAGAGAGGCCGCGATGGTGAGAGGCCCGCGCACCGCGATGAGGAGTGGCCCCCGCTTGCCACAACTGGAGGGGGCCCTCGCGCAGAGGCGAAGACCCAACACAGCCATAAATAAAATAAATAAATAAATTTAAAAAAAAAAAAAAAAAGTAGAAAGATAAAGTGACTTACTTATTAGCAGTAGTAAGCAGTGCCCAAAGTAGTAGTAGTGCACATATGTTTTAAGATAATCTAAATTATTGGGAAAATTTGATGTCTCATTAATATAGTGATTTACTGAATGTATATTATCTGCTAAAGTTTTTGATGCATTTTACAGCTACAGATTGATATCCCTTTGTTTTATAGATGAAGATACTGAAACTTTATCAATGTTAGTGATAGATTCTTCATCACAGACCAACCAGCCTTTGATCCCTTGCTAAAGAACCTTCTACCCTTTACCTCAGGATTTTACCTTTGGAAAAATAAAGTGATTTACTTTTTTATCGGAAAATATATTTTTTTGTATTATGTACTTGGTGTAATATGATCATAATGGATTTGTTTACCACTGTGTATTACAGTAGTGTGTGCACGCACACGCACACACACACACAATTTATCTGTTTTGCATCTTGTATCTCCTCACATTATAGATGGAGGTAGTGTTGCTTCTACTTTATAGTTAGAGAAACTTTTCAGTTATCACTTAAAGTGTAACCAAACCTAAAATAAGAGTTGTTGCTTTCTGATTGAATATCGTGGTCTCACGCTGCTAAAAACCCAGGCATGAATACAACCTCTTTTATCTGTCTCAACAGGCATCTGATGGAAGCAGCTCCAGAGAAGATCTTTCATCCCAGCTTTTGAGAAGAAATGAACAGATACGGAAATTAGAGGCCAGGCTTTCTGGTATGTCTAAGAACTCATAAGAAGCAAACAAAGGAAACTTGCCTTGCCTGACCCGCTTTCCCTATAAAAAAGCCAAGTAGCATAACCTTACAGTTATTTTGACATATTTTGATATTCTCAGTCAAAAAGGAGCAACTTGTACCCCCTTTAATCCCTTCTTTTGTTAGTGTACTGAATAGTGTAAATTCAAAACTGAGTTTTAAAGTTAAAAAAAAACCCAAAACTTACGTTTTTCTGCTCCTGAGATTTCTAGCCGTGGATATAAAAGGTATTAAAAGTATATGTAGATTTAACTATCTTTCACCCATTAGCCTAGCTCGCTTTCAGGTGGAGAGGGTTAGGAGCTAGCATATTTAGGGAATGGCCAACAGATGTTGGATTCTTCAGCACCAGACAGGGTTTGGTGCTACGTTGCCACTTGCTACAGATACATATCACCTGTGTAATGTCGTTCTGGGTCTTTGGGCTACTTTTCAATGGTATTTCTAACTTCAGCACCTGTATAGAAGCTATAACTCTCATGTCTTTTATGTGCAGTTTACGATTTACACAACTCCTATTATATTCTTTGCCTGAGCAGGGCATATTTGTGATAGAGTTGTGAGTTCTTATTTTGGTTTCTGCCAGTAGATACATTTTGAAAACTTCAGCCTGTGAAGTGGTAAATGGCTTCTGTGTTTGTTTTTGTCCCTTGGCCTTATGCCCATTTTACTGGAATGAAAGCAACAGACTACAAAATTCACCAAGTTGTATGTGAAATATTTGTGTTTGTGTAGTTATCAAAGGTACATAGTATAACTCACAGCTCCTAGATAGTCCATTATCTCGTTTTGTTCTCACTCTAGCCTAACAAGACTTAGTGAGATTAAGGTCACAGAGGTAGTAGGTGGTAGAGCTCGGATCCAAACCACTACAGTCTGCTTTAAACTCAACTGTTATTATCCTGTTACCCCTACCTGTAAGTAATACCAGTAACAGAGGTGAAGTGACTTTATGTTTGTTCAGTGCTGGGGAGAAAGCTCTAAGGTAATATGGGTCTTCCCTAAATAGTTTGGGCTTGACTGATGTTAGAGGAGAGACAGGGAAGAGGACTAACATTTATTAAGCCCACTTATGTCCTGGGTATTTACCTACAGGCTCAGTATGAATAATAACAACAACCACAGTATCAGCTACCCTTTATTGAGCATTGTGTGCAACGTGCTTAAAGCACTTAGTTTATTTTATAATTAAGGCATATAGAACATTTAGTTTATTATCTAATGCATCCTTTGAGGTAGAAAAATTAATATCATCATTTCATAAATGAAGAAACTAATACTTAGGATCAATAATTTGCTTAAGGTCTCTCAGCTAAGGACTGACAGAGTTGGGATTTGAACTAAAGCCTGTCTACTTTTCCACTATACCATACTATCTTCTTTGGCTACCAAGGTAATTAATTCTGACTTTCACCTTTAATATGTCATAGGCAGCTCAGTTCTGTGTAGAAAGGAAGCTGACTTTTCTAGAGAATTAATTACTTTTATTGCAAAGGCAATACTGTGGTAAGATGTTTGCTATTGCCCTAACCACTGTCACTCAGTTGTATGGACTATAAGTGAGCTGTTCAGTGAATTCCCTTTGATCTGTCCTACTGCTAAGACTGGAAAGGAAGGTGAAAACTGAGATTGGAAATTAAGTAATGAGATAATAGTGGTTTTCATGGCGGGGCATTTCTGATGACCAGACCAGGCCCAGTTCTTGTTCTCTCTCAAGGCTGAACAAATCTGCCTGTTTGTATTCACCATTTACACTGTGGGTAGTTTGTACTATACCTGTTTGCCTGTGTTGTTCATTGTTAATGGGAGGCTGTCTGCCCAGCTTTCCTTAACAGGAATGGTTTTCAGGTTGAGAAAATCATCATCATTTTCATTCATTGCTTTTTGTTTAATTAACTTCCTTTCCTGATGTTTGTCCATTCCTGGTATGTGCGTCACCCTCCTCATCCAAGACTATGCTGAACAGGTCCGAAATTTGCAGAAGATAAAAGAGAAGCTTGAAATTGCATTAGAAAAACACCAGGATTGTACGTATTTTTTTTCCTGCTTTTTTCAATCTTTCCAGGGTTTAGTTTTTTGAAATGAGACAATAGCGTATGGTTAAGTTTGTCCTTCTTCATAGCCCAAATCTTTATTTTATAAGTAGTGTACTTCTTAATCAAGTTGATATAACATTTATCTGATAGTTATAAGCATACAATTCATCCTTATGTTGCCTTATGGGCATGCTTCTTAGGAGAAGGTTATTATGTATCTCATCCAGTTGACTGGTTTATTGGCTGCCCTTAGGTTTTAGTAAAATCAAGTGCCTGGTCCTTGGGCCTACATTAAGAAACTTTGGTTCTAGCCATAGCTTCATTGCTGCTTTGTTCAATAACTGGGGGAAATCTCTATCTGTCATCACTCCTCTAACAATAGAACATACATTTTGTTTAGTTTACCCTAAATCATATGTTATCCTTTGGGTTCAATCCAAAAAAAGATGCTAACAGAAGTAGAAAGTTATTTTTTGTTGATATAATATATACTAAAAAAAATTTTTTAAGCAAAATAAAGTGGAAGAAAGGGTTTTTTTGTTTTGCTTTTTTTGACTTTTTGTTGTAATTCTGATAAAGTAGTAGTAGCCATCACTTAGCAATAGCATTGGTGTTTTCTGGCAACCTACCTAACTCAGTGTTCTATCACTGTATCATTTAAAAAGTTACCCTTTGGCATCTTCCTAAATGTATATACTTGACAAAAAACCAAGAACAATTGGAAACAAGCTAAAACAAAACTGTGGTCTGTTACTAAGGGCAAAAGATTCTGGGAAAGTCAAGATGGGTCAGGTTTTTCCCAGTCTCATAATCCACTCTGTGACCTTGGCCTTTTTTGTTAGGTGACAGTTGTAAAGTAATCACATGGGCTATTTGACATGCTGTTTCTGAAATATCTCCATATCTCAAATAGAGCCTCTTTGTTAACAGCTTCCATGCGGAAATTTCAAGAGCAGAATGAGACATTCCAAGCCAACAGAGCCAAAATGGCAGAAGGACTGGCTTTGGCATTAGCCAGAAAGGACCAGGTATTTTATATGTGGCACTGCCCAAGGCTGGTGGAAAGATTTCACTTAGTGACATGATTTCAAAAATCATGCCATAAACCTGGTAGAAGATATTTACAACCCAGGAGAAAAGGAATGCTATATAAGTTCTTTGAGATTTCATTTGGCCTTAGGGTGGGAAATTATTAAGGAACTTTACAGTTATAATCATGAAGTGTGTCCATAATGTGAGAGTATCATTTTCCAAACTGTATAACTTTTTAAAATGGAGAGGAAAGTAGTGTGTTCGTAATCTGGTGGTGAGCCCCAAGATAAGGAAAAAGGTCTCTGTCCTCCAAAAACCTGTCTGAAAGCCTAGTCCCAAAACACTTGCCTTTATAGTGGAGAAGATGCTATCAAGCTAGTGATCATCCATGGAGTACATAGTTGTTACAACCTCTGTCCCAAGTTTCTTCATCCCCAGCCAACTGGACTGAGAGGAACTTCTGTAATCTCAGTAGAACCATCCACTGAAAGATGCTGAATGAATGACAATAAGAAACTAATACTATTACTGGCTGTTACAATAATTATAAAGTATATTTTGTTCAATGGCATTTTAAATTTAAGATAAGCATCAAAATACTGTAATGATAATTCTGATTTATTAAGACAGGGTCAATTTATTATATTACATTTCATTTTAAGAAAATACATTATTTCATCTGCAGTAGGTGGGGTGGTTGGTTGACTTGTTTTACAGTGTGTATTAGTCATGTCAGACATTTACTAGCCAGAAAAAAAACATCATTCGCCAATAATTAGTGAATAACTGAGATATGAATGTACATAAATGAAGAGAGGGTCTAAAATCGGTGGACTCTGACTGTAGGCAGCTGGGATGTAGCCTTTTGTGCCAGTGGTTATTTTCCCTCTTCTGTGATTGGTGAATAAGGGGCATAATCCCTTCTCCTTTAACTTTTATCAGGTGGCGTAAAAGATATTGGTAAAGTGAAAATGAGAAGGAAAATAATGATCGGGGGCTGCTGAAGACAACCCCTGCCCCCCGCCTGTTTTTCAGTAAATTAATTTTTATATAGCAGTTGTGGAATTACCAACACAGCTGGTCCCAGCTACCCACTCCCAAGAAATAATAATAGTACTCATAGAAAAATACTCAGGAATAAGCTGAAAGCTGCATCAGAGCATCAGATACAGCCTTGTTTGGGTGCTCTGCTTAGTAGAAATTTGCAGGCTTATGTGTGTGCTTTAGAATTTTATATAAAGTTCATTTTCTTTTCCTTTTAGGACTCTTGGCTTTCTTTATATTTGCTGTTTTGTTTGGTTGATTGGTTGCTTTGGGTGGAGAGGGTTATTTTGTTTTCTTAAGATCTTGATATTATTGATACTCTACCCTGGAAACTGTACTTTTTTATTGTTTTGTTTTAGGAATGGTCAGAAAAAATGGATCAGCTTGAAAAGGTTAGTTCATCTTTGTTTCTGTCTCATTGTGAATGTTGGCCTCTTCTCTGGGGCTTGGAAAATGCTTTCTCCAGTACCTAGTACACTGATGGCTATACCACCTCTTGGAAGCAGGGCACTGGGTGATTAGACACTGACTTAGAAAGCTCATGTCTTCCTTTTTCTTGGTGGGTGTACTGGATATCTTTTGTTTGCCCCTCCAGATACACTCTCCACCCCCTCTCCTACCTTTCTCTGTGTATCTGAAGACTGGTAGGGAATGCATCAGCAGGGCTCCATTGCCCTCTGGCTTCTAATTAAGTATGCCAGTGGGGAACACAAAAAGAACTATGTGTGGAAGAGCGTGGTCGGGAAGTTTATTCCCCCAGCCATCTGCATGTGAGATCCCTTCAGTTTGGTTGCATCCCATGGCCAAAGGTCACAGCTTCAGCTGGACCTTTGGTTCACCCTCTGATAGAGTTTCTCTTTCTGTGTTTCTTATAACCTATTTATCCCTTTGCCCCTTTATACCCAACTGTTACTAGCACATCATCTCTTTTGGGTTTTCTTACCCCACCCACAGCTTTGAAAAGTCCCTTTATTAGACTGTCTGCAGAATATCTACTTTGAGTCCCTTTCCTGCTGGGGCTCTGATTGACACAATGGTAACATTAGGAATACTTTTTGAGGATGCAGTGGGGAAGGAGGGCATTTCTGAAGGCTCAGCATGAGTAGATAAGAGAACCTCTTAGCTAGACACAGATGAGGAGAATTGATTATTCCAGCACCATAGCTTGTGTAACACTGTGTAGGTGCCTTATGTAATGTATTCCTGGCTCCCAGACATGAACAGGAAGATTAAATTTCACACCTACAATTAGAAACACATTTTAATTTAAAATAATCAATAGTCAATTTGCTCAGCCCACATTATGTGCTGCTTCCTAATTCATTCCTTGTTTTCATTGAGTACTCCTAAGTTACTCTTTATGGTAGAAAATTATTTCTTTTCTTTTTCTTTTTTTTTTTTGCCACACCATGTGGCATGCAGGATCTTAGTTCCCCAACCAGGGATCGAACCCGTGCCCCCTGCATTGGGAGCACAGAGTCCTAACTGCTGGACCACCAGGGAAGTCCAGAAAATTATTTCTTAGATTGATATATTCAGTTGTAAAATATATTTACTGTTAATTTTATTAAACAGATGAGTTTTATTATTGCCCCATTCTTGGGATGAAACACCAAGTTAAACCAGCGATTTTCTTTGTGTGTTCTGTAGAAATCTGATTACCCAAGCTATCAGAATGCCTTAACGTATTTACGTAGGAAAGAATTACAGAAAAGTCAAGCTATGTCCCGAAGAAACTTGTGCTTAAAAAAAATATATCTAAGCATGGTGTTAATTATGGTCTTCTTAAATATGAAGGTATGGGTTAGGTTAAAGTTTTCTTGTCTTGAAAGAAACTCTTAAGATTGTAGCAGTTGAATTCTCATTGGACTACTTTTTCATCTTTTAAAATTACGGTAAAGGGGGAATCCATATAGGACTGAACTAAATAAAATCTACTTCAGTTCACTAAGAGCTTTTCTCTCCATCCCCCCGCCCTACCGCAGGAGGGGTTGGGAAATATTTTAGACCAGGAAAGAGTAATGAGGCATCTATGTAGGTCTTTTAAGCCACTGTGATTTTTGGAAGTGTTATTTTTAGACTGTTTCAATTTCTTTTTTTTTTTTTTAATTTAATTTAATTTTTTTATACAGCAAGTTCTTTTTTTAAAAATTTTTTTTAAATTTATTTTTTATACAGCAGGTCCTTATTAGTTATCCATTTTATACATATTAGTGTATATATGTCAATCCCAATCTCCCAGTCCCACCACCCCTCCCCCCCGTTTTAATTTCTTTTTAATCAAGAATTGGAAACTGTGACAACAGGGTTTGTCCTGAAGAGAATCCACCTCGGGAAGCTATTATTTAGTAAATTGTAACCTCCTGACACCAGTCATGTCTAATTTTTGTTGACTTGCTATCTGAACTTACTAAGCAATATTAGTTCTACTCAAATGCATCTAATTTTTTAAGAGCATTCAGTCTTGTTCCAGTTATTCATGTTATTCAGCCAGTTCAGTATGTCATTGAGATAGACATGTAAAATGGATATCTGGAATTGCTAATCAAACTTAAGCACTTTTCAAGTATTAAGTAATTGTTGCTCTTGTTCCCCTTTTCACAACTATCATTTAAAACATATTTATTTCTAACTTAAAGAATTTATAGATAATTTTGTAAATAATTACCGTAAAGCTTCCCATTATCAATGTATTATTGCTACTGACAAGAAATTGTCTTCAGATTTTCCTTTATTAAGAATTCTGCTTATATAATACGGATGTCTAATGTCCTAGTTGCCTGAGCTGATATTTTCTTTTGCGTAGGATAAAAGGTTTCTGACAGCTCAGTTACAGGAAATGAAGAACCAGAGTTTGAATCTTTTCCAAAGGAGAGATGAAATGGATGAATTAGAGGGGTTCCAGCAGCAGGAACTAAGCAAAGTAAAGCACATGGTACGCGTTTTTGTTTTAGAAGCTAAATCCTGAATAGATGATTAGTTACGCTGATCTTGCTAGTCATCACTCTCTAACTGCTGATGAGCATACCTTAGTTGTCTTTGATATTAATCATATTTGTATGTTTTTCAGTTTGTTAAAGTGGGAAAGTTCTGTTTGGAATGTATTTCCTTTTTCTTTTTAAACTACTGGGCATATGAGACCCCTTCTAAGCTCACAAAAATGTTATGAAAGCTTGCCTTATTGGTCCAGATTTTTGGTAATTAATTAACTTATTAATTAATTAATTTATTTTTGGCTGCATTGGGTCTTCGTTGCTGCGCGCGGGCTTTCTCTAGTTGCGGCGAGTGGGGGCTACTCTTCGTTGTGGTGCGCAGACTTCTCATTGCGGTGGCTTCTCTTGTTGCAGAGCGTAGGCTCTGGGCGTGCGGGCTTCAGTAGTTGTGGCTCACGGGCTCTAGAGCGCAGGCTCAGTAGTTGTGGCACATGGGCTTAGTTGCTCCGCAGCACGTGGGATCTTCCCAGACCAGGGATCGAACCCCTGTCCCCTGCATTGGCAGGCGGATTCTTAACCACTGCACCACCAGGGAGGTCCCAGATTTTTTTTTTTTCCAGATTTTATTTTTGCATTTATTTATTTTATTTTTATTATTTTTGGCTGCGTCGGGTCTTAGTTGCGGCACGCGGGATCTTCATCGTGACATGTGGGCTTCTCTCCAGTTGTGGCACGTGGGCTCCGGAGCACGTGGGCTCTGTAGTTGCAGCGCGCAGGCTCCAGAGCGCATGGGCTCTGTAGTTTGCAGCACGCAGGCTCTCTAGTTGAGACGCGCAGGCTCAGTAGTTGGGGCATGTGGGCTTAGTTGCCTGTGGCCTGTGGGATCTTCCCTGACCAGGGATCGAACCGCGTCCCCTGCATTGGAAGGCGGATTCTTAACCACTGGACCATCAGGGAAGTCCTTGTCCAGATTTTTTTACAAGTGTATTTCTTAGTAGTGGTCCAGTGAAACTTTCTATCTTTGTATCAGCTTTTAAAAAAAGAAGAAAGTTTGGGGAAAATGGAGCAAGAATTGGAAGCACGTACCAGAGAACTTAGTCGCACCCAGGAGGAGTTGATGATCTCCAACCAGATGTCAGCAGACTTAAGCCAGAAGATAGAAGAACTTCAGAGAAACTACTCAACGCTGGAAGAGCAGAGGTTCTTGCTTGGTCTGTGGGGCACATGGGTAGCGGTGTTAGTGTAGCTCTGGTTACAGCCAACCTGTCTTTCCCCATTGCTCACTGTAGCACTTTCTGATCTTAATTCTGGCAGTCTTCTGGACTTATCCTTACCTGCCTAGGGCTTTAGGACCCCCCTACCTCCCCCAAACCCTCATTCCCCTTCACCTGCCTAGGCTCAGACACTCCAACCCTGCTGAGCAATTTAGTATGTTTTAGAGTTGCTAAGCTATTGAATAGCCAAAGGTAGATCAGGATTTCTTGCCTAAACCTGAGTGGAATTTTTCTCTTGGGCCTTCTGCTTCAGAGAGAGTGAAGGAGTCTTTTCCACTGATAATCTTCACAAGGCTAATGTTTGCAGCCCTGACATGTAAAGAACCATCTGTGTTTTTCCTGTAGAAGAATGTGTCTTAGGTGGGATATCCAAATTTGTTCATTGTCTGCTTTCTTTCAATAAAGAGATCATGTGACAGCTTCAAAAACAGGTGCAGAAAATAAGATCACAGCCCTGGAGCAGAAGGAAGAGGAACTCCAAGCCTTCATTCAGCAACTTTCCATTGATTTGCAAAAGGTAAGTAGAGGACTAGGAGTGGACCCAAGTTGCTAGGATGCATGAATGGGGTAAAAACTATATCTGTCAGAAATTTTCGCCTCAGGGTGGCTGGTGAAAGTTCTGTTTCTCATGCAGTCCACATTGCCCTAGTTCCTGGTGTAGCCAGGCTGCATCCAGATGGAAGGGGCCATGTAGCTGAACAAGGGTTGCTTAACAGAAGAGGTCAGTATTGTCCGGACAGGAACTGTCAAAGCATACCATGAGATCTACTCAAACGTGTAAACTGCTATGTCATGGACCTTGAGCACAAGACACAACAGCGCTGGTTGACGTGGCTAGGCTTGTACCTTTGACATACGTGGCTCTACTCCAGTTTGTTCAAACGCACATAAATGATATCATAACTGTTTGTTTTTTTGTTTGGCTAACATACATTTTTTGCCCTTCTACTCTAGGCCCGTGCTAAATTCTGAGAATATAAGGGTGAACAATAATAATATCATTATTGACTGTAGTGTTTCTCAGTGGTGTGTTCCTTACCATTTTGAGCAGAACAATTTGTACTGTATGATTGTCCCATGCATTGCAGGACATTTAGCTTTCCTGGTCCCTGTGTTCTGAATGCCAGCAGCATCCTTCAGGCATTGACAGGCCAGCCCTTCTCCTCATATTGACAAAACACCCCCTACCAGGTGGTACCAAAAACCCTACCCTCATCCCCTGAGAACCACTAATCTCAAGTGCACCAGAGACTTACAGTATTATTACAGTACAGTAAGATTTGTGTAAAAGAGAAGTCTATATACCCCTTCTAGCTATTAGCATACTTACAGATACCTAAATAGAAGCCAAGAGAGGTCATATACCTTGTTCAAAGTTATACGGTAAGTGCCAGAGCTGAATTCTAACCCAAGTCTTACTCCAAAGCTCATGCTTGTTCCACGGGGCTTTGTTGACTCACAACAAGGAGCACCCAGTAAATAGATCTTACACAAATGAATGACTGTGATAGAAGGTCCCTCCCCGCAGTGAACTGAAAATCTAGACACCTGTAGTGTTTCGTCTCAGAGGCCTACTGTTTCATGACAGAACTCAAACCTCCTGTTTGACAAGAAAAAAGTTCACAACTCAGTAAGTCCCAAGTAAGTGAAATAGATTTTTCAAATGCAAAGGATATGCCATAGGGAGAGTGCATTTCCAGTGCAGGAGTCAAGGAACTGTTCCTGGAGGAACTGGAATTTCAAGGATGGGTAGGACAGCAGGAAGCAGAGAAGACAGAAGGGTATAGAATACATTTTGTGAGGGTGGTTGGAGAGAACAACAGACACAAAACTTTGGGATTCACAGGACCGTTTGATATTAGAACCATCCATCCATTTCATAATTGGAAAAGGTAATTTTCCAGACTCTGGTCCCACTGAGTTCCCTCATTCATTCTAAAAATATAATTTGAGTTTTATTATGTGTCAAGCTCTGTGCTCTGTGCTGGGTGTTAGAAATACTAGGGTGAGCAAAGCAGATATCACCCTTGCCCTTGTGGAATTTAGTCTAGAGGGGAAGTGAGACATTAATAATCACATAGATATATAATGATAAACTATGATGTGTTGCTGTGAAGGAAAACTACAGGATGCTGTGAGATCCTATAAGAGGGCATCAAATCAGATCTAGCGTTGGAGTCATAGAACACTTTCCTTGAGGAAGTAACACTTGAACTGAGATGAACTACTGAAGCTTGTGGGGGTAGGAATGATGGCAGAGAATTTTAAATAGGAAATAGTATGAACAATAAACCCAGAAACTGAGGCAGTAAAGGGAGTAGCGCCTTCAAGGAAGTGGAAGAAGGCTGGAAGGGTAACACAGAGTAAGGGAGAGGATTACTCTGGCTGTTAGAGGAAACATTGAAAAGTTTCCAGTTAGGAAGCTCTTGCAGTTGTGCAGGCATTAGACGGTGACTCTGACAAGAGTCGGGGTGGAAATGACGGGGGAGGAGACAAATTTAAGAAATCGTGAGGAGACGGACCCACTTGGTAATGTGGTAAATACAGGAGAGGAGCAAGAGGAAAGGAGGTGTTTGGGGTGACTTCTGGGTTTCTGGCTTAATCACCTGAGTGGCTGATGCTGTCAGTCATCAGGCTAAGATAGCACTAAAGGAAGGTCAGTTTTCTCGTAAAGATGATTTTAGAGTCCGTTTCTTTGTTGTCCTCGTTAATATTGAGGAGATACGAAATAATATTTATGAAACATAAGTAAGGTAAATAGTGTAACAAGCTAATGAACCGCCATGTAGCTACTACCCCCCAGATTAAGAAAAAGAACAGTATGTTTACCTTTGAGATTCCTGGTGTGCCCTTTACTCTTCCATCACATTCTTTTTACCTTCTTAAGTAAGCTTATCCAGAAATTACTCCACTTCCTAGCTTTGCTTTATAATTTTATCCCTAAACAGTAGCTTCTTTCATTTATCATGCTTGTTAACATTATATAAATGAAATGCTGTAGGTATTCTTCTAATGCTAGCTTTCTGTGCTCAAGGTTGTATTCTGAGACACATTCATATGGACATATGCCGCTATAATTTAATCTCTTCTCAACTGTGTAGTATGAAGTTACTAGAATTCATTTACCCATTCTGTTGACAGTGGGCATTAAGGTGTTTCTGGTTTTTGTTTTTACAAACAAGGCTGCTGTGAACTTTTGTCTGCCTGTGAATGAGTTAACTCTAGGGTATATTTGAGATGTGAAAAGTTTGGGTCAAAAGATTTGTACTTTTCAACTTTACTAGGTAATGCCCAGTTTTTCCATAGTAGTTGTAGTAATTTACAAACTTTCACCAGCAGTGTATAAGAATTTGGGTTCCTCTGCTTCCTTGACAAGGTGAGATATTGTCAGACTTTTAATTTTTGCCAGTCTGGTGAATGTGAAATCTTTTCTCACCATGGTTTTTTTTGTTTGTTTTTTGTTTTTTGGCTGTGCTGCACGGCTTGCAGGATTTTAGTTGCCCGAACAGGGATTGAACCTGGGTCCTCGGCAGTGAAAGCGCAGAGTCCTAACCACTGGACCACCAGGGAATTCCCTCTCACCGTGATTTTAATTTGCTTTTCCCAGATTATTAATGAAGTTCAGCATATTTTCATATGTTTATCAGTCATTCGTGCTCTTCTGTGAAGTGCTGGTTCAAATCTTTGGCCCATTTTCTATTACATTTTCTGTCTTTTTCTCACTAATTGTCAGAGTTCTTTATATATATCCTGGCTACCATGCTCCTTGGTCAGTTATGTGGGTTGCAAATGTGTTCTCTCAGTTTTGGGCTTGCCTTCACACTCTTTATGATTTCTTCTGTTGAACATATGCTCTTCATTTTAGTATAGTTGAATTTATTATTTTCCTTGAAGTTTATACTTTTGTCTCTTTAAAAAAAACCTTTCCTCACTTGGAATCATAACATTATTCTCTTATATTATTATCTGAAAGTTTTAGAGTCTTGACTTTATTTTCAAGTCTTTAACATACCTGAAATATGATTTTGGTGTGAGAAAGGGATCTGTGTCTTTTTTTTTTTTAAATTGTTTTAGTACCATTTATTGAAAAATCTGTCTTCTCACTGATCTGCAATGCCAGCTTTATCATGATTCAGTTTTCCATTTGTACATGGAACCACTCCTGGACTTTGGGGTGTATGCAACTGTGGTATTTGCACAATACTAAGCATTGCCTTACTAACTACAGTATTAGGATAAGTCCTGGTGTCTGACAAGACAAGTCTCCGTACCTAGTTCTTTTTTAGGAGTATTTTGAATATCGTTGGCCTATTGCTCTTCCACAGAACAACTTGTCAGGCACCTGAAAAAACCTGGTGGAGAGGCTCCAGAAAGACCATTAGCCCCTCCGCCAGGTGAGGACACAGAAAGAAGTGCCAGCTATGAACTAGGAAATGAGCCTTCACCAGAGGTGACCATGCTGGCACCTTGATCGTGGACTTCCCAGCCTCCAGCACTGTCACCTGCCCAAATGCAACCTTGAACCAAACCAGATGCCAGAGGGAAGAGAGTGTCTGTTGATATTGTTCAGGCTGCGGATGTCTCCAGGAAAAATTGGAAAAGATGAAGGGGACATGGGTTCAAGCCCTGGTCTGGGAAGATCCCACATGCCATGGAGCAACTAACCTTGTGCGCCACAACTACTGAACCTGCGCTCTAGAGCCTGCGAGCCACACCTACTGAAGCCTGCGTGCCTGGAGCCCGTGCTTCACAACAAGAGAAGCCACTGCAATGAGAAGCCCGCACACCGCAACAAGGAGTAGCCCCCGCTCGCCACAACTAGAGAAAGCCCGCGCACAGCCCAAAATAAATAAATAAATAAATGATTTAAAAAAAAAAAAAAAACCTGGTGGGATATTGATTGGAATTGCATTGACTCTGAAGATGCATTTGCAGAACGTTGATTACTTTATCATGTGAGTTTTCTTATCCAAGAACACCGTGTCTGTCTCTCTAGATATTCAGTGTTACTGTTTCTTTAAAAATGACTCTCAATAAGGTTCTATAATTTTTTCCAGAAAGGTTTATTTATTTATTATTTATTTATTTGGCTGCGTTGGGTCTTCATTGCTGCGCGCGGGCTTTCTCTAGTTGTGGCGAGCGGGGTCTACTCTTGGTTGCAGTTTGCAGGCTTCTCATTGCGGTGGCTTCTCTTGTTGCGGAGCATGGGCTCCAGGCACGCAGCCTTCAGTAGTTGTGGCACACGGACTCAGTAGTTGTAGCTTGCAGGCTCTAGAGCACAGGCTCAATAGTAGTGGCACACGGGCTTAGTTGCTCCGCAGCATGTGGGATCTTCCTGGACCAGGGCTCGAAACCCATGTCTCCTGCATTGGCAGGCAGAGTCTTAACCACTGCACCACCAGGGAAGTCCCTTCCATAAAGGTTTGTTAACTGTTGTTAAATTTATTCCGAGGTGCTTTATTTTTTTAAAACCAATTCTAAATTGTGACATTTTAAAAATTATTTTTTGTATTTGTTGCTGACATATAGAAATATTTGTGTATCAAATTTTTTGCACAACTTATTAACTCTTATTAAGCTTAACAATGAGTCTTCAGAGTCTAGCAATCATATCATCTGCAAATGAAGACAGTTTTGTTTCTTTCCAATTCTTATACCTTTTTTGTCTTTGCCTTGGGCTGTTTGTTTTCTTGTTCTTGAGGGTATTTTTTTTTTTATATTGTTGAGTTTTAAGAGTTTTTTTTAATATTTTAGGTAACAGGCCTTTTATCAAATGTGTCTTTTGCAAATATTTCTCCTAGTCTGTGGCTTGTCTTCTCATTCTCTTGACATTGTCTTTTGCAGAGCAGAAGTTTCTAATTTTGATGAAATCCAGCTTATCAATTATTTCTTTCATGGATCATGGCTTTGGTGTTGTAGTTAATAAGTCACTGTCATACCCGAGGTCATCTAGGTTTTCTCCTATGTTATCTTCTAGGAGTCCATAGTTTTTGAGTTTTACATTTGGGTCTGTGATCCATTTTGAGTTAATTTTTATGAAAGTTGTAAGGTCTGTGTCTACATTCATTTTTTTTTACATGTGGATATCCAGTTGTTCAGCACCATTTGTTGAAGAAGCTACCTTTGCTCCACTGTATTGCCTTTGCTCTTTTGTCAAAGATCAGTTCACTGTATTTATGGGGGTCTATCTCCAGGTGCTCTATTCAGTTCCATTGATCTAATTGTCTGTTCTTTTGTCAATACCACACTGTCCTAATTACTGTAGCTATAGTAAGTTGTAGGGTCAAGTAGTGTCAGTCCTCTGACTTTGTTCTCCTTTAGTATTACGTTGGCCATTCTGGATCTTTTGCCTGTCCGTATAAACTTTAGAATCAGTTTGCTGATATCCATAAAATAACTGCTGGGATTTGGATTTGGATTGCATTGAATCTATAGAACAAGTTGGGAGGAACCGATTTCTTGACATTATTGAGTCTTTCCTATCCATGAACATGGACTATCACACCATTTATTTAATTTTTTAAAATTTCATTGATCAGAGTTTTACACTTTTCCTCATGTATATCTTGTACATATTTTGTTAGATTTATACCTAAGTGTTTCATTTTTGGAGTTTTACTGTAAATAGTATTGTGTTTTTAATTTCAAATTTTACATGTTCATTGTTGGTATATAGGAAAACAATTGACTTTTGTGTATTAACCTTGTATCCTGCAACCTTGCTATAATCAATTATTAGTTCTGGGGAGTTTTTTTGTTGATTCATTTGGATTTCCTACAAAGATGATTATATCATCTGCAAACAAAGGCAGCTTTATGTTTTCCTTCCCAATCTCCATTCCTTTTTTTTTAATAAATTTTTTTTTTTTGGCTGCATTGGGTCTTTGTTGCTGCACGTGGGTTTTTCTCTAGTTGTGGCGAGTGCAGGCTTCTCATTGCGGTGGCTTCTCTTGTTGCAGAACACGGGCTCTAGGTGCGCAGGCTTCAGTAGTTGCGGCACACGAGCTCAGTAGTTGTGGGTCGCGGGCTGTAGAGCGCAGGCTCAGTAGTTGTGGTGCACAGGCTCAGTTGCTCCATGGCATGTGGGATCTTCCCGGACCAGGGCTCGAATCCGTGTCCCCTGCATTGGCAGGCAGATTCTTAACCACTCTGCCACGAGGGAAGCCTTCCATTCCTTTTATTTCCTTTTCTTGCCTTATTGCATTAGCAAGAACTTCCAGATGATGTTGAAAAGGAGTGGTGAGAGGAGACATCCTTGCCTTGTACCTGATCTTAGTGGGAAAATCTTTGAGTTTCTCACCATTAAGTATGGTGTTAGCTGTAGCACATTAGGTGCTGAGGGCTTGAAGTAAAACAGCCAGAGTGTGGGATATTGCTCTATGTGGGATATGGTGCACAAGAAAACTAAATGGGAATTGGCAACTGATTCTTTTTCTGTCCCTGACTCTGCCCAACACGGTGACTTATATAAGACTTGTTTGTTCTCTTGGTTGTTACTGGAAAGGGTCACCTGTATCTCTCAAGTTCATACTGATGTGTAATATAAGGAGTACAGGCTTTGGATCAAGAAGACTTGGGTTTGAATCCTTATTCTGTCACCAAGGTGTGTGCTGTTGGGCTAGTAGTCCCTGAGCTTCAATTTCCCTGTAAATGGACACAGTGAAGGGTGGTCGTAAGAACTAGAGGATGTGCTTGCACATGCTTTGCAAACTGTAGCTGCTCCTGCACCATGTTATTGCAATTATTACTGTTATCAACATTATTAGTAAGAGACCCATTAAAGATGGGTCAGCCGGGCCAAAACTGTTTTCTTTCCTATCAGACTACCTCTCCCTCCTGTATTCTCTGCTTTGCATAATGTTACCATTCATCCAGGCATCTGAGCCACAGACTTGGCAGTTGTCTTCACTTCTTCTTTCCTCTTCACCCAGCCCCCTGGTCATGTTGAACTTGTCTGTTTACCCCTTTACACATGCTGCCTTTTACCCAGAAAGCTTACACATGCTGCCTTTTACCCAGAAAGCTTGTTCCTCTCACCCACCTTCCACCTGGACTTGCCTGCTTAGGAGGCCAGATCTGATTGCCCCTGTTAGTCCCTTCTGCCTCTGATATCTCATAGCACCTTGCATGTCTCTCTGTTACAGCATGATTGTATTGTTTTATAATTAACTGTGTGTATATCTCTTTTTACCACCAGCCTCCATGCTTCTCTGGGTCAGTAACTATAGCTGATTATATCCCTAGAGACAACACACAGAGTATAGGCTTGATAAAAGTTTTTGAATTGTGGGATCTTTTTTTTTTTTTTTTAATTTATTTATTTTTGGCTGTGTTGTGTCTTTGTTGCTGCGCGCAGGCTTCCTCTAGTTGCAGTGAGCGGGGGCTACCCTTTGTTGTGGTGAGCGGGCTTCTCATTGCGGTGGCTTCTCTTGTTGTGGAGCATGGGCTCTAGGCGTGCGGGCTTCAGTAGTTGTGGCTCACAGGCTCAGTAGTTGCGGCGCATGGGCTTAGT